>NC_044058.1:12160850-12238350 GCF_902167405.1 Gadus morhua
AGCAGGCTTGGGTCAAAAGGTGCCTGATCAGTAGGCATTATATTGGTAGCTCAAAGCAAAGCAGAAAAGAGCGGAATAGAGCAAGATTTTGAGACTGAACAGCCAAAAAAATGGCTGTGCCATTTCTAACAAATTACAGCGGATTAATAGCTCTTGAATCCTACCGATGGGACCTTTAAAGGTGCATTATGTAAAATGTGTACTAGATCATAAAATGACCATGATAGGTCATTATACAATGAAACATGTCATTAATAATGACAAGAATAGTGAATAATGACTCATTATTCACTCTTCTCTGAGTTCCCCGGGTTGCCAAATATGAAAACAACAGCCACACAAACAGAGCGTGCTGCAGCCATGGAAGCAAGCAAACAAACTGGATCAACCTAGTTAGTACTAGTCTAGTAACCTAGTAACCTTTCAAAAGAGATCCATGACCTGAGCCGGGCTAAAACATGGGTCGTGGTGTTGAATTTGAAAAGATGGACACAGCTTAGAGGTCAGAAGGATCTCCAGACGGATGCCACTTGACCTGGTTTATAATTTATAAACAATAAATACATTGCAAAAATAAACATCAGCTGATCAATTTACAGTGTAGGGCTTGTCATCGCTCGTCGAAATATAATTATTATTGCTTGTCGCAAAATATAATGTTGTGCCCGGTTGTTCTCGTGTTTTTTCAGTGTTCTCAACCTGGCAACCCACGTGAACTTCAGTCTGTGGAAGAGGTGGCAGACAGAAAACGCTCTCCAATATGGTAACGTTGGACCGAAGTACCCGATCTGTGTCAATTTTGTATATTGTGCCTTCCAGTAAGATTATATACAATAGTAGGCGGGAAGATAAAGAAAGATATTAGGACGGTGGAATATCTGTTCATCTGACGCATGATAAGAGTCCTTCTTGTGCTGTGTTTTGACGCATAACACCAGGATTTTAAGGTGATGCATGAATGACGTTATTATTACTTATGTTACATCCAAAAACTGAGAATTGCAGCATTAGGGTCTGTTAACTTGAATGTGAAGCGTTTCCCCTTTTCCTTCCGAAAATCTGTTCCATTGCATATCCTATCTTCCAACACCACAATGGAAGAAGATTCCATTACTGGAAAGATTAAAGACCGAGGCGGTTCAAAGTCACTTATCTTACTTATTTGACTGTAGCAGAGAGCCCTCTGTGTTGGCAACTACTCCAGAGTATTTATTACCTGTCCTGAGTCACAATACGAAGAGACGGCTTCACGGTAGTGATGGGCTGCCAGCCTCTCCTTTCTAATCCCCTCTATTGTAAGCCTGTGTTTCTATATAAGTTCACACGTTGCCTCTGAGAGACGGCTGTCACGTTTGACACTCATTACAATGCAATGATCAGGGCTCACCAAAAGTTCACGCATTTTTCATAGATTTCCCAAGTCGCTTGTGTATTTTATTTCCCCCGAGGTGCGTTCAAAATTCAATCTAATTTAATCTAATTTATGTGAAAGATATCCCCTCCGTCTTCACGCCGTCCCTAGAGGCATGCGCACACAGGGCCGCGTTTTAAAACAATTTGTCTTTTTTAAACTAAATAAAGAAGGCAAAGAGGAGAAAAGTGCGGGTAAGGCATACATAATACATGAAACAAGCTCTCTCAGCGGAACACAACGGTGAGTGCAGCTACACTGCCGTGTTGTAACTCAATGGTTCGCCCTCAAAGGAACAAGCTCTTTCTTCTTGCAGTCACAGACTTTAGGAGCTCCTCTACTTTAATCTCACCACAGGCAGACAGATAGGCAGGCGGATAGGCAGGCATGCAGACAGACAGACAGAAAGACAGCAGGCAAGCAGGCAGGTGGCAAGGCAGGAAGACGAGCAGATGGATAGATAGATGGATTGGACTGTCGGTAGATACAGAGATAGACAGGACTGATTTGACGATAGCAAGAAAGAAAGAGAGAGAGAGAGAGAGAGAGAGAGAGAGAGAGAGAGAGAGAGAGAGAGAGAGAGAGAGAGAGAGAGAGAGAGAGAGAGAGAGAGAGAGAGAGAGAGAGAGAGAGCGGAAGCTAGATAGAAAGAGACCGACAGATAGACGGAAGCTGACCTTGTACACGTTGTGTTTCTCGCTGAGTGTGTCGAACACGATGTAGATTTCGTTGAGCATGTCCACCACCTGCATCGGCGTGATATGAATGCAGATCTCATTGAATTTCACCACATCGCTGAACAGGATGGTGACGTCTGGGAACACCTGGAACACAGGACAGACGGACACGGGATGTTACACAACGCCATCTGAAGTCTGATGTAACTCTTTATGTCGTGTTTTACATTTAAATGACATTCCGCAAATACATTCGTGGGACACATATAAATCTAAATGTTGAAGAACGGGGCTGTGTAGACTACAAATCCATGCGAAGGCACCACTTCATGTTGTGTTCTGTTTTCACCTGAGCAATATCAGAATATCCATCCATTAACCTTAACTGCGCCTGTCAGTGAAACACACAGCCGCCCACACCCTCTTGTCTGCTGAATGGCTTTATTTGTGCTTTGGAGTGGAGGTTTTCCATCAGTCCCCCTATGGCCTCTAGTCTGGCTGTACCTGGCAGGTCTCCAGCGCCGTGATGCCCTTCCTCAAACGGTCGGCCACTGCTTTTGGGATCATAGCGTACAGTAAGGAGTCGCCTCTCTTCTTCTCCTCGTCCAGCTTCTTGATGATCTCCTGCAGCTGGGCGTACTTCTGTTGCTCCTGTGGGGGGGGGGGGGGACGAGCGGGGGAAACGCATTAGGGCCGCCGGGCGCCACAAACTACGTCCATGTGGAATCTAATCTGTGCTTGTTGGTGCATGTGCACACTACATGAACAGAATGATACCTGTGTATGTGAAGTTAAGGCCTCGTGTTTATAGGCAAATTTTATTTTATTTAGACCTCCTTCCATTTGTAATGACCCGTTTTTACATTGAACACACCTGCTGATAACGCCGTGCTACCTGCCTTGGTTATGTGTGGTCTCTGGTGGCGCCCACAGAACTGAATAGATCGTATTTAATACATTATACAGAAAATATGAAATGCAAAATGGCTTCTTAGTGCCTTGAAAAGCCACTCGGGAAACACAGAATGAGTTTTTCCCAGCAGGGGGTGGGAACTGTCCCAGAATCTAGGCCATTTAGCTCCTGCTTTTATCAAAAGTGACTTGCAATGAATTCAAATACAGGTTCAAACTTAGCAGGGATGGGTTAGGGCAGCTTGCTGAAGGATGCCTACAGGTTAGGCTGTGGCCATAGGGGATCAAACCAAGAACCTTTTGTGGAAAATCAAACACACTCTTAGCCATGCAGAGGAGAGGTTAACAACAGAGGAGAGCATGACGGTGGGTGGGGGTTTGTGGTGTAGCTCCACCTGATCCAGGGCCAGCTGTAGCTCGGCCGATTGCTGGGTGCCGGCCAGGATCAGCTCCCTGCTGGAGTCGTGGAGGTTGAGGTCGTTGACGTACACCCCCATCTTGATCATGTCCTCCACCGTCTCGATACTTGACGAGGAACCCCGGCCAGGAGCAAGGCATTGTAGTAGGTCCAGGAGGGGTCCGTGTTCAGAGAACAAGTAAAAGGAAAGCCGCTAGATGTGAGTTCATTTCTTCAAATGTCACGTTGACACCTGTAATTCCCAGACGATGGAGGTGATGTGTGGATTCAAAGCGGTAATAGCAGGGTTTGATAGAAGAAGGCATCTACTCTGCAAACTGACTGACAGCATAGAAATGAGTTAAAAAATACCAAATCTACACACAGCGCTGTAGAAACCACAGATTCTGTATTAGTGCTTCTTATGCCCTAGTTCTGGGATGCGATGTGTGACGAGACCCTTGACCCCTGCCCTGACCCTGACAGGGTCCATGGAGGGGAGGCAACCTTACATGGGTGTTCCCAGGAAGATGAGGGAGTCCCACTGGGGGACGTACTTCATCTGGCCCTTCAGGTGAAGGGGCTTCTTCGGGGGCTCTCGCAGGTCCTCGAAGATGGTTTCGCTGCACTTCCCTGAGGGAGGGAGGAAGGGAGCGAGCGAAAGAAAGAAAGAACCACAGGGGTGAGCTACATCAGTCCTGAACAATCCATGACCTGAGGATTAAACTTCAGAATTCTGACTTCATCCTCTTCAGTATTCTGTAGGATGAGCCAATGAGATTTCTTTCCCCACAAAGAGAGTTATTTCCAATCAGAGCACTATGTGGCGTGTTGAGAGATGACCCGGGACTTCTGAGCGAATGAGAGCTCTTTGTCACTTTCACTCGTCGTGTACTTTCTGTACAAACTAGAGATGCACCGATTGCAAAATTCTTGGCCGATACCGATTTCCGGTTTTTAAGGAGGTCTGACCTGCCAAAACCGGTTTTTCCGATACCGATTTTCTAAGAAATAATTATAATCATATAATATGTTGATAGGTTTTCAATGTAGTGAGTCCCCGGGACCCACAGGTGGCGAGTTGGGTGGGTCCCTGAGAAATTCAATGGGTCCCGACTCCCCAGTTTAAAAAATGTGTTTCTTTTTTATTATTATTCTATTTCTTAAATGAAATTAATAGTGTTAAACTCAATACATGAAATTGTCATCTGAAAAGCGCAGCCATTTGTATGTGGTGAGCCACTGCTTCAGAAAAGTTCGCTTTTTTTGGGAGGAACATGTAGAAGGTTGAGGCAATTCTTCTGCAGTGGGCTCATCAGGCTCAGTAGAGGGGGAGGCAGAAGTAGGTACAGGCAATGTTGAGGTACTCTCTCTAGGCTGATCAGAGTCAGGGAGGAGTGCAGAGGTAGTGGGGACAGAAAATGCAGCTGCAATAGTTTGCTGACCTGCAATAGGTTTCATCTTCTTCTTTGGTGGTATTTTTGCGTTCTCTCTTCTCTGCCTGTTTCTCGAGAAAAACGGGATCTCGTTGGAAGCGCGATGTATGCGCAGGCGCCGTTTGGGCATAACAATATGTAGGCTGCCGTTCAATGTAGTTTTCATCACCACCACCGGATTATGTTTCATTTATTTCATTACAGCACGTCCCCTAAACGTTACAACATAATCGACACGAATGAGCACAGCATCGAGCAGTGGAAACGTGGGTTTATTTACTATGAAGTTTGTATTTTTAATTGTTGAAATGAAATCAGCGGTGACGAGCTAGTTGTTTTGGTAGCGGCTAAATTAGCATGTCGCGATACTTTGAACAGGGGATCACGTCTGCGCCGAGTAGATGCGCAGAGGGTTGAAACAGTGCTTGTCTGGTCTGCTCACAAGAAGGTTTCTTTGGCCAGTTACTGTGATTAAACACGAGTTGTTTAATGTTCACAATGTATCGTTTTTCATGGGGAAAATTAGATGCGTCCCCGGGACGCATGGATAGTGAGTTTAGTGCGTCCTTTCAGATTTGAATGCGTCAGGGACGCAGGACGCGTACCTAGCAACATGATCCCCCACGGCTTATTTTTGACTTGCAAGCATTACAAACAGCGTGTTTTGGGTCGTCCTGGCACACAGTGAAATAAGTCCAAATCAGCGACATGTTTTTCTTCCCGCGCTCTGGGCGCCTTGAGCTGCTACGCACCGCGCATGCGGGTGAGTTTGATCGGCCGAAAACCGGAAATTACGACAGTGACCGGCAGGTCACCGATTGTGGCCGATTGGATACAAAACCGGCTTTTTTAATCGGCGGCCGGTTGATCGGTGCATCTCTAGTACAAACAAAGTTTTTGTCGCACAACAGCGCGGGAAAAGAAGGACGTGTGAAGACTTGATAGTACACCACCTGAATGCTAACAGTATTTCGTCTAAGCCCAAAGCCCAAATCCCCCAAAACACCTCAAATCCCCGCCCCCCCCCACCCCCCACACACAGTACCTGTCTATATGGCAAAGACAGAGCAGAAGTTTGAGTGAGCAATAAATGGATGCTGACCAGTGACTGTCTGGAAAGCCAGCAGTTCGATGTCCTCTCCCCCGGAGTTGGCAGAGCTGTTGTACTGGGTCAGGGCACTGCTGTACTCCTGGTCGCTCCCCTTCATCTCCTCCACTGACATGGTGTCTGGTAGAGGGGAGGAGGAACACACCCACATGATGGGGAGGGCGGGGGTGTGGACGCATGGATGGATGGATGGATGGATTGATAGATGGATGGATGGATGGATGGGTGATGGTTGGGTGATTGGTGGGGGGGTGGATGTTGGATGGATGGATGGATGGATAGATGGTTGGTGGATGGGTGGTGGATGAGAGGTGGACGGACAGATGGTTGGATGGAAGGAAGGGTAGATGGATGGTGTTCAATCAGGAAGTAAATCTTTCTTGGGTTGCATTTCAGACTCAAATAACCTAGGGATGACAGTTGGGGGAATAACTGGAACTATAACAGTAAACCCCTAAACAGGGTGCTCTTTTATTACTGTTAATAGTGACTTGTTAATATAGACTCTTAAGAACAAATTCAAGGCGTAATGTTTTGGTTTCATAGTCACCTCGCTCCTCCTCCCTCTTGGCCTTTTCATTCTCCTCCTTCTCCTCTGGCTCCTCCTTGCTGAGCTTGGGGATGTTGACCTTCTGCTTGCTCTCCACCACTGCCTTGGACATGAGCTCAAACACGTTGTTCAGATGGAAGTAGATCTGGGGGGGGCAGACCACCGTGGTCCTCAGATGATGATCAAACACCACCAGCAGCCATGTTTGTGAGTCTCATGTGGAAACAATAGCATGTGTTCCTTTTGCGGCCTTGAGGTAGATGTGGTAATTCTATGGTTAGGACCTCAGTGGCTGGTTCATCTTGTATTTTGTATGTATTTTGTGTAGTCCTGGTTGACAATTTTCTTAAATTTAACAGCTACTGCATGTTAATGAGTTTTTGTTGTACACAGGTCATTCAAGTCCTGCCCTTAATGTGCAAAATATGGATTGTTCCTGCTGCCGGTGGCAAAATTCTCAAAAAATGGCGATGCTACTTAGAATACAAATCTACACCCATAATTACAATGTGTATACTAATGAGAAGATAAGTAAGTATTAAGTCAGAGTAAGATTAGATTACAGGAAACTAGGTATTTATGTGTCAATAGATAATCATGCAGACATGGTATTAGGGCTTGTCTAACAACCCTTATCCTGCCATAGTCAGTCAGTCAATATGGTCAGTCAGTCAGCCCTCAGCCAGCTAGTATCTCATTCTGCCTGTCACTGAGCAAGCCAGTTAGTAAGCCACTCAGTAAAATCAGGTGAGTGCAAAGACCAGCCATCAGTCGGAGAGATCCCAGCCCCCCCCCAACCAGGACTCACATTGTCCCAGCTGAACTCCAGCATGGGCCGGACCAGTGTGAACTCCTCGTTGACCTTCTTGCCCTGGAGGTCAGAGAAGACCTCCTTGAGGCCGTCTCCGATGCGGTACATTGTCATGTCGCGGCGGAAGATGACACTGAATGGGAACATGTCGAAGAAGATGCCGCGCTTCATTGGCAGCTTCTCGTAGCCCGGCGCCGTCTTCTGCTGGGGCATGCGGTGCTTGAAGGCCGCGTTGTCGAAGTTCATCTTGTACACCTGAATGGAAACCAAAGAACACAGGCTGCTATGGTTCTCTTTGTTTGGGTTCATGCTCATGTTTTTGGACCTGGCCCCTTTGTCTGATTCTCTCTTTACTGAAAGTGTTCACAATTTTTTTTTTATATTACAACAAGACACTATTCATAAAATATTTATTATATATTATACATCTTTTTTCTTCTTCAAAGTCACTATGAGTTGTTTGTTTGTTAGCAGGCTTTATATATAGCTGTGATATTTTCCAATATCAAAGCAATACGCTTTCACTTGTGGATTTTCTCATTTTATATTCATCCTTCAGAGACAATGACAATTTTGTTGTTGCATTTTTGTTGTTCACATTATTCGCGTTGACATTTTTCTTGTAGACTAAAATAAAGTGCGTTGTTGTTTGGAAGGACATAATTGTATTATTTTTGAAGAGCATTTGAAGAGACCTATTAATCAAACCAACAAGATACCTATGAATCATTCCAACAACTCTTTCTGTGTACGGTCTCTATGGCGACTAAGGCTGGCATCTGATCACGGGCGGGCGGGGGTCGGCCAGAGGGCAAATACATTGCTGCTGGGAGTGCTGGCGATGACAGCCGACAACATGGCGGCGGTCTTACAGCAGAACGCCCGGTCTGTGGATTATACTTCCATCTCCAGCTCGCTCATCTGCGCACTGAGTCCCTGACCCACAGCCCCATCCTAATAAACACTTATCTCTGTGCAATAAACACTTGGCGCTCTGAGTGTAAACAAAAACTCTGCCGGGGAGGCGGTCTGGATATTACAGCCTTGATGGAGACGTAAACTGGGTCAAGGGGACGGGCGTCAGCTGAGAGCCTGGCTGGGAGCCGCCTCAAACTCTTGACCCACACGCTTCATACGCACGTACCACGTATGTCATCTTCTCCGTCTCCTCCTTGGAAAGGATCTCCACCTCGATGTCAGTGTTGTAGAACTGCCGGCCCACCTGAGAGAGCTGGCCTGTGGGGGTGAGGGGGGTGCGGGGGGGGGGAACATCAGTAATTAACTGGTGAAGGATAGCATAGGGTTCTCTCGTGAAGGATTATGGGTGATGTGGTAGTTAATGGGTGGCTTTGGAAGTAAAGCCAGGGTTGTGAGTGCTGCGTCGTATCATATAACCTTGGACGTCCAATCCCAAACAAATCCACAGGGCTGACCTAGTTGCCAATCGCCGTTCTCATGTTGAGATAATTACTTGTCGTGTTGGATTAATCCGGGTTGATGCAGTGGTGATAACTGCATTCTGTGTCAAGGGCCTATTTCCAAAATATTTGCTTGCTTTAGGGGGTGGGAGCACGCCAAATGTGGTGTCCAATATTTATCAGAACACTTTGTGTTCATATGCTGAATCCGACAACATGGTGTTCTGTATCATTCTAGAAAAATGAAATGTGAAATACCTAATTTCCCTTTATATCAAAAATATTACCATTCCACATAAATATGTATCAGCTCCTCTAGCCAGTTTATTGCTATGTGACTTTCACATCGTGATAGTAATGCAAGGTCAAACCGTAATGATAGAAAGTATTCCATGCTCATAATGTACTATCAGGATGTCGTTTATGAGTCAAGGCTTGTGCCAAACTTTTAGTGATACAACGATTGTTAACTCATTTATAGATAAACATAATGTCAATCTAGTTGTATTCTGTGATTTATTGTGTTGGTTAAACCATAAAGGCTTGTTTGATTTTCCCATTAGGCATTCCCCATGAGGCCTTTTTTTACGATGTTTGGTTCACCAAACAAAACCCAGGGTAAACGCTTACAGAACCAAATGGAAATGCAACAAACTATAAACCTCACCCCTGAATTGGACATATTCTGACGAAGTATAGGTTTGAATGGTCCCTCATATAAACTGAAACATCTTGAACCTTCTACCTATACTGAACCATGTCTAGGGCCATAACCATCACTAACCTACCCAAACAACCTTAACCTTTTGAACAGTGGCATATATCTCAACACTTCCGTCCTCACTCTAAAATCAAACCCAAACCTTGTCAAACTAAGTTATCATGGGAGAGAGCCGCCCTAGTGTCCAGTCGTATGAGGTCCACTAGCTCACACAAGTAGCTCCTCGCCGGTAGCCCGCCGTGTGCGGTTACCTTTGACGAACTGAGTGAAGCCCTTGCGGGTGCTGCGATAGTGGAGTGTGAGACTGGTCTCACACTCCTCCTCCACGCAGAAGCTGGGCGGCTGCACCTTGGGGAAGGAGAAGCGGAAGTACTCGTGGAGGTTGTCCAGCTCATTGATGAAGTCGCGCACGTTGCGTCCCAGCACCTGCAACAGATCCATCATGGCCGCCTGATTACAGTGTTCGAGGCGTGGCGCGGGAGAAAAACACTCACCGTGGTCCGTAAAGCATGGTAAGGCCTAAAAAAAAATTTTGTTTGGTTCCGGTTTCCGACCGACCCTGTCAATTTATGTACGACCCAAATTATTTTATGAGCTTTATAAAAAAATAAATAAAAAAAAAAAAAAAAATTTTTTTTTTTTTTTTGATGCAAACTATAATTACGTTCTGGTACAGCACCTCTTCATTCTGAACAAGGATGAGCGAATTTTCTCGTTTTTAAATGAAAACAACCTACCTATCATTCGCTGCCGCTGGAAAAAATAAAATAAAAAAATAAAATAAATTCCCTACCTACCCATGACCTCAACTGACCACCAACAGGAACCAAACTTTTTTTTTTTTTAGGCCTAATGGTTACAATGCACTATATGTATCTCCTCCGTGGGGAGAGCAGTGTACACAGAGAGAGAGAGAGAGAGAGAGAGAGAGAGAGAGAGAGAGAGAGAGAGAGAGAGAGAGAGAGAGAGAGAGAGAGAGAGAGAGAGAGAGAGAGAGAGAGAGAGAGAGAGAGAGAGAGAGAGAGAGAGAGAATAGATTGAATTAAATAACACAAATTAAATCGTACCTCAAAACTGAGTTCTCGGTGATAAACTACTTTGTGTGAAGGTTCATTGTATTTGGTAGCATGGTGGAGATAGGCTTGGTGGTGGTGTGTAACTTTTTTTTTGGGGGGGGGGGGGGGGGGTCACCTTTAGAATCCTCTCGTAGCCATAGTTACCGATCCTTTTGACCATGTAGACCCCGAAGGCGTACATGAGCTCATCATGGGTCTTCCCCAGCACCTCTCCAGCTGCCTTGGCCAACCGCAATATCAGATTGTCGCTTGAGAGAGACAAATATTCGCACTCAACTGTCAACCCCGAAGGTTCATGAATGAGGCCAAGATGGAACATAATTAGCAACCTGAATTGATTGTTTATGATTCGTCAGACTATTGTATTTAATGGAGGGTCCAACTAAAAGGGAAATATTAGGAAATCTTCTAGCCCGCTGATCTCTAATGGCCGGTTCAGACTACACGATTCTCAGACATTCCTCGAAGATTTAACATATCACACTATACGATCTCAGAGCCAGGAAATCGGGCCTTGTCTCGTCGTAAGACTGGCCACACTACAAGATTCGTGGGTGCGATGCTCTCTACTTTGTATCATTCACGTTTGCAAGATATTTTGAAAATCTAAGATTTAGAACTAACATAAATGCTTTTTACATTTTTGTCATAAAGGTTCCAGTACTTTTTATATCTGCTCAATGCGGCAATTCAATTCCTCACAGTAGTTGCGTTGCGCGTGACATGAACTATACAAAGTAGACGCAGCAACAACGTAGCCTAGCAACAAAGCGTCAACAATGGATCCTGAGTACCTAGCACTAGGCATTATGCTGGCGGTCCTCTGCACAGAGACAGAATGGATGAAAAAGAAGAAAAGATTGTGGACTCGTTCTTGGGTTGAAAATGCAGGGACTATGCTGCCACATTTCCACCAAAGTTGTCTCCATTATATTGCTCCAATTTCTATCGTTTTCTTTATTAGTATTCTTCTTGTTATTGATCGCATTGATTTTTGCAGTAGTTACTCCTACTCAGCGTACTGCAGTGAAGTCAGTTGGTAAACACTGCGCGTGAGCTCCAGCTGTTCGCGGGCTTCCCTCACGCAACTTGGGGCGTGGTTCCCTCATGTCAACAATGGATACGTCATGCGATTCCCCAAAAAATTCTGACATGCCAAACTTTTCGTCGTGGGGTTTTCGAACGTCGCAGACGAAAGCATCGCAGATCGCAAGCATGTCACATTACAAGACCTCGTCTCGTCGCCGACCCGTCAAAATCGTGTAAGATTCGCAAATTTGTCTGCGACTAAAGAATCGGGGCAAAATCGGGCTGAAATCGTGTAGTCTGAACGGGCCATTATGCCGCTTTTCCACTGCATGGTACCAGCTCGACTCGACTCGACTCGACTCGACTCGACTCGACTCCGACTCAGCTCGCATTTTTGGCGTTTCCACCGCGAAAACATGGTATCTGGTACCTGAAGTGGCTGCTTTTTTTAGTACCACCTCGCTCTAGGTTCCAAGCGAGCTGAGCCGATGCTAAAAGGTGACGTCGGCAGACGGCCGGCCACTGATTGGCCAGAGAGTGTGACGAATTCACGAGAGCGACATGGCAACCATGCTGGTAACAGCCATAGCAGCGCCGCAGCCAACATATTCCACTTCTTCAACTTCTTCAACATGCCAGCTAATAATACGAACACGAATACCATCGCATCGATGTCCTCCATTGTTGTTATGTGGGTTCTGTCCATGTGTGGGTTGCGTAGGTGTTGTTTGCGTCGCGTACAAAAATACGTCACGGCCCTTTCGCGCAGCCGACCCCGCCCACGTCCAGGAGGTACTATTTGCAGTGGAAAACGACCCGTGCTGCTACCGTGTCGAGTCGTGTCGAGTCGAGTCGAGTCGAGTCGAGCTACATGTGCGGTGGAAAAGCGGCATTAGACAGCTCCCCCCCTTCCCCCCCGAATTGACAGGCCTTGAAAAAAAACGTTGAAAAAGAAACAGTTGGCCCTTACTTGTACATCTGGTGCCGGACAAACTTGAGGTGGGGGATTTCCGCTCGCGCCTCGATCAGCCTCCATACGTCCTCTCCGTAGGATTCGTTGATGTAATCGTTCACGGCTTCTAAGTACAGGCCGTACATCTTAAGGGGGCTTGGGACCTCCATTATACCCCCGATAACAGCTCAGCTGGGAACACAGGGAAAAAAACGACAAGGTACAAGCTATAAACAAGCTGCTAACTAGTGGAGAGGTTTTAATGACTAACTAACAAGTAATTAACGAGTTAAGTGGATAACTAGATATTAATACGTCATTAACTACTTATTAATAAGTTATAAACTGTACAGTAAAGGGGCAAAAACTGATGATCTGGGCATATATATATAACACAAGGTTTTGGAATAAGACGGTGTCCCTTTAGTTGTGGTGGCATAAAATATGCTCCTGTAATTATCTCAACCAACTAAAGACTATTCATTGATTTTTGTTCTCACCTTAAATTACCTTTCCATTATAAATATTGAGATAAGTTATGGGGCTCTAATCGAAGTGTTAATAAGCATGACTGACACCACTTTCATTATTTTCGACTAGCTGCAATACTGTGGAACTACTGACTTTTCCAGTCCTTGACTCGCCAGGAAAAAGATTATTCTCCTTTTACCTGTTTCACACATAACCTCATGAAACCTCATGAACCCTCTACAGACCACTACCAGATCAACTACATCTGTATGAACATCAAGGAACATGGTAGAGATCAGGGCTCTGAAACAACCCTATAGTTAGCACTATCCTCAGGGTATGGGCTTGAGTGTATGACTCCCAGCCCAAGGGTTCTGATTTCGGACCCACATGGCCGTTCTCTGCCCGTAGGCATCCTCCAGCAAGATGCCTCATGTTAAGATCAATTTGAGTAAAAGCATCTGCTCCACATCTAAATAGTTAATTATTTAAAAACATTGTTGAAAGAGCTGCTTCCCTCCCACAGCTGCCAGATAGACCCATTGCTAAGCCCTCCCCGCCAAATACGACTGGCTAAAACAGCACACACAAATCAAGCCACACATTAAAGCTTTTTCTGTCTCCCAACATCCCATTGTTGACCATACACCCAAACACATCTCCCTCTCGGTATGGTAATATTTTAAAGTTAAAAGGCGATCTGAAGCAACACGCCAGGCATAAAGAGTTGTCCTTACCTGCAGTCCTTCAGTACAATGTAGTCCTGCAACACCGACTGTGCCCTGTCTAGCTCCGGCCCCTGGCTTCCCACCGAGGGCCGCCACCTGCAGCTGACAGGGGCCCCTCTCCTCTGACACTTGGTTGTCAGGTCAATGGGCGGCCGGGGGCCAAAATAGCAGTGGCCCGGGCGTGTTTCTGGCAGGTACCAAATAGAAGATTGTGCCCGTGGAAAGGAAAAGGATCTACTGTCACTTTATAGATCGTGTGGCATATTGGTTCTGCCTGTGGCCAATTTATTGTTTTAAAAAAAAATTTGACTAGATCTTTTTTTGTTTTTTTAGGACGACTTGGATGTCCTGTAAAAACAAGGAAACGATGTGACGAGTTGTTATCACCCATTTTTTCATTCAGCAACCCATCAAGGTTTCCCGTTTTCCCCTACACAGCTATGAATTAGCATAATTAAAACCAGGTGCATTGTTAACTGACATGCAGTGTTCCAATGTTTGTCATTTTACTTTAGTGCCTTTTGTTTTTGCATATTATTATTATTATTATTTACACGCATGGTTTAGATATTTTCTGGAAATAATTTTGGTCTCTTGTGAAGCCTGTAACGGGGGAAAAAAATGAAAAACTTTTAATTGAAACACATTCGTAACACAAATAGCTTTTTTTCACACTACAAATCTTGGTGCTAATGTTCCAGCTCTGATCATGTGTTTGGTACACATTGTTCACAGCCTAATGCTTGCCAAGCATGCCAACTTGTCATTTATCAGTAGGATTTGTAAACAGCTTTTTTTTCATCTCTGACAGAAGTACAATTGTTGGTTGCAGGCTAGGCTACGCTGACAAGTAAAAAAAAAGGTAAACTCCACCGAATAAACGAATGCCACACAGTTAATGGCCACAGCCATTTGCGCCGGTAACAATGAGCCACTGGCAATCACACGGCAAGGAGAGGAGGAAATGCAGTAAATCAACCATAACATTCAGTCAGTCTGGTTCACTGGCCTGGCCGCCACCCAGTCCCTTTCTAACTCCATCCACTAGGGAGCACTGTTATAACACTGTCGATCCGCTCCGTCACCTTGTGCTATCACGGAGACGGTGGGGCGGGAGAGCATTAATCAAATGACACAAATAGACCTCCTGCCAAACAGCCACTCGCAAAATTTAAACCATGTCAGGTGACCGTGATCAGGCTGTGAATGTTGTGGGAACTATTATTTCTGTCCTACATAAACTCCACCCGGTTCTCCAGGCTGATGTCCTCTTTGGGCCATTAGATAGAAAAACGTGAGTCAGGCGTAGACGCGGACCTGTTCTCCCTCTTTATGGCACATTACACTCCCTTCCCCTTTCCCGCTTTTCCTTTAGTACCCCGGCGCAGCGGCGTTGGCCTATTTGCCGGTACCTTCCGTCTCATGGCCCAGCAGTTCAGCTGTGCGGAGCCACGGCCCGGGAGGTCTGCGGCTCTCCCCGCAACAGAAAAGGCAGATAACAATGTGCTGATGGGGCCAACCACAGGGTCCACACACACACACACTCTCTCTCTCTCTCTCTCTCTCTCTCTCTCTCTCTCTTTCTCTCTCTCTCTCTCTCTCTCTCTCTCTCTCTCTCACAAACACACATACACACAGACGAACACGCCTCAGGGTCTTTCATTAGAAACTACATGACTCATCCTCTTCCTACTACACCTACATTACACCCTCCTTCATTCCTGTTCTCCCAGACGGAAGAAGAGAGGGAGGGAGGGTGAGAGAGAGATAGGGAGGGGGAGTTTTGGAGGGAGAGGGAGAGAGAGAAAGGCAGGGAGGGAGGTGGAAGGGAGGGAGAGAGAGAGGGAGGTGGGAGGGGGAGAGAGAGGGAGAGCAGGAGGGACTTTTTTCTTTGGAAGAAGTCGTCCTTCTAATTCAGTCGGAGAGGGCAGAGTCGCTCTATGCTATCTTTTGATAGTAACACCACAGCCAACCATGGCAGTCACAAAAATAGTATGGACAGACGGACACTCACACACACACACACACACACACACACACACACACACACACACACACACACACACACACACACACACACACACACACACACACACACACACACACACACACACCCACACATACCCTCCCTGACCCACACCCACTCCCACACTCACTCCCAAACCAGGCAAGTGTATGTTTTCATTATATCTATGACTTGTTATCTTGAAAAGGAGTTAGGGAGGTTTAGCCAGCTTTGCAGGGGGATGATGGAAATCTCCAGGGAGCAGCGGTTGGAGGGGGGGAGGGGGGGGAGGGTCTCTCTCTCTCTCTCTCTCTCTCTCTCTCTCTCTCTCTCTCTCTCTCTCTCTCTCTCTCTCTCTCTCTCTCTCTCTCTCTCTCTCTCTCTCTCTCTCTCTCTCCCTCCAGGCAGAGAAGTGAGAAGGTTTGGAGGGAAGGACAGAGCTGATAATATGTTTAGAATCTGCAAAAATGAACAAAGGAAAATAAGCAGGCAGGGTAGTCTTGCCAGGTGGAAAGGTGCCTGGGATCCAAAAGTCCATCTGAACCACCATAACCAGTAGGTTTCCTTGAGCTCAGACGCCCTATAACCCCTACCTGCTCCTCAACACCTATACAGAGACATCAGCATGTTACGCATGTACCGTCGTGACTGGGGGGACATTATACATGATACAGCAGGAGGACTTTTTGGGTTCTTTGTGGGCAGCCTGCTGCTGATAAATGTGTAAATCTCAGCCAGGTAACAGAATCGTGACGGAAGAGCGGCTCTGCGGATGAGTCCTGGCGTGTCGCAGATAGAGAGAGAGAGGGGAGAGACCGATAGAGGGAGGGAGAGAGAGAGAGAGAGAGAGAGAGAGAGAGAGAGGGGAGAGACCGATAGAGGGAGAGAGAGAGAGAGAGAGAGAGAGAGAGAGGGTCCCTCAGCCCCCACATCTCTGTGGCTCCTACCACTGAATACATAATAGGAGTCTATCTATTCCCCTGCTGCCTATCTCTAAATCCCATTCTCTCGCTCTCTTTCTCTCTCTCCCACACACACACACATACATACAGACTCTCTCTCTCACACACATATACACACAACAATGTGCTATATTTTGTTTCCCCATGCAGTCCCATGATGCCCGGCTCTTATTGGTTTTACAGTAGGCACAGCAGCAGCAGGGCCGGGCTGGAGCACCGCGCAGGCTGAATGCTAACCACGTTAGCGATGGGTGCGGGGGCGGTGGCGGGGGAACTTAATATGGCTTGCGGCCCCCTTGGTCTCCCCCAAACACTACCCTCTACCTCCCTTTTCTCTTTCTCTTTCTCTCCCTCTCTCTCTCTCTCTCTCTCTCTCTCTCTCTCTCTCTCTCTCTCTCTCTCTCTCTCTCTCCAAGTGTCTATTCAGCCTCCACCCTGTGCATCTCAATTAACTCAACATCTCTCTCTCTCTCTCTCTCTCTGTTTCACTATCCCCAACTCTTCAATATCTTCATAAACCTCTCTCTCTGTCTCTCATTCCCTCTCTATCTGCATCTCTATCCCAACTCTTTAACATATTTTTTTTATATTCTCTCTCTCTCTCTCTCTCTCTCTCTCTCTCTCTCTCTCTCTCTCTCTCTCTCTCTCTCTCTCTCTCTCTCTCTCTCTCTCTCTCTCTCATTCTTTCTCTATCTGCAGAGGCATTCAGTTCCATCCTCTACTACGTGAACAACTCTTATTTACATACATATGTTTTCCCTCTCCGACGCCATCCTGCGCACACAGTGGTGGCTGATAGGGTTGGTCGGAGGAGATATGCTAATAGCGTACACACGCGGCGCTAAACGAAGCCGTGCCGACTCAGGCTTTGTGTATCGGCCCTAATTGAATCCTCTTCTGGACGTCTGAGAAAAAAGGGCTGCATCGCCGGCGTAGAGGTCGGCAGTTACTTCCTCTCCCATTAAGACGCGTACGCGGCTGAGGTCGGCCAGCTAATAGCAGACCGCCAAAGACGGCTGCGCTTCCGTCATTCTTCCTCAACCCCCCCCCCCCCCCCCCCCAAGAAAAGAACATGCACCATCCTCCCCCTCCTACCGACGACAGATACACAGGCTTTCGGAGGTGTAAGAATTGTGTCAAACTCCTACAAAGGCGGTTCTGCAACTAGAAATGGGAAAGGGAGGGAGGGCTGAGGATTTTGGGGGAGGGAGGGAGTGATGGGGGAGTGGCTAGAAGGAGGAAGGGAGGGGAGGGTACTTTTCTGAAAGAAAGAAAAATGTGGGATTCCACGGTCGGCATATAAATATTCCATTAACTCCGGCTTTGGCTCCATAACAGTATGGCGGTGCGCTTACGCATTCACCGCCTGGAATATGAAATGAAATTATTACGGAGGATGTGTGTGGGTGGGTGTGTGTGTGTGTGGGGAGATGGAGATGGGGGGGCTGTTGGGGGGTGTCAGGGGGTTAGTGGTGCTGGTGAAATAGCCATTTCCTTTCTTCCAATTTTCTCCTCTTCTCTATTTCGCCCTTTGCCTTATCATGGGTGACACTAATCCAATTTCTGCCCGCCTCGTGACAGCTCTAACGTGGTTTTGTGTACTGATTCACCCCCCCACTCCGTGTGTACACACACTCATACACACACACATATACACTCATACACTAACACACACATTCACTCACAGCACGCGCACAAACACTTATATATATATTATATTCACCCATAAAGGTCACATATCCATGTAAAGGATATGTGCAAACACACAAACGCAAAAAAAACACACACAGACACACAAATATATGCTTACATAAACACACATGCACTCTCTATTTAATGGGATATTTTACTCTCTCCAAGTGACAAATGATGCATCAACATTATACTTGCTGATGACATACAGAACGAATTGAAAAAAAACAACAACACAACACGATGTCGTGTAACACACCCCAACACATGAGTACATCGGCCTATTTGGTTTATTAGCATTTATGCAGTTAATACGGTCTGCTTAATCCTTTGCCATGTTCAATTCATTTTAATTAGAACATTTCAAAGACATACAGTGGCATTCATACAAATAAGTGTTAAAACGACCTCATTGAACATTAGGCTGATCATGCGGCACAGGAGAACAACTGTGCTGGGGAGTGAGAGGATAATGTGTGTGTTTATTCAAAAACGAAAAGGGCCTGTCGCTACAGGAACAGGGTACATTATTAATGGTGGTGGGTCCTTCACAAAAGGCTTCCAACCGTTTTTCCTCCAGACTCCTTCCCGCCTATGAAGTCGGTTGAGTAATTGATAAACTCATTAACATGTTTGCGATGGACACTGATAATGATGGCCGCGGGCAGACACCGCGGCGCGGAAGTCTCACCGTGTTCCCTGGTCACCTTTACTTTGTACCTCCATCATCGTGTTCTTAGCAGGCATCACTCGTTTTATCACTTTGTTTTATCACTCTCTCTCACCGGCTGCTGAGGCGGAGAGGACGTCTTGTAAATGACTTGGAGCGGGAGGAGAGAGTGTCGGAGCTCCGTCTACTTCCTTTTACATTCAATGATACTTTTATATTGGTAAACCTGTGCCGTGTTCCAATATCCATACTATCCGTACTTACTAGCATAAGTTTGAGTACGTAGGTCTTCAGATCGGGCGAAAATAAGTGTACTGAAAGGACCCGGATGGTGTACTCAAAACGGTCAAATTGCGAAGTGTGTGGCGATGTACACTTTTCGTACTCAACAGCAGCCATCTTAGCTACGTAGCGGAAGAGGGCGGAGCCAGGCTCAGCCAAAGTCGGCGCATTTTCCACATAGCCTGCATTAATAGTCATTTTATAGTTTTTATAGCTTTTTATAGCTGCTAGGTGTAAAGAGTTCACCGTTCAAAGCGGGATGATTATTGCGGGGGTGGAGCCGCGGTGGCAGTCGTGATCTTAATTTCTGGTTAGTGCACCACGGAGTATTCGATTTGGAACAACACTGACATCTGAAAATTAGCGCACTTAGTGAGTGCGGATAGTGTACTTTGTTTAAGTGTACTCATGGAAGTATGGAATATCGGAAAACGGCACAAGACTAGCCATTCCCAATTCCTAAGTGAAAGCCCCGCCCACCACCAATCATAATTAGCTGGTCCATAACACTTGCAAGTTCTTGCAACGAGCAAACAAAGCAAGTGGGGGAGTGAGGAGAAGCCAAACAAAACAAAAACAATTCAATTAATCTATAACAATATTTATTAAATGCAACCAACAATTAATTTGAGGTTTATCTGCTGGGATTCTAATCTGTTCTTCGGCCTTTGGGCCGGGTTCTTTTCAAACTTTGAAGTAAATGTTTGGAGTAAAAAGAACATGAAAAACACATGAAAACAACTTTTTTTTTTATAAATGTAATCAATGGAATGCATAAACTTTAAATATTGGGAAATGTTGACCTGCCACATTTCACAAATTTCTCAAAAGTCAGGTGCTGTATATTTATTATTAAAATCAAAAGAGAATGAAAAGGTTAATTAAAGATTTGTGAATTCCGTTTTTGTTAGTTGTTTGTCAGAAGGACACAGCAGCGAGCATGTGCCAGAGCAGGAACCTTCTAGCAGGGACAAACATAGGAAATGTCTGTCCTGATAGTCTATGAGTTTGACGCCCAGGTTTTCAAGATTTGAAAAGTTTTGCCCAGTAATTTTAGTAACTTGTCCAACTTCAGCAAGAGCTGAAGGAGGCATTTTCTTATCTGCACGCAATGCAAGGTTGCATAGTAAAAGTGAATGATGGGAGGATATGATGACATTCATGCTCTTTTTTTTGTTTATGAAGGATGCATTTGGCATTGAATTAGAGGTAAACATTAAAGGTAAATGTACTTCGATGCCCCTGTACACACACCTCGTCTGTCTGCTTATCTGCACTGCATGCACGTGTGTGTGTGTGTGTGTGTTAGTGTGTGTGTGTGTGTGTGTGTGTGTGTGTGTGTGTGTGTGTGTGTGTGTGTCAGAGCGAGGCAGTGTGTGTGTGTGTGTGTGTGTGTGTGTGTTTGTGTGTGTGTCCGAGCGAGGCAGTATGTGTTTGTGTGTGTGTGTGTGTTTGTGTGTGTGTGTGTGTGTGTGTGTGTGTGTGTGTGTGTGTGTGTGTGTGTCAGAGCGAGGCAGTGTGTGTGTGTGTGTGTGTGTGTGTGTGTGTGTGTTTGAGCGAGGCAGTGTGTGTGTGTGTGTGTGTGTGTGGTCAGAGCGAGGCAGTGTGTGTGTGTGTGTGTGTGTGTGTGTTTGTGTGTGTGTGTGGGTGTTTGTGTGTGTCAGCGAGGCAGTGTGTGTGTGTGTGTGTGTGTGTGTGTGTGTGTGTGTGTTTGTGTGTGTGTGTCAGAGCTAGGCAGTATGTTGTTATGTGTGTGTGTGAGGCCATATGTTGTCAGCAAGTGAGAGGATTGTACTGTTGCGACCCATGTGTTTTTTTAATGTAAATAGTGTCATGATGATTCAGAATAAAGCAACACTCTGATCTAATCAGCTCAAGCAGCGCAGTGTGTGAGTGTGTGTATGTGACGCATATTGTCTCACCAGAAAGACCTGGTATGTCCTATGATGAATCATGCACTATAATTCTTCAAATAGGAGCGTAACGTGTTATTTACAGCAAAGCAACAGTAATACTACATTAACAACTTCCCATGCAGTATTTACAGCATTAACCGTCCAGTTTCATGTCCAGGAACCAATGTGGTGGAAAGTACATTAATACTTATTTATTATTCATAGTAAATACATACTTTAATACTTCTCCACACTTTTCCCGCAGTAAAAAATAAGTCAAGGGTGAAAAGAACAAGGTGATCTATTTAATTGGTTTGCATACTCGGTTTAATGGGTGAATGAAATGACAATTTTTGTCCCATGATGTCTTAATGTGTCTTGGGGCTTTCCAAATGGCCCCGAGTGATATGATAATTAGACCCCCCTCTGCTGGCTACAGTGGGCTATTGCACGCTCTTTGACAGGTGTTGGATGGGAACAGCGGCTGGTCCTCCTCAAGCCAAGGGCACCGGCCTTGGAGGCCACAAGGCATGGAGTGGGCCCAGATCCATGGTCCTTTTTTAGACTGGAACAATTGATAAAAGATTAATACATTTCCCAGTGGCCCTTAGGAACCACATGTTGAGCCCCATGTCCTTGAAACAATTATGTGACATGACTTTAAAGTTCAGTGCCTTAAAAGGAACACACACTGGACACAGTACACATTACTACTGAGGCTGATACTGAGGTAGATGGCTGGTGCTTTGATGATCCCCTGGATGTTTTGATCGCTATCATGTTGATGAAACATGAATATCCAAATCAAGGCATGAGATGGAGCGAGCAGGAAAGTGTAGTAGTGGTTATCGTGTTAGTTGGAAGGTACTGGGTTCGATGCCCATAATCTCCAGCCTTAATGTCAGCATCCTTGAGGAAGATGGCTTAAACCAGGAACAGCTTCTTAATTAAATGTATTTAAATCTCTCTAATTAGCTTTTGTATAAAAGAGTCAGCCAAATGTAAATATGGACTCAAGTTAGCTACATCAAACAGTTTGGTTAAATACCCGTGAATGGACAACGGTTCAAGTGTCTGTGCTTCCTGCTTATTATGTGCATGTATTATTGATGCCGCCCATGCGGCCATGGTGAGTGATCAGACTGATGTATTTGGCGGGGGGATCTCTGAACATGTGTTGCTGGGCTGCGCCCGAGCCAACCGGGTTGGGAAGACTTACCAGGAGCCTTTGCAGAGGGGACAAAATGGAGAGCAGATTGTGGCTCCTGTCTGTACTGCTGGTTAATGAGCTGTGTGCCAAGCTGCCAAGCTGCCACTCTGAGCGGGCCGCATCCTGTGAACCTGTTCTGGGTTCAGTCATTAGGTTAACCTTCAGATGTACTGGGCCCAAGGCAAAACCAATTCCTCGTGTCGGATTAATGAAATATTGTCTTACCTTGTTGTTAATTACTTCTATATCTTTCTGAAGGCAATTATGTCTGTTATTTATTTTGATGTAAATAATTGAAATATGTTGTTTTTTTTACACGTGTAAACATTGTTTAAATGCGTTATCCCATAGCTAGCATGCGGAACCATATCTTTAAGTCTAGCTACCATTATTTTTTAATACATTTAAAAATGCCCCAAGTGGGTATGCACGCATATCAATTAAACATGATGTGCGTAAAGTAGCTCACCAGATGAGAGTTCGGTGCAGTAACCTTCTGGGGAGGGTCAGTGAGGGGTTACAATGTGTAGCGACCTTGTATAATCAAAGTCGTAACACATTGCCTTCCCTTCCGTTTAGGTTGCATTAACTTTTAATGCAAAGGGGAGAAAACAACAGACTGAGGGAAGGTTAAAACGCTGACAGTGCTCTCACTCTCTCTCTCCCCCCCCCCCCCCCCCCCCTCTGTCTGTCTCTCTCTCTCTTTATCGCTCTCTCTCCCTCTCTCTCTCTCTTTATCTCTCTCTTTCTCTTTATCTCTCTCTCTCTCTCTCTCTCTCTCTCTCTCTCTCTCTCTCTCTCTCTCTCTCTCTCTCTCTCTCTCTCTCTCTCTCTCTCTCTCTCTCTCTCTTTATCTCTCTCTCTCTCTCTCTCTCTCTCTCTCTCTCTGTTGTTTTGGGTACCAGCTGGCTTCAGAGGGTAAACATCTGCATCAGTAAGAATCATGTCTGTCATTCGGCCCGCCCCCCCCCCCCCCCCAGCCTGCAACACATGTGATGCCTTTTATATCCCTCTTCATCCCTTCATCCATCCCTCCCGCCTGTTCTTCATCTCTCCCCCCCCCTCCTTCCACCCCTCCATATTGATGGTTGGAGCCAGGACCGGTGGTGGTGGTGTTGGAGGTTGGGTGGCAGCTAGTCCTTTAATCCAAGTTCAGGGAGGATCAGTACTCAGGTGGTGTAGATAAGTGATGCACTTAGGAACAATTTTGGGATACGGCTAACAGGAGTCGGGTTGTTGGTTTATCTTGAGTGACGTTGGGCTTTTACTTTTAAAGAAAATGCTGCGTTTTTTTACTTTTCTGCATGAATAGTGCATTTACCTCGTAGAGTACTCGGCCTCTGTATGATGCATTGTATAAAAGGCGTTCTTGTTGGTTTATTACGGTCGATTTTGTCATAAGTAGAAACTATTTTCCAATTGCATTGCCAATTTGCATATTTAATTGCAAATTGCATAGTGCATAACCATTTGCATAAAGATGCCAAATATCATCCAAATTAGTCACATTATGTAATTCCATTTGAATGAAATTGCCACAAGTAACATAATGTTAACTTGCCTATTTAGCATCATTATGGATCTAATCCCAGTCCAATCATCAAAGTGATCAGTAGTGATCAGACAGGATGCTCTCAGAAGTGGATCAGACCTATCTCTTTTTACATCATTTGCTTTTCTGTACTTTCCCCGCTTCGAAACTACACTGGCATCCTCAGGGGATCCTTAATAGAAATCAAATGGTTCTGCGATGACAATGATTATTCCCAAGAGGCCCCTCAGTCTTCTGTCAAAGTGCCTCAGCCTCCCCCAGCCAGACAGACAGAGGCCCGGAACAAGGACTGTCTGCAGTCTATTGACTGCAGCTAAAGCCAGGAACTAGACAACAACTATCCTGTCAAGCGAACCGCTAATTTACCGCACACACGTCCTCCCTTCTCCCGCTGTCTTTAGTTTTTTTGTCTTTCTCCCCCCTGCCCCTCTCTCTATGTCCATCTATGTGGGTGTGTCTCCCTCGATCTGCATCTCTCTCGCTCTCTAGTTGCACAGTCACTGTCCATCCAGGCCATGGCCCTCCCCTCTTTCTCTCTCTCTCTCTCTCTCTCTCTCTCTCTCTCTCTCTCTCTCTCTCTCTCTCTCTCTCTCTCTCTCTCTCTCCCTCCCCCTATCTCTCTGGCTACCCGCTTGTCTCCATTTCTCTCATCACTCATACCCTCATTACCTTATCATGATGATCTCCACCTGTTATCTCTTATAGCCATTATCTCTCCCTCTCCTCCACCACCTTCTCCTCCACCACCTCCTCCTCCACCACCTCCTCCTCCATCGTCCCCCTCCATCCAACCATCACGGCAGCCGGTCAGCCAGGACCCTCCTCTACCCTTCGCCTCCCTGGCGTCCTCACATCCAAATCAACCAATCCTCTGGAAGGAGGACAGGGACAGGCCCCCTCCACCTCCTCCTCCACAGCCATCCACCCCCCATCGCGCTCCTCCAGGAGGCTGCCCTGGTGAGATAACCCACCACCTGGATGGGGGTTGAAGGAGGGCTTCCAGCAGGGCTGGAAGTTGCTGGTGTGCGGGAAAGAGCCAGGGAGGAGGAAGGTGGCGGGGTTGGCTGAGAGAGGTCGCTAAGGTAGCTCGCTCCTCCACCCTCCCTGCCATCTGCACCAGATGTCCGCCGTGCGCCAACGGCGGCAGCTATACGTGCCATTGCCTCCTCCTCCTCCTCCTCCTCCTCCTCCCCCGCATTCTCTTCCTCGCGGTCGGAAGCCAGCCTGACACAACCATCTGCGCCTGGGCCTGGCAGCCTGAGCTCCCTGACGAGGTGTCACAGAGGTCCCTGGGGCAGGGTAGGTGGTCCTTATGAAAACGACGGAGGCTCAGCAGTTTGTAGTTCCTCGGCTCTTTAACCCCCCCGAGAGCTGTGAAGAAGGAGGCGGAGTTTAAAAAAAGAAGGTTGTTTGTTGTGGCGGTGCACAGCTGGTGCACTGGTTACACTGCAGGTTATGTCGAGATGGCCTACTCTGAGCTGGCTGTTTGTAGCTCTGGGATCTGTTGGTGCTGTCTGACTGGGGGGGGGGGGGGGGGGGGTTCAACATCACCTGTATTCTGCAGCTTTTTTCCCTTTTTGTTCTGTATGTAATCTGATAAGATATTTTTTTCTGTGGAGCCTGAAGATAGACTTATTACATTCCAGCCTGGGGAATATAGATCTATGTTGAGGGTATGTGTTTTTTTTATACTCCCTCATTTCATTTTTCTATCTCTGGAGAGATTGAAGTGTGGTTACACAATCTAGGCCTCAAAAATAGCGAGACACAGTCATTTTTTTTATCTTGGTAGAAAAAACATAACAAGGTTTGAGGAACAGGTGTGCCATGTGTGGCACATTGTTATTTGAGAAGCGTCTCTGGGAGAAAAGATTACCTTGATCTTTGATTACACAAACTATCCATCCTAATCAGCTAATAGACCTCCTGTTGTTCCGTTCTCATCCCTCCGCGCCTCTGCATGCCAAACCAATTCATCCCATTTTAAATTGCAGTTTAAACATCAGATAGTCAGGCTGATTTAATGTTACGTGTGAATGTCATCAGAAAAGATGACTAATAATTAATTTTAGGAGACGCTCCCTACAAAAATGATATAAAAAAAGGCATTTTTAACAGCGGGGACGTTTACATGACTAATGGATGCTATGGTACACTCCCCCACCCTGATGTGTGATTGTTACCAACTAATCCACCATAATGCAGAGATCAGAACGGTGTTGAAACAGAGACATCAAACCAAGGAGGGCTGCTTCACTGTGGAACAAGTTTCCTTTCCTTCATTTGTTTTTGTCAGTTGCCCTCTTTGTACAAATCAAGGCCCCCAAGTGGCTTCACAAGCTTTTACACAGGGAGTGGAAGTACTATTCCACTATCAGTATTCAGAATAGCAGTCAAAGGCTAACTTATAAAGTCCCCCATCTACTTTTTTTGCTACAGCACTTAAATGTTGAATTTAGCACATATTTTTTACTCTACTGCTGTGCGATAACCCCTACGTTGCACTCGAATAGCACTACTACTAAATAAAGAACGAAACCCTCACCTTGTGTTCACATTCAAAGAGCGCCTCTGAGCTCTGGCCAGTACAACTTTCCTTCTTGTTTGAAAACCTCACATTTTGGAAGGCCTCCTTGCTCCAGTATTGATCGCTTTTTGCTTTGATTGTCCTCAGCCGCACCTGTACGTTGTTTTTGGGAGAAAAAAATAACATTTATCTGCTAAATGTTATGTTATGTTTCATTTTGGTGGAATCAAATAAAGGCCTGAAGAAACTGCACTCAAAACAGCCAAAACCGCTGTTGGAAACCAATAGCTTGGTCTTTGTCTTCACACACAGATCTGGCAGCCCTGGCAGCAATGGATCCAAAGGAGGATGAGATGCAGTGATTATAGGGCTTTTAGATGGTTACCACAGTAAATGGAAAAGTTATGTGGTGCGGTAAGTTGGTTATAAGCACTTTATAAGTTAGCCATATTCTGATTAAATACTGGCAGGGTGCGGTGAATCAAACGTTTGTATCCCACACTGTCTTTATGGCCCGGCCCGACACTAGCGCAGTCAGCGCTTTCCTTTTTTTGTGCCGTTAAAATGTCCATCTCCAGAAGTTATTAGGTCACTTTTCAGCCTTTAAAGGCAAACAGAGGTGTTTTGTCGAGGGAGTAGAGGACTAATGTTGTTTACAATGCTGCTTCATGTTTTATACAAATGTTCTCTTAGAGTGCAATGCAGGCTAATGCAGAATGCCTGCTGTATTATTATTATTATTATTATTATTTGTTATAGAAAACCTTATTTAGAAAAAAAACACATCAGTAACTTAATGATTACCAACATGATTTATCCCAACTGGAAAGAGTGCTGGAAAAATCATGAAATTACACATTTCACTTCATAACCCTGGTGATGTATGAGGGAGTGATGTTTTAATACATGTGTGACTGCACTGAAAGTAACAAGAAGCCCCCAGCTTGTAAAGGCTTGCCGACCCTTCTTAAGTGTGAGGACTCATAAGAGTCATTAGCTGGGTGTTCCTGGGTGACAGCACTCAAGCCAGGCTGCTCTGGCTGTTTCCAACGCTTTCTGGCACCTATTAAGAGAGGTGGTTGTCATGTTCCATAAGCAATGATTCAGAAAAAATAATAAAAAAACATGAGGGCTTTTATACTCATAAAGCTGTCTCAGAGCGCCATATCCTTGGCATTAGGATTGTCTCTGTTTCTTTTTTTTACAATCATTGATTTTTTTTCTCCCCCTGGAAGATGACACAGAATACTTTAATGTTTTTTATGGGTTGTTAAGTTATCCAAAATCACATAACGCATTATTTACCCCACACTGCAAAAGACCACAATGATCTCTCTCTCTCTCTCTCTCTCTCTCTCTCTCTCTCTCTCTCTCTCTCTCTCTCTCTCTCTCTCTCTCTCTCTCTCTCTCTCTCTCTCTCTCTCTCTCTCTCTCTCTCTCTCTCTCTCTCTCTCTCTCTTTCTCTCTCACACACTTACTCACAGACACTCACGCTCACGCTCATACACATACACAGACACTCATCTCTATTCACTATTCTGCACGGCCATCTTTTCCCACCTCGAGCTGTGTATGCCTGTGCAAATGTGTCTCCATCTTTAACTTTCTTCCAACAACTTCCTTTTCTTGCCAATCCTTCCCTTAGCCCTCAATCTCTGTGTCTTTATTTCCCTGTCTCTCTCTCTCCCTCTCTGAATTTTTTTTACCAGTTTCTCTCTGTCTCCTGTGCTCTCTCTCCCTCTCTGTATATAAACCAGTTTCTCTCTTTCTCTTGTGCTCTCTCTCTCTGTGTATCTTCTCCTGTCTCTCTCTCAGCCCCCACTGTCTTGGATGCCTCTTTCACCGTCTCTCTCAACCATCCTCCGTCTAATCATCTCCATTCTGCCTTCTTGCTGGAGTGACCTGAGCGTTTCTCAGTATTTAGACTTGTAACGCTATTGATCTGCGTGTAAACAGGACATGGCTGCTCTTCTCCCTCGATGCAATTTCAGCTTAACTCATCCATCAATACTGCCATGCACGCCGGCCACGCACACTGCCGGGAAACACACACATTGATATTCGGCCTAGGCTAAAAGGACACCCAGACAAACCTATCAAACACACACACACACACACACACACACACACACACACACACACACACACACACACACACACACACACACACACACACACACAAGCAGGTATGCAGTAAATCACAAAGTGTAAGTATTTACACACACACAAACACACACACACGCACATATACATAAACACACACACACATTCACATAAGCCTGAACACATGCGGCATCTGTATGCATGCCATGCACTAACTCACGAAGACATGTGTGTTCACACACACAAACACACGTACACTCTTAAACACCCACACGCGCATGCCCGCACACACACACACACACACACACACACACACACACACACACACACACACACACACACACCAACCCCTGAAAATAGCCTCTTAAATAACCTGTCCTCTGTGGCCCCCTGTGGAGGAGTCAGCCTGTGTGTTCACCAAACACTCTCCTCCTTTCATTACCTCCTGGCTCTAGGTCAGGACCCTCCTCCAACCCCTCTGCTGTGTTTTCACTTGTTCCCTCCCACCTCATTGGCTATGGTATAGGCTGTCCTCGTCCTACTATAGAGCCGTCGCCATTTTACCTCCATGGGGGATTACCCGTCGATGCTCATGGACAGACATACGATTTTATATCCTTTTAGCTGAATTGCTGGATTACAGTCATTATTCACTCGCTAATACCATGGCGCAACGGCGCATGCATTTGTGCTTTCATGCAGAACTATATGGGGCATTAAATATCTCCCATTATGTATATCCCCCATATTCCCCATCACATCGCCTCCCCAACTCCACGCCAATCGCCACTCCCCGCCTCCACCCACTCTCTCCACACAATCGCTACCTCCACACATGGCTCACATTCTTCCAACTATTTGGATCCTCCTTCCGTCTTTGATCATTTGAGCCAAGATGAGACTCGCAGGTTTTACGCTGGTATCGATATGCATGTGTGTAAAGATATCAGTATAGCGAATGCAGATAGTGTGCAAAGGTACCAGGAGAGCCCTGGTACCCAATAGACAGTATGTAAAGGTACCAGGAGAGCCCTGCTCCCCAGTATGCAGTGTGTAAAGATACCAGTATAGTTCTGGTTCCCAACATTCAGTTTGTAAAAATACAGCAGAGTTATGTCTTGGACCATGAGGGCTGCTGTTGGTTTCGTAAGGGGGGCCGCAGCGACACTCCTGGGGGGAGAAGGCAACTCGCTGACCACCATCTATTATGAATCACCTAATCAAAGTGGGGGTCATTGCTGTTTGTCTTTTCTATGGGACCCCCCACCAGTTGGTGGGAGGCGGTTGACGGCTTTACAGTGCTATTTTCTGAGGTGTGGGTGCAGGAAACGGCCATTCCCATTACATTAGATTGAGTTGTTATTTGTTGTGGTTGTTGTTGAGGTTTCTTTTGGCAAAGTACTGTTGCTCTGTACCATGAAGCACTCCATTTGAGGAAATAAAAGAAAACACAATAACAACGGTGGGTACAGTTTCACCGTGTAGGGGAGTGTGACCAGAGACAAGAGAGGTAGTTCCTGCAACATCAAATTCTGAGTGCAATGTAATTGGATTGACACTGTTGTACCACAACCATGAGGAGAATAAGCACGTAGAGAGACTTTGGAGATAAATGGATGGATGAATAGATGGGTGACATGATTAATGGAAACAATCACAGATGGATAGATGCACAGATGGATGAGTAAAAGGATGAATTAATTAATTAATAGATGGCAGGATATTTTAATTGATAAATCCCCAGATGTGAACCGATCAATGGATGGAAAGGATGGAGGGATTCCATAATTAATGGATGGAAGGAAGACTGGATGGATGGATAAACAGATTAATTCAGGGATAGATGGCTGCTGAGATACAAGGGAATGGATGGGTGGATGAATTGATACATTCACAGATGGATGCATGGATTGAGATTGTTGCATTATTTCAACACCAAAGCAACTCCGGTGCCGATCTGGGCTGCGAGAGCATCGTTCAGTCCAAGGAGTTGCAGGCCTGAATTTACATTCCCTGTTGAATACTAAACAACCCACCGAGAATACATTAATAATGTATCCCTGAAACATAATAACCTAATGACGGATGACTGATTGATGATGTCTATTAAGTTATCATCTTGTCTCTAAATTATTATCTGTTTACTACCAACCGGCGTCACCAAATTACCGCTCACCACAGCGGTTCATCAAGGCAAGCGAAGGCTTTATTATTGTGAAGAATTAGCCTTTTCACCCTGCCCAAGAAAATCCATGTGATTTACAGGACTGTATTCTATTATTTACAAAGAACCAACCATTATTCACCAGTAAATGTCATGGGAGTGTAACTGATTATATTTATCTATTTGAAACAACAACAGAAGAACTCCAAAACTATGAAAGCGGTCTCCATCAACCCAAGGGCAAGGCATGGAGCCGTGCAAACAAGTTCTCTCTATGATAACGTTTCACCAGGTCAATTCCTAAAGCTCAAAGCCACTTTGAGAGATTGGCAAACGGCTCCTTTACAGTGACTCGCCTGAGGAAAGGTTGATTCTGCACTCTGATCTTTTATTACAATGTTAAGCATTCCTGCCCCCATCCGGGAATATACATCCAACGAAAATGCCTGGAAAATGATTTTTCTTCCGATTATTACTTTCAGGTTTTTCTTTCTCCAATATTCTGCCGTTAGGCTTATTTATGGACGTTTTCTTCCCCGTTTAATATGAGTTTTGGTTCCTTGAAAGACAAGTCATAAGCTGCAGCTACAGGTATAATACCGCTCCCTCTGGTGCATAGATAGCACACTCTGGTCATAACCTTTATGCTTCCTCCGATGGCGGTGCCTGATCGATGCGTTAATAGCATGCGGCGAAAAACATAAGGGCAGGAAGTCACAGTCCACCTGCCTCTGACCTTTCTCATGAAGAGAAAAGACATGATACAAGAGTTCCTCCATCTTGTGGCCCCTTCCACAACACAACACGCATCCACATCAGACCCAGCAGAGGTGGGAAACCGGAGAGGAGCACTACACCTCAAATGGACAAGACTACAAAGCAGAAAGAATGCAAGGTGTCATAGAGCAGACGCTTTGTTAAACCGATGTGTTGGCTGGGAGGAGGGGAAGGGTACGTACGGGGCTGTCCGATGCCATTAATGTTTGATTGATACCACTGGAGTTGACCTTTAAGATATCCCGCTACTGAGTATTCTCAACCTTTTCTTCCTCCCTGGGTTCTCCTCAGGAACTCAGCCTCCATTTTTCAGATGAGGTACGCCACACATGACACACTTCCATATGTAAAGGTCTGATCTATACGTTTCAATTAAACAGGGGACACAAGGACACTTCGACGGAGGCATTGAAGCCTCGCGCAAGGGGAAAACGTGATCTTAAACCTTCAGGAACATATATACTGCAGGTTTCTGACAACAAGGCATTCCTACGGCTAGCACTGCGTTTTGTGACAGTGTTTAAAACCCAAAATACTGAAGTATTTTGGTCAAATACACAAGCCAAGTAAGAAAAAAGGCAGAGCACTCAAAAGGTGCACAAATCCATAATTGCATTAAAGCGCAGCAGTGAAACAACCACATCAATTGGCTTTATTCATGTGGATATATATTCTATCAATAACAGTGTTATTTCTTTATTACATTATTATAATTCTGTCATGAAGTCAGCCAACAGTGTCTGGCAGCTAAATGTCATTTTTGTCTGCATATTGGGTAAGTGGTTAACGGTTCAGGAGGAATTCAGTCTCTCCGCAGACCTTTCCGCATGCTCTGTGGGGACACGGAGGCAACCAAGTATTCCACTGTTTGATTAGTCCATCCTGCCCCGGGCCAGGTGACCAATTTACCAAAGCACAGAGTCACCAGCTAACTGTGGTTACCCTTAATCAACCCACAACCTCCAAGAGGCCTCTGATGAGTAAAGTTTTGCGAAGAGATTGCTTTTCTCAAGGGGAGGTTGGAGCAGTGAAGCCCCTATCTGTTCAATGGATTTTAATGTCAGAGAATGCGGTGAGAATGCTTTCACCTTTAATGTGTCATGATGGTTAAAAATACAGTTCACCAATATTCTAAGGCTTTAAAAAACGTTGTTTAAAGAGTACCACGAACATCACTTTGTAATTTTCTTCTTTGTGGGAAACATGTAAGACCAAGCCATCAATATGAGGGTCAGCCACGTTGCAGGGTCTGACGATAGTATGTGGCTCAAGGGCACAGCAGGAGTATTAAAGGGTCTTTCTTATATTTTGTGTGGATTTTTCTTCTGCATCAATCTTCATATGAATGGTTGGTGGTACCAATGGTGTAGACTAGTGTATAATAACTTGTTCATATTATATTGTACAGTGATCACAGTGTTTACTTTACATTCATCTAACAGCTCACATGAAGGCCTGTTGGGAGAAGCTCACATAAACAAGCAGAACTATTGCACTCTTGTGCACAGTTTGAACCCAGGACCTTCTAGCTGTTAGCCACCAACTGAGCAATAAATCAATAAAAGCAGTAGGAAAACAGCAGTAGACGTGCTTGTTATTTGTTGCTCTACAGTTCATGGTGAACAGTTATTATTTATTGCAATAATCAGTATAAGACCATTAGCTAACCTATCTATATGATTGGGTCAAAGACTGTTGCAAGAGATAACATGATTGCAATAATGCTTTGTATATTAAGAACATTTCAATGTTTTCCTTTGTTTCTTTGAAACTATTCTTTATGTAACTGACCTGATGACCTCAGAGAATGAATCATCAACTTCTTTGATATCATGGCAGCAGTAACTATTTAATAAATAATAGGCCCACTACATACTCAATATTATTTCCCTATTTATATGTATATATTTATTTTTTGCTTATATATTGCCATTAAACAATCCTCCTCAAACAGCAACGGCTGCAGCTTGTGACCAGCCAACTCGATCATTTGTACAGTTGAAATTGGATTCTCTTGTCCCGTTAAAAGAGGAGGATAATAGGTGTCCCTCTCGGTAAACGACATGAGATTTAGCAGAATGGGTAGAACATAGCTCCGGGAGCCTCCTGGATAATGGTTTCATTTTTTGATGCTCTGTGCAGTGTCCCAGCGTTTCTCTGAGCGATTGTGGTGTCTGTCCAATTGATCCAGGCCATTTGATCAGGGAGGAGCGGTGACATACTGTTAACCTTACACAGTGTGGGAGCATTAGAATCCATTGAGGCCTGCTCTTTCAGCCCTTCTGCACAATGTAATCCAGGCGGGTCCCCCGCGCGGACCGCACTCATCCGCCAGGGGTGGCCAGCCCTCGCGTTCCAAATAAAAATCACCCATTTTGAGGCAGACTTGTTTATTGTTCAAATCGAGGCAGACTTGGTATTTTTCTTGAAATGGCTAAATTGATTCTATTTTTAAATTGCTCATTGATTAGGCTAGTTCAAGAACAAGGCTTTCTTTTTCTCCTCGACATTTCTCTTTACCGCCTGGATGTTTGCTCCAGCGAGGTTTGTACGCTTGCAGCGGTTTATTGGTTGGCGGGGTGAGGGTCATGCTGTTTCAAATGTTTACTGTCATGATGAGAAATGTGCTTTCAGACGAACGTCAAGTTCAGGGCGTGCCCGAGGAAATATAGCCGAGTGGGCACTAATGGATTTTGTAATTGGAAGTTGCATTGGTTGGATTATATCATTTGTAGGTGTGTTTCAAAAAGACCCCAAGTTTAATAGAAAGTGCCTCTGGGTAGAATTGGCCACTGCCTAACTCGGGACAGATTCTAATGGATTTCTTAAATCGACAGCTGCCCTATGGAGAAGACTGTTATTTCATGTTGGTTACGCTTAAGTTTAATAACTTTTCACTTTGCAACCTTTCCAAATATAGGCTAATTTTTTTTTCCTCTTTCTTTTTCACCAAATTGATTTTACCACTGTAGTTGATTTTTTTATTTCCTTTGGGGCAGATTTTAAATGACATTTTAAGGTTAAAATAACTAATGAGGAACTTCTGGCTGAAGTGAGTCATCAAACTTCATGTATAGGAGGTATAAAAAGTAATAGCTTCACTCAACCATTGACTTGCAAGTGCAACTCAAGTCAATGTGGGAGCTAATTTAGCTAAATGTGCTACGGTTGGACAAAAGTGGATAAGCCTAAGCTTACAGGAAACGGTAAAAATAGGAAGGTGAGGTTAGCATGAATCCTATCAACACTGCTCATAAAGGGTTATGTTTAAATGTGTAACCTCCAAAACATCAAACGGGAGATTCAACCGCTCTAAATACATATTTTAGAAGCAGGTAACTAGACTAGACGTAGAGCTCTATATTTTTCCACCCTCAGTGCTTGAAACATACATTTCACTCCCCTGCTGGTAATTATCTTATGCGACACATGTACTTCTCCGGCTAATCTGTTGTTTAGTAAAAGCCATTATTGCTGAGCGAGTAATGCAAACATAAAACAATGTAGACGGAAAATTGTACCTGGCAATGTTTTCAAGCCCTAGGCAGGACATTAAATGCCATTTGTTATTCAGTTCACACTACATGGGGGCTGCTAAAATGCTATTTCATATCGGCAGGGAATAAAGGAGAATATTAAAAAATAGGCTCCCTAATGGAATGACGCGTTTGAGTTTGAATCTTGTTTTTTTGTTGACTTGTTTGCGTAGACGCTGGCAATCAGTTTACCTCCTCTGAACACGCTGGTCTGTATGGCCATACTGATAGCAGTCTCTTGAGTGTAATTTAATTTGACCCAATGCTAATAGTGTCCTGATTCTTGTTTAGCGGAGCGCCGCTGATGTCCCCGGCCTAATGGAGAGTGACAGTTGAGCAGCGGTAGCTATCTAGATATGTTGTTTACCTGTAGAATGTCATCGGGTGAGGTGGGGGAAAACATTCATGTCGTGTTGTTTATTCTGATTATTGTGTACGCATTCATTTAGACATGCCTTTTTGTGTGTGCCGACCTAACTACCCTTATTTGAGCGTGACCAGTACAGGTACCTTTCCCCTCTGCTGTGGCCCCATCTCTCTTGGCAGAGCATTTTTTAAATTCAGCTGACATTTCAACACAACAAAACAAATCACTTTCCTGACAACCAGACCCCTCCATCCATCCATACACCCATCCATTCATCCACTCCAATCTAACGCGCACACACGCACACGGACACGCACATGCGAGCATGCACGCACACGTACGCAAGCCGCACACAAGATACGTCATTTACACCTACAGGCATATTAAAGTATCCAATTAGGCTAACCTGGGTGTCCTTGGATGGGGGAGGAGTTCAGCAGAATATTATACAGCAACACAGTCAGAATACCTAAAGACCAGAGCCGGTTTAATCTCACTCAGTGAAGGAACCCGACCCACTCCCCAACACACCACATCGCCAGCAGTGAGATATGATGGAAGTTTTAATATCTTTAGTTTATTGCATTTTGTTGTTTTGTGTGATAAACTGTATTTTAATTCTTTTTCTTGTTCCGTTGATAAATGCCCCCCGGACCTTGTTTGTTTATGAAATACAAGAGAACAATTTTGCCGCACAATTACCTGCCTCGCTTTACCCTGCTGCCTTAAGGTTAAAAAAGGATACATAAACAAACATTACATTTTATTTCATTTCTTTCACATTCGTTTTTTTCTAATTTGGCCTTCACACATAAACACCTAACTGATTGTCTTATATCTTATATAAGCAGCAAGCTGTCCATCTCCTGTTGAAACCAAGGTACAACGGGGATGTTCTTCCTCACTGCTGCATTAATGTTGGAGATGGGCTCGTTCCAGGATAGAGGACAGGTCAGGATATGGTCAGGATTCACTTCTGCTGTATCTCAGCAGCGCATGATTGCCGGTCCAGGTGTTTCCGGTCCGTTGAGCACCTATCTGCTCCCAAACCCTGCAAGCACAGCGACCTCATCAGGCTCATGGCTGTCAGGGTTAATGCTGAGGTGAGCGAATCACACGACAGGGAATTTTTGCGATGAACCAGCATCCACCATCACCACCACTGGAATGCTGTAGGAGTCTAAGGGGAGGCAAGGAGCCAGACAGGGGAGATGTGTTGTTATGATGAGAATACGATGTCTGGGAGATCAACTATCCTGCAGAAGAGTTTTTGTCTGTCTGCAGCCCTGGTAAAACAACAGCCCTCCTCACGTACACACCTGCCATTTTATCACAACGGCATATGGACGACCAAATATGGTCGTCCATATGGCGGGGGTTATTCATCTTATTTAGAGTTTCAGCACACAACTTTCCTACTTCTGAAACTCAAAGATCAATAAAACAAAGTATGTTGGACAAAGTACTGAAAGCTGTTTTTTTTAGAAAGTTAAAAAATTCAGCAATTCCAGATCGAGATGAGCAGATGAAATCTACAACAAGGAGGGCGGGGAAATCGTTGAGCGAAAGCTCAGCAGGTAAGCTTTCTGTCCGAGGGAGAGTTCCACAGTCACACCTGATCAATAATGCGGCAATAAAGCACTTAAAAGAGGTTTAGGCATGGTTGTCTGTCAGCATAGGTGATGGCGCCATTAAAGCGTTCCCCTACTTCTGGAAACTTCCATCTCTCTGCTTTAGCCGGCGTCATAAAGAACTCCTCCCCATCTCTTTATCGCTCCTACCCAGCCGTCTCCACATGCTCAGAATGAATGAAAAGACTCCCATTTTTTCCCTGTCCTCATTAGGTGTGCCAGAGAAGAGGCTTTTGCCGCTCCCTTTGTCTCCTAAATCTGTCTCCTGGCCCCGTTGCGGGCCCCCTTGATGAAGCTGGTGCCACAGCAGGTGTGATGGGATGCACTGATATCGCTGCTCCTCTCATAAGGAGACACTTCACAAGCTGTCAGGTAAATTACATGTTCTGGCTTTCCGTTTCTGTCCCGTGGGCCTCTGCGGTCTATAGGCGCTGTTATCGCTTTTTCTCCGGCCAAAAACATCACGTAAATGGCAGCCACACGTAGCCAAAGTCAAAGGAATATTAAGTCATTTGTTGGGATAAATTTCGGGTTTTGGATCACCGGTAACAGCATTGTTGCGAGGTTCAGTTCCTCTTGACTGTGATATAATATAATAACAATTTGGTCAATGTGGAAAGGTTTTGTCTGTTGCATGTGGTGAACAGGGCTGATGTGTTGCAAACTACTGAAGGGTCACTGTTTCTTGTAGGGCAGCGGTCCGCCAACCTTGGGGTTGGGACCCGGTGCCGGGTCGTGGCCAGGGGGTGAAGAAAAAATGAGTAATTTATATTTATATATCTATATATTTTTTTTATTGCTGCATTGAAAGATAACTCCACCTTCAAAACAAAATCCTTGATTAATCTGACTTGTTCAGAAGAAGGGCATTGGTTTAATTAATTCAAAATAGAACAGACATTGACATTGACGCCTGATAACCAATTCTATGCCTGCCACAACGCATCTCCACATCAGAGCCCGATGCATGATCCATGCTGCTCGTTGTTTTCATTCGCTTCAGCTTTATGTGACTTATTAGAGAAAAAGGCTATACTTAAAGTATACAATATGACCTAATTTTATCCTACAGTGTGGTTACACTACACATTACAAATAATAATGCAAAATGGTCATCTTAAAATAGAATCTCACAAAAAGTATAAACAGCTAATGAGTGGTCTCGAAGAGGATTATTATTTTTGACTGTCTTGACTTGGACTCAAACCTCTTTGGATACGAATTCGACAAGCCCTGGTCATGGACTGCCAGCACAGAGGCAAATCAACCGCTTTGCCTGAGCCACTCAATGGGCGGTCGCCCGGTTTAACAGAACGAATTAACCCATCTCGACGTTATGAATCGCGATAGCGATACAATGTTTATTAGTAGTGAACTCAGTCTCCGCTTTAAGCACATGCATGTCTCTCTGAGAAAGGTTTATTGACCGCTGATGCCAGGGAGAGGAGGTCACAACCACAAAGTCTCATATTCTAGTTGATTTTTTAATCTAGACCAATCATTATTTTGTACATGCACACACATGCTGCTGCAATAATTAAACGCAATAAATCGACTTTTGGAACATTCCAGTGAGTAATAATTAAACCGTAAGCAACCAAATTGAGATGTTACATCCTACCCCGCAGGCAGGGTGCAAGTTATAACAGGCAGGGGCTAGATGTGTCTCTGGTGGTTTAAAAGTCGATGCAAACTAAATTAATTTGATACATTTCAGCCAAATGTTAGCAGAACACCACTTAATTCAAATACAACATTGATTTGGTCATTTCTCATGTCTGTGGAAAATAACCTCAGAGGCACCTTTATTGAGCCTGCGATTATTTCTTGATCTATTTCTGGAAATTCCTGATGATGAGATCAATGACCAGCACCAGAAATGAGATTGTCAATCTTATTCACATTCACCTTTTCTAGGCTCCCATTAATTATGTGTTTTTTCAACCATCATGTGAGTTCTCAGGGAGGGATATCATCACTTCCGGACCGCCAAATAGATAAAGTTGTATGTCTGTTAGGCCCTCATTCATATAGGAAAACCCCATTGCCTCTAGCACAAACCAGCGTCTGCAGGACTCCTTGATCACCCACCAATTCCATTATTCCTGTTGGGCTAAAGCCTTCATATATGTAATTTTAGGGGGCCACACCCTATCATTTGTGACCGTAAGGGGGGGTCTGGCTGTCAATGTTGGCCACAGTGACTCGGCCACACCCATCAGGGCATACTAGATTCTTCCATCTTCTCACACATTCAATAATGTTGTTGATAATTGTGATCATTTGAATAGATTTCAAATTCAATAACGACTTTGTCTCTATTCCTATTCTATTCCTGTGAATATGCAGCTTGCCATGATGCTGTTCTGTCTGGCGCACAGTAGAATATGTGTCTAATTCCTAGCCAAATTCCTAGTTTACGGCCAAAACTATTTATGGCGGCTCAGCTGCCACAAATAACGTTGTTGTTTGGATTCTGATATATAATATACAGTTAGACTAGATGTATATGGTTATAGGCTGTATTTGGGTAAAACAAGATGAAGTGGGTTTGGTTTATGGCCTGGGTGTGCCGATTTCGCACATAGCTCTTTCCAGAGATTACTGGAAACTATAGATCATCTCATTGTCTCATAACACTATATTAATTAATATTATATATTAATATATATATATATATATATATATATATATATATATATATATATATATATATATATAATATTATAATTAGAACATGCATCCTTTATTTTCGTGTCGTTATAAGGACATCCATTCTCGTTATATTGTTCTAAATTCTCATTATAACAATATCTTTCTTTGACAATTGAACATCCACTTCTGAAATTCTTATCTAGGAATAAAATGCAAACTGAGGGTAGTACTCTGTCCATATTCTCGCCAACCCCACCTTGAATTGAATAGATTTTGTGCAACTTGTACTTGCATGTATTTAGCTGTGGACTTCGGCACTTATTTTCCTCTTCAAGTAATTGTGTTTATTACCTGGGGACAGAATAGGCCATAATCAGTTTCTGTTTACATGGGCAGAAAAACCGAGTGAGGCAGAGTAACTATCTTACAGACGTTATCGAGAGGATATACATCTGACCAGTGTGTTTTTGGTCTTTTGCAATTAAATACTGAAAGATCAAATCACATTCCACTTGGGTTCATTCCATGTGTTAATTAACTCCTCTACTAAGTCTAGAAAATGTAAAAGTACATCTTATTTTCCCTCCAGGTGATTTGACAAGGAGATACCACTAGTCTGAATTATTCAAGGGGATGAATAATTGGATGAATAAAGTTTATGCTTCAAATAATAGTCATATTTAATCATTTTAAAGATGCAGAGAAGGGTCATCAATAGATTTGAAATTGAAATGCATTGGTTAAAATGTCGTTCAGTCAAGCCTGAAAAAAGTCAGAGATAGGCACTGATTCAATGCATGGGGTAGAACTTTGTTATGTGTAGCACAGAAAAATGTTGCACAATAGTGCTCTGGGACATGATTCATCTATTCATTTTCGTAACCATATGCACGAAAAAGCGTGATAGGGGGTTGAATAAAATGCATTTGGATTCGCTGAAGAATGCTGACATCACTGTGATTCGCTAAAGAATGCTGACATCACAGTGATTGTATAAAATAATAAGTAAAAATATTCACTCCAGGTAGCTAAAACAAACACACTTTTGTATGTGTCTCAATAAATTGGTTATCAATTCCAATGACATTCGGCTCAAACTGGGAATAGCACACTGTGGTGTTTTGAAAGCTGTTTCTCTAATGCAGCCATCTTAAAGGTCAGTGTTAAATTCAACCCGGTGCACCCCTAACGTGGGTCAACATCAACATCATAGAGAGTGTGTGTGTGTGTGTGTTTGTGTTTGTTTGCATGTGTGTTAGTGCGTGTGCACATGTGGAACATTTATGTGATTGTGTATTTGCAGTGTGCGTCAATATGAGCATGTGTATGCGTCTGTGTGTGTGTCTGTGTGTTTGTGTGTCTGTGATGGAACACTTTTCACTATATTGCTCATAGTGTGGCTGGTGCCCATCCATCAGTTCAAAGAGCAGAATAACCAAGAGTGACATCCAATTACTATATGCTAATTTGTTTTCTTTCTTTATTTATTTATGCAGGTTTTTGCCATTCATTTACTTAATTAATTATTTGGGACGTAAGCTATCATGAGCAGATTGCAATATTCTTTCCAATAACCAACCGTAATGAAATATATTATTAGCAATAACACTAATGGAACAAGTGTGGAGGGAGGTGTCACCGTCACAAGATGGACGACATCTTAAGGACAATGGCAAAAACAGGCCGTGTCGGTGTAGGGCTAAACAGCTCTGTAGATGAGCTTAAAGATTTCTCACAAGGTGCGTTCGTTTATCGGCGTCGTGTCTTGTGTCCACTCAGGTTTGTGTTATTTTCTGGTGTCATTCGTCTTTGTCGTGTAAATCGCTGGGTTGACTTACATTGTCATTAGAAGCAACTTCTCATTTTGTTGGATTGTGTCTGAAGTATATATATATATTTCTTTTTTCTGACATCCTTTCTGTCTCTGCAAATCGGACGCATAAAATTCAATTAAAATTCTAATTATCAGGACTAAAAGAAAGAGTTGCCATGGCTTTGTCAGTGAAGGCGTCAGGCAGGACTATGGATGTAATTAGAGGTGTTACAGTGAGCCATGTACAGAATGAAAAGGTTTTAAGGTGAATCATAATATTCACGCTTCCATTGCTTTCATCCTTGTTCTGTTCTGTTCTGTCTCTCTCTGCTGATTAAAAAGCTGGCAAACTTCATGCATTGATCTGCTTTGATAAACAAGCTATGACACCATACAAGATATAAGTTGTGAATAGGATACTTAAATATGAATGAGAATATCAATGGTACACAACCATAATTGTTTTGGCTTGGGGTCAGGGAGGAGATATTGAGTGAACCCCTTCTTCCCCCTTGTAGTGGTCTAATACTACACTCCCCCATGACCCCCTTGACCTTTGCAGACAAGCAGGTCAAAAGGTGGAGCTGTTCCTGGTTCGATTGCCATGTTAGGGCCCACAACGTCCAAGGAGGTCGTTGGATCGATGCCCGAGGGGCTCGTGCTGTGTTCACAGCACGTCGGACATTCAGCGGGAGGTCGAGAGTGCGGTGAGACCACGTCCGTTTAATGAACACGTCGTTCAGCTCGCTGGAGCCGCTGCCATTCGGAGAGGATGAAAAGAAGAAACCGTCACTATGTCCAGTTAGAACCGGTGTTAAACCAATGGGTTTTCTGAAATGTAGAGTGAGGACAATGCTTCCTGCGATATTTTCTCCGTTCTTGGAAAGCCATTATTTCTCAAAAGATTTTCAGACTTAAGATTCCTCTCCTGTTAGTCGTCCGACTCGACTGACAGAATGTACACTTTTTATCAGGTCGCTAAAGGTCTATTGTGTGTCTCTCTCTCTCTCTCTCTCTCTCTCTCTCTCTCTCTCTCTCTCTCTCTCTCTCTCTCCAAAGCATATCAATTATTAATTAGTCCTCGACTGATCCTCGGGCAGCTTCTCGGGCAGAGTCCATTTTGGAAGATGAAGAGAAAAAGGGGGCCCCTCATTGTGGCTCATCTCCCTATTGTCGAAGAATCCCATTAAATGAAAGGAGAAGGTGACTTTAGCTTTTCATTCTGCCACGCCACATGCTAGGACGCAAAGAAAGTCCCCTGTCAGGTCAGGGGTTGGTTGGGAGGGGGTGTATGGGTGTGTGTGTGTGTGTGTGTGTGTGTGTGTGTGTGTGTGTGTGTGTGTGTGTGTGTGTGTGTGTGTGTGTGTGTGTGTGTGTGTGTGTGTGTGTGTGTGTGTGTGTGTGTGTGTGTGTGACACGGGGAGGACAGGGCAGCGGGGCGGGGGGTTGACTTGAAGGAAAAGGAGTTATTGATTGACTGCGCCTGCAGTGCCTCTCTTACCCCCCTCTGTCAGTCACCTGCCGACTCCTTTCTCCCGTCTTTGGGCTATCTCCTTTCATTTCCTCATCTGGGCTGCTGCTGCTGCTGCTGGTGGTGTTGGTGGTGGTGGTGGTGGTGGTGGCCGTCTGCTCCTCCTGGATGGCTCTCTGCAGAGCTCCTGGCCTCATTTAACTTCATTACAGCCCCGCCTGACAGCCAGCACTGGGCCAAACAGCAACCTGCGACCTGCACTACACGCCCGCCAACACCACCGCCCCCTCCCCACAGCTCTTTCTTCCTGTTCTCCTCCTCGTCCTGCTGGGTTATTCAATCTCTGTCCGGACCCCTTCCCCAATCCCCCCCCCCCCCCCCCCCCCCCTCCACACCCACTACCCATCCCATAGATCTCTCTGCTACTGATAGGAGTCTGACACAGCACCGTCGCCGGCAATCGCATCAGTCTTGCACCGCTACCACCCCCACCCCCACCCCCACCCGCCCCCCCCCTTCACAGCCCCCACTCCTCCATCCCCCACGCCCCTCCCCCCCTCCTCTCCCCACTGTGTCCTGTTTCTTTTTCTTCTCAAGGTCATAATCACCACCCTCCCTCCTTCCCTCTCCCACCCTCCCGTTGTCCCCCTCCACCAACTCCTCCTCCCACCCTCCACCCCCAGCCCCACCACCACCACCACCCCCACCACCACCACCACCTCTATTGACATCAAGCTTCCACCTGCCACTACCTGTTCCCAGCTACAGGCTCCGGTCGGGCTGTTGTGAAAGCCACCGTGGGTTTAAACACGCGCCGCGCCGCAGTTTGAGCAGCGGTCGGCGGCTGTGTTGGGCGGTTGCGATGAGCGGTGGGTTGGCGTCGGGCTACAGCGTTGTTAATGTGCTAAAACCAGAGCAAATTGTAAATCCATCTTTGTTAGGGAGGCGTCCACTGAGTGCATTGCATGGAAAATTACACGGAAAAAAGAATTGAACCGAAATACATTAGGCGAGGTAATGCATAATGTAATACACAATGTATAATACATATTTTAATATATTTTGAAAAATGGAAGTCACTTGTCCACTTTCTCTGGTACAAACTATTTAGGTTTTTTCCTAAACCTTGTCCCACTAACCCTTGATGGAAATATTAAATAAAATGCTAATACCTGTGGTAAAATTATCCAGAACGCCAGCCAATGTCATATCATAACCAGGCCATGCACACACATGCACACCTCCATCTCAGCAAGTGTGCGCTATGTTCTGGGTGACGAGAAACCATATCCTACAAACTGAGTTATGCCGAACTGGAGCTGAACATGTGATCGCATCTTAAGCAGGTTTTAGCAGGCCTGTAGATTTTTGGTTTCCATGGCAATGGGACAGAACACAATGTATATTTTTCATTGTGTTCACAATACACAATGCAACGCCACATTCAGATCAAACTCATCCTCAACATGACCTTATCCTGGCTATTTATCACCGAGAATAACTAGACTTGAATAAAAGGATGTACTCATTTCGTGGAAACTGTCATTTCAGCCGCAAAACATGATTAATAGGCCTTAAAGATAGAGCAATGATGTGTTAAAAGCAGAAGAAGGGGCTTTGTAAATATTCAGTTGAAGATGCTGCCCAGACTCGATCCTTATCTTTCCCTCGCCCCTGACCGTTGAAGATGGCAGATAGTGTGGTGATCGATGGTCCCCTTCAGGGATAGCAGAGATCATCTAGATGAAGATCACGTATATTGGCAGGTCGAGGAGAGGTGTGAATAGAGGACACAACCTATTCTTTCACACTGCCAAGACAGCGGCTTGATGCGCTCAGAAGGCTTTGCACGGTCCATGTGCCATGCGTGGTCTTAAAGGTGCTGAAGGTAAGATTTAAGAGCTGTAATTGGAGGGTAATTTGTTAGAAATGTCACAGCCATCCGTCAGCTATTTAGTGAGGGAAATGCGCTTTGAGAATATCTCCAGTTGACAGCATTCCCTCCTTTTTTGTATGATTCAATTTACATTAGCTTTAGTCTGCTCCCACATCATTGCTGACAAATCAGAGCATCTCAAAGCCTGCTTCAGTCAGGGAATCCATCTTGACTGTCAATCAAAAGTGTGTGAATGTAACCCTTCTCAATGATGAAGAAACTGAGATTTCAAAATCGTCATCTCTTTCATGCTCTCTCTCTCTCTACAGCTCTCCAATCTCACCAAAATGCCCATCACCTAACCCCCTGCAATTCCCTTGATTTTACACATTGTTTATGGTTTGTGTACTCTGTTTCTTTTTACATCAAAGCAATAACACAGTGATTCCAGGAAATGTACCTGTCTGTTATCGTAGAAGTAGAAATAGCCTGAGTGTTTTGAAATAATGTGTGAGTGTTTGTGTGTGTGTGTGTGTGTGTGTGTGTGTGCGTGTGTGTGTGTGTGTGTGTGTTTGTGTGTGTGTGTGTGTGTGTGTGTGTGTGTGTGTGTGTGTGTGTGTGTGTGTGTGTGTGTGTGTGTGTGTGTGTGTGTGAGTGCATGTTTTTGTGTGTTTGTGTGTGTTTGTGTGTGTGTATCGGCTGTCTACTTTGTATAGTGCGAGGGTGAGGTGTGTTTTTTCTTTGCAGTGTGCATGTGTGTGTGTGCATTTGTTTGTGTGCGTCAGATACTTTGAATGCACACACACAACAAAGGGTTTTCCTATCCACACACACACACACACACACATGTATGTACCAGAGGCTTTGAAGACTGCAGCGAATGCAGGACTTTGTATTTTAAACCTCCTTCCTTATATAGCAGAGCATATTGATTCCACACAAGGGATTGTTTTTATTTGCATGACTTTAGGGGTAAGGAAAGTCTGATGGTTAGGGTGCATCCTTTAGTAAGATTCCTAAACCCCACCTGCTACTAAATGATGCATTTAACTAAATTCATGCAGAAAATTCACTATAAGTCGCTAAATGGCACAAAATGAGATAGTATCATTTTAAATTGTGGCAACCAAGACAATGCCCAATGAATATATAATACACATAGACTATGCATTTCTCTTATATTGTAGGACAACCTTGTGTTTTCTCATCTCCCCGTTAATGCATCCATCAGAACAAAAGCTGAGCAGAAGGGAGTAGTTCAAAACAAGGAAAGTTGCCAAAGTTGTACTCTGTGTGTGAGAGTGGCTGCCTTGGCCCTCAGGCACCCCTGAAAGCTACATCTACCCCAGAAAGCAGGTCAGGCTTTTCAATGGCGGCCCATTCCCATTTGCTTTTGATGAATAATTCTCTCAAAGTGGATAAGAGTCAAGTAAAACAACATGACGGATAAGGCTTTTGTCCGTGTCCCAACTTCTAACAATGACTGTTGACTTTCCTTTCTTTACGATACATCACATCTGCGTCCTTGAAAGACCACCTCAAAGAAATATTAGGAATATTCAACCTCATTTTCTCAGCATGTCAGGCAAAAAAAATTGCATTCTGTGAGACAAGTTCAAAAGGTATGATTTTTGTATCTTCCAAACTTTAGAAAAGTTTTGTCTTCTCTTGAGAATCTTTTAAACAAATCCTCTTTCATATATTTAATGTACCTTGTTTATCTTTATCTAAGCTTTCTTTAATAGCTTAATCTTTACTTAGCAGGTGCATCCAATCCCCTGAATTTCCACAAATCGTTAGCTTAATTTGGTCTTTTTACAATAGCTTGTAATTAATATTTTGATAGATATTTATTACGGCCATACTTTTGTTGAAATATTGTTTAGTATCTAACTTCACTTAACTTTTTCCACAACACTCCACCAAAAACCCTTTTGGAATGTCACCAAGTGACAATTTAAAACCCCTTGACTATTTATACCGGAACTCCTTCCTCGTTATTTTATCATTTCTAGATTTAATAGATTAAATAATCTATTAGTGCCCTGCTGTTTAAGCACCTCTAATTTTCTCTGTAATTTAGGCCATCTCCAAATCACCATATTAGTGTGGAGACAGATGACCAAAATATACAGGAAAAAAGTTTCTTCAATAGCCTACTTATTTAAATTCATCAGGCGGAGCGTGGACAAAGAGATTTAGTCTCTGTTCATACCCTGTTCCATTTATCTCCTCACGCTGGATACTCTGGGTCCTTCCTCTTGATAATACGGATTGAGATTGTCTCTTCCACGATGCAGCTCCTCTGTTTCTGACCAAACTTTGCTGTTTCTGACCGAACTTGGTTGTTTCTTCCAGCTTTTGCTGAATCCAAAGTAACCTTGCTGCTGCCAACCTAGCTTCCCTTTTTACGACCGAGCTCGCCTGTTTCCCAACATAGCTTTGCTATTTCTAACACAGCTTCACTGTTTCCGATGGCATTGAGCTGTTTCTGATGGAATCTGGCCCTTTCTGACTCAGGAAGTGTGCCATAATTCACGGCTGTTTCTCTGCGAGTTTGGAAGCGGTGACGACATCTTTGCTTCAAAACAACAGTGTAGCGTCCTCCCCCCCCCCCCCCCCACATCTGCTGAAACCTGTTTATATTTCTCCTGTGGAGGAAAGGCATTTCCTTGAATAAACATTTCAGTTAAATGTCACCTGATTCCACGGAGTGCCCCGGTGAGCGAGCGGCCTGCGCCAGAAGGACTGGCAGGCTGACATTAGATATTAAGCAGCAATTCATATCATATTACGCTGTGACAACAGGAGCGTATAAATCACTTGTTTTTCAGAAATGCCATTCTCAGAGGGGCGGCAGTGACGTTCGTCTGAGACTGTGTGTGTGTGTGTGTGTGATATTTACACACACAAGCTTCCAAGTTTTATCTTATCTATACACACACACGTACACCTATGTCGTCACACAGATACACACACACAACGGACATGCATCCACACAAATATACATGCACACACATACATTCACTTCCGTACGCACGTCAAACACACACAAAGGCCCACACACACACTCACAGCTAGAGAAGGAGTGCAGTGCTTCGAGTGTATTGCATGCTCAGGATGGATTGAGCCATAAAAGACGTCATTGTCTGAACAGCGTGTGTTTTTCTGGCTAGGAGCTATCCTTCTCTGCTCCCCATAGGTAGACAAAGAGCAGCAGGCTTGACTTGCAGTGTGCTTCCTGTGTTGAAATGCTCTCATTTCCCCCAGTGAAACCACAGTGAAGGAAACCTTTCGCAAACCCAATTATTGTCAAGAACCGAACAGGGGATCCTTTTTCTTAGACAGTTTGTTTGATGTACTGGTACAGGGAGATATAAAACAATTTAATTGATTTTTAAGTGATGCCAGCAGTGGTGGAAATAAATAATTGACTCCCACAGAAAATGTGACGAGATGTGTGTGTTTATTTGTCAGATATTGCATTTGTTGTGTAGTATAGATAGTATCAGGTTATTCTGTTCTATTATATCATGTTATTTTCAAATTACTCATCCAATATGATGGCGTGTGTGGAGGATGAATGGAGCACCCTGTGGTTTTTGAACATTGGCGTTCACAAACTTTATCCAATCGGACGTTGCAGCTACGCAGTCTGAATCCTCATTTACATATACACAGTTCAAATAAAAACAGTTCCTGTAGACTGTAGACCATGCATTGAGAGCACAATTTCCGCCGGCGTTCTGAAATTGCCATTTAAATCACTTCCTGAAAGGCAATCTCCTAAATTAATGCGTTGTCATAAGCCTACTGCCCGAATAAAAATCTATTAAACTCACTCAGGGTTCCCACAGTACAGTATTCAGGGTACTGTTGGCCGAGAACCTCAATAGGGAATTCATAATGCAACCTTTGAATGCTCCTGACTCATATTTTACAAATCAGGGTTTTGTCTGAGATTATATCTAGTATTCCAAAGTAACAAATGGCCTGAGGGCAGGAGCACAAGGCTAAACGGTGAAATGGGGCGACCAGAGATTTACAACAGAATTACCTTAGGCTCTCCAGTGATCACCCGCTTTACAACAAGGTCAAAGGACAGCAGCAGGAAGGGGTAAAGCATTATATAGAATATGACTAAGGTTCGCAGGTTACTGCAGAGGAAGGGGTCAAGGAAATGATTTCAGGGAATATAGTCCAGGTGGGCATGATAGTTTAGTAGTGGCTCGGGTGTTTGACAAACCGATGAAAGGTTGTGGGTTCAAATCCCAAAGGCGGTAGACTATCCTGCAGGCCACCTAGAGCAGGATGCCATACTGCTACCTGGTTTCTTTATGGCATGTCACTCCCAAATGATGAATAGGTGGAAAGGGAAACAGGCAAGGTGGCTCTGGATGGGTTAGGAGTTCTGTGGTAGTGGGGAGAACAGCTGAGATACAGGCTGATAGAGGCACCTCTTCATCTCAAAACTTCATTAGAAGCAGCATAGTGTCAGGCTATAGGCGATCGACTCCTAGCCAAATAAGTTGTAAGTTCAACCAAATGTCGACAGTCAAGGGCAGTTAAGGCATCCTTGAGCTAGTTGTGCTCACAATATCTCGATGAAAAATGCATTATTTACTTTGAGTAAATTGGATACAGAATGTTATTCATATCCACCCTGCCAAATGAATAAGTAGTAAATAGTGCTTTTCGTTTAAGGCTGCTGCTTTTGCCAGGTCTCTCTCGCTAAATCGATTTTTAATATCAACCTGGTTAAACAAAGATTAAATCAAAACCACTCTTGACCTGTCAATAAACCTTTGAACAGGATAAAAAGTGCAGAGCTTGCTTTCCCCTTGTTGAATTTGTCTTGCGGCTGACCCCTACTTCATTGCCAGGACAAACACCCACCCTTTAAAGTCCCATCTCACATGCCATCTCACCAGTACCACTGTTAGCACCATTACCAATAGGAGCAGAGCACACGTGGAGGAAGAGCAAGAAGACCGAATGCTGGGGAAAATGGCTGATTAAGATGCACCACTTAAGGTCGTACATCTCTTCTCTTCACCCTGTTAACTTTTCATTATTCTGGGATAATTTACAGTAAGTAGTTTTTGTCTTGTTGATGGAGGGCGTTAGCAACTGTTTGCATCTGTTGGCTGTCATGCGGGCATTGCTTCTAATGAATATTACGCACTGGAGTCATTCACTGGAAAGATATCTTATTAGATTCAAATGGTGACTGCTCTGAAAGAGACAGAGAACTGTTTACCGTTTGATTTGAAAATATGTTATTATACTGACAAACCTGGTGTTTCCAAGTTTGAGTGACCACCATACACTGACACAGAGTAAGTGAACAAACAAGGGTTTTGTAACATCCCAGTAAGTTAGCCAACTGTTTAGTATAGAGATGGTGTATGCATTAGCAGCAGATGGCAGTTATCACTGTGTATTATCTTAAAGCCCTAAGCATATGGAGCGTGTATTTGGTCTCAAATTTGTAGTGTGAGACCAACAAGGACTAGAATCATTTTTTTTTAATGGAGCAAAACATATGGAGCGTGAATGAAGCGTGGCTGAATGTTTTTGCTGGCTTTCAGCTCGGACTTGCGCCTAATTTGGACGTAAACATTTGATATAATCATATTGCATTTGTCCCTTGTGCTTTGGGCTTAAGAGCAATATTAAGGATATGATGTGTCCATCTCTTAGCAACGACAGCATTCAGGGGGCCTGGCCCCCACCCCGAAGAACCCCTTGTCCATAATATCCCACAATGCACTGCAGGTCTCTCCTTTGAATTATTTCACAAGCAGCTGGAGAGGATCCTCTTCAACCCAGACCTTTGGACTAAGTTACATTTAGTTTATTTCTGTAAACGCCTTGGGTACCTAGAGGCTGTGCTCTAGCAACCAAGGTTATGATTTTTGTTATTGGTTGAAAAGCGTGATCCCCCCTCATTTTAGAAAGCCCTTCTAACAAACAGCTCCTTGTCATTAAGCGTTTTTCTTTCTGTGAGGTGTTCCTTAGAGCAGCAGTTCCTGTGAAGTTCTGCCCCACGGTTCTGACTAGGGGACCCCGGGGCTCCCCCTGCACAGCGCAGGCCCACAAGGGAAGTGGAAAACAAGCCTCCAGAATAATAGCCCCCCTCCCCACCGACCCAACATCATCAAATGTAGCCTGCAGCGAATAGAATCACAGACAGCACTGGCAAGAGTGCAGACAGAGAAACTCTGACAGAAGGAGAATTAGAGACAGAGACAGCAAGACAGTTAACGAGAAAAGAGAGACTGAAAGGTATATAGAACGAGAGTCGGCAAGAGAGAGACGAAGAGGCAGGAGGAAAAAGAAAGAAAGAAAGAGAGATAATAAGAAGGAAATAGATTGATGGACGGAAAGAAATAGATAAAGAGAGCCAAAAATAAGTAGAGAGAGGGATGGAGAGAAAGAAACAGATGACAGATGGAGAGGAATAAAAAGACAGAGAGAAGGGACCTTGAACCTCTTTAACACACACTGAAACTGTGACCTTAAAAGACATAAAATATGCAAGCTCACAAAAAGTACAGGACTATTTCTTTAATACATTTTTATATTTTATTTTACCAGAAGCAACTTCATATTTTAACTTGACTTTTACCTTGACGTGTGCTTAGCACTATTGTTTTCTGACTGCTATCTAGAAAAGCCAAATTTTACAATCATGAATCGCATTACAAAACAGTCCAACCAAACTTGCCACAATGAATTCCAAAACAGGAGCGATTTGAGGTGGCGTGGTTCATTTCAGCTAATCATCCCACTTTTCCCCACATTAACATCCTCACCCTTTCCCAAATGTGTCAACCCACAGAAAGAGTATAGCGTTTCAGGTGTGTGAATCTTCCTTTGTGTCTTTGCAGCATTGCAGTAGGGATTTTCTCAGGAAGTTGCATTTCTTACGCCTCAGTTGAGCCTGAAGAGGCACCCCCCGCTGGGTCTCGTATGTTGAGACCCAGCGGGTAGATTAATCAAACATCTCGGCTTCATGCATATTTCATTATTTATATTTCCTTGCTTTACTTCAGTTTTACATCATTGTGTTGGAAGTTAACAGAAAAAAATAAGCTAAAGGATATATACTGTACAAAAAGCTTTTTTTATCTCCCCGTATTTCTCCTGATCAGCCAACGTCAGGGAAAGGTGCTGATGTTTGGTTCCATCTTCCACATTACTACAAGAATATAAACCCAGAACATAGAGATAGATTGTACATCTATCAATGTGCCTGTCTGTCCATCTGTTTGTCATTTATTGGTCCAATTTGTCTTACTCAGCAGTCGATTGGCCCGGAGGTTGAACGTGCTTGTTCAATGTCTATCCGAAGGATTTTATGGGAGAGGAGTGAATGAAAGTCTTTTAGGCCGTGTCTGAGGTGTAATGTGTTACAGTTACACAGTATACCCTCAATGCACAGTATATTCATCAATAACACTGGGGTGGGTGTTTATTGATTCCTCCTATGAGGTACTTTGATTCTCATTGTTTCTGTCATTTAGTCTCTTCTGTAGCTTTTAGCCTAATATGAGGAGTATAATGGAGCGGCCGAACAGGGAGGTGCTGACCGCTGGAGCCCAAAGGAGCCCTCCGTCCTGAAGACCTCTGAGCATAGGGGGAAATGTTGGCTCTTGAGTGTGTTACCAAACTGTACTCCTTCCTTCCTTCCAATAGCTAATCTATTAAGAAAATGAGATGTCATCGGTAAATAGTTTTTATCTTACGGATGAAAAATGGTGGGTGGCGAGTGCTTGCCCTACTCCCCTCCCCACACACACATGCCACGTGGCGCTTCGGCGCGCACCGGGTAACATGCAATGATAAAGTGGTCTGTTCTTGAACGCTACCCAGCTTCTAAATGGCCGCCCTGGTCGAGTGCATCATGGCCGTGTCAGGGAACAAACAAACAAGATGAAGTGCTCTCTCAAAGTCAGCGGAGAGGACGGCCCCACCATCCCCTCCGCAAACAATGATAGATGAGCAACGCATGAGGGTGGAGAGAGGGGGAGGGAGAGAGAGAGAGAGAGAGAGAGAGAGAGAGAGAGAGAGAGAGAGAGAGAGAGAGAGAGAGAGAGAGAGAGAGAGAGAGAGAGAGAGAGAGAGAGAGAGAGAGAGAGAGAGAGAGATAGAGAGAGAGAAGAAAGAGGGGTGGGGTTTCAATTAGCACAAGGAGAAACGGCACTTTAGCGGAGGAGAGAAAGAAGCTGGCAGGCATTAGGAGACGCCAAATTGAAAATGCATTCATCTCAGGGGCCTGACAGTCCCATTCCCCTTCCCCAAATTGGTCACAAATTTATGATTTTCCATAATTGGTCCCATTTTGACACCCCATATTTCAACTCTGAAATTTTTTGGAAAAAACTAAAAAACGGAGGAGGCATAGGTGGGGGGGGAGGGGAGGAGGACGAGGGTGGGCGGTTGGGGTAAAAAGTCCTGTGAGGGCCAGGGGTCTGGGTTACAGTAAAATCTTACTCTATATGCTAAGGCAGGAAGTTCTCCAACACCCTGCCCTCTCTCTCTCTCTCTCTCTCTCTCAGTCAAACTTTCCTCTCAGAATGTTTGACACACTGCGGGCCATTGTGAAGAGTTACACCTCAGGAAAGGCACTCCTGAGTTGGACTCATGAATATTTATTCTGTGATTAGGTGCACTGATTTATCGGGCCGCAGACCAACGGGAACAGTGGGCTTTAAGGAGTCTTGGCACATAGAGAGACAGGCAGACTCACTTAGAGACAGACAGACAGACAGACAGACAGACAGACAGACAGACAGACAGACAGACAGACAGACAGACAGACAGACAGACAGACAGACAGACAGACAGACAGACAGACAGACATAGAAACAGACACAAATACATATAGACATAGAGACTGACAGACATTGAAACAGACAGCGGAGACAGATTCAAAGACAGATACAGAGACAGACAGACAGACAGACAGACAGACAGACAGACAGACAGACAGACAGACAGACAGACAGACAGACAGACAGACAGACAGAGACAAACAGACTGACCTGGGTTTTCTTATCATCTATTGGAAACTTTATTTTTTTCAAACGTTTTTCAAACTGGAGAAATATTAAATATGACTTGAAAAATAGACTTATAAACTGTGATGCATGAAAAGTCAGGGCTGGAGAGAACAAATTGATTTGTATTTATGATCCCTAGGCTTACTGCTTTCTGTCCCTTTTCATCATCCTTATCCACAAGTCATACATCCGATCCCAATGCGAAAAATAACCCATTCAGTGGTGCGATGAAGCGATACGCAATCGTCTCTGGATTATACAGACTGTCAAGCATGCTATGGCATACCCCATTACCCCTTGCCCAATGCGCGGAGTGGACGATCTTCTGGACAGGTTGGGCGGTGCCAGATATCTGACCACCTTGGAACTGTGTAAGGGGTATTGTCAAGTTCCTCGGTCAGAAGAGAGAAAACCCTGACAGCATTCAGAACCCTGTTCTGCTTTGAACAATACACGGTGATGCCATTTGATCTGAGGGGGCATTTGCAACGATTCAGTGCCTCATGGTCAGGGGGTCGAAAGGTTTGCGGGACTACGCAGGCGCGTACCAGGACGACATCATCCCTTTTCAGCGAGACTTGGGAGGATCATCTTGTCCTCGATCGAGACATTCTCAAACAAATCAAGGATGAGGGGCTGACAATGAATCCCTCCAAGTGCTCCTTTGCCCAGTCGCAGGTGGAGTACCTGGGATTTGTCATTTGAGGTGGGTCAGTATGGCCACAAGTGGGGAAGATGAAAGCCCCCACTGATACCCCCAGTACCAATAACTAAATCCCAGGTGAGGTCATTCCTAGAGAGGGTTGGGTGGTCCCGGTGGTATCCCTAACTGCTCTAGCAGAGGCAGCCGACCGCTCATAGTCAGCTTGCATTTGAGGAATTGAGAAATTGCCTCTGCAATGACCCTGTTTCACAACAGAAAGTAGTTGTTCCCCAGGGATTGCAGGTACTTTCCTGTGGAAAAAGGAGGGTCTTGACCTCAAGTGGGCGCTAGAGTCGCTGCGCTACTACCTGATGGGCAAGAACTTCAATGTGGAAACAGATCATAGGGCCTTGCGGTTGCTTTACAAAATGGACTGTAATGGCCGTATTACACGGTGGTGTTTGGCTCCTCAGCCATTCAGCGTCAATGTGATGTATAGACCAGGGGTCTCATTTATAAAACTGTGCGTGGGATCGTTACTAAAAATGTGCGTACGCCCAGAAGCCAAGTTTTGCGTGCGCCAAAAAATATTCCGATTTATAAAACACTGCGTACGCACACCTGTACGCAATCTTTGCTTTATAAATCACATACTGACTATAATTGTGCGCAGCTGAATCAGCTTCACGTTCCGCCCTCTACACGCCCCTTTTTAACCATAAATGGTCAATGCAAATGACCTCATGAATGCGATCTGCATATAAAACAGACTCAGATGCCGGTATTATGTCTTGTTGGAAACAATGGCAGAAGTACTGAGAAAATCAAAAAAGCGAAATTTCACGGAGGTTGAAGTGGAGACACTTGTGGGTGAGATGGAGGCCCGAAAGGTAGTTTTGTTCGGCGGTCACGGGATTGGAATTGCCAACAACAAAAAGCAGAGTGAGTGGCAACATGTTGCTGCAGCAGTGAACTCCGTCAGTAGCACGGAGCGCACAGTCCCAGAATTAAAAAAGAAGTGGTCTGACATAGAGTTACATATTTTTATGTAGCCTACCAATAAATCGTTATGGTCCCTAAATACCCTCTCCCTCCGAATCCTGCATGGTCCGCCAGAAGTGCCATATGGTGCAGCATTACCACGGCGCTCACCTCTGTATTTATAGGGTTACGGTAATAAGACTGACGAGAACGCCTTGGTTAATCAGTTTGTAATTACCCACGTAAAATGTTCTTGAACATAACCCCTTTTTAATGCCTGATTTGTCATGAAAAGCATCAAGAGTAACGGACAACGATTGTGATGAGTGTGGCTTGGTTTTTCACACTTGGGATTTAATTGACATTCGATCATGTGTTTATAGTGTCACATAAAAATATTATGTTATTGACACATGTTGGACAGATGCTTTATTCCATGCAGTCGCGCCGTCAGTGGACAGTATGGAGTGACAGGATTAAATATAGAGAATTGCTTTTTATTTCTATTCTAAGGAGATATTTCTGGAGTTATAACTGAGAAATAACGCAGTGGACTTAAATTATTCTGATTAGGATTTAACGCATGATACGGGTTGAAATTAAATTGATGAAGGGCGATGATAAAACATAATCGTTCTTCTCACTCTGCAATTCTTCGGTCTGACTTCAGTTCACCACCACACCGTCTGTGTCGCCAATTCTCCTTTTCCTCCAAACCATGCGTACGTAGGGTCAGAGTTTGCTTAGGGCTGCGCATATTTTCCCGTCAAGTTGTTTTTTTATAGATCAAAACCTTGGCGTGAAAAGTCACGTACGCCAATTTCAGCCCCGTTTTGTGCGTACGCAACGGTTATAAATGAGACCCCAGGTGACTGCCTATTACCTTTCCTGAGTGTACGCAAACTAAGGCATTTGAGGGAGGGGGGTCATTTGACGAAGCGATACGAAATCGATGCTGGATTATAGAGACTGACGAGCGCTATGGACTAAGCGCTACACCATGAAAGACAAAAGACAATTTTAAACATTGCATGGATATTTGCGCATGTTATATTTAGTTTCCTGTATACTCTTTATTCCCTATAATCAAGTACAATCATCAACCCCTTATATTTGGTCACTCTAGTCACTGTTAATTGTATGCCAGCACATTTAGAGTTTTCAGTAGTTGCATCGAAATAGGACTTTAATTACATCCGTGATCTTATCTGTTCATTGCTAGGATATATACTAATGATACCTTTTTCATTTTTCATTTGTTTAACCATCACAAAAATATTTCACATATTAAAAAGACACAGCACATGAAACAACAAAACAACAACTACAGAATCCAAAACATTAAACAACACAAACAACGACGATGAAAGCAATATCAAAGACAACCATGATGACACAGAGTGGAGGAGGGAAAGGGGGCACATTGAGCTAATTCAATAGGGGTTTAGTCTACATAGCTAGACGGATAGACAGTAAGACAGACAGTTAGGTAGGTACATGGATAGATAATCAGACAAAAGGCTAATCAGAATAGATTAAGATCTTAGGTTAATAGAAACATGTAGAATGGGCAGGCAGACTTTGAGCCCTGAGCACTGATTATACTGTGTTCCTGTGGGTCAAGGGAGGATCTTATTGTCTTCCACAACTCGCTCTGTCGTGGTCTAGGCCCCTGAGGAGGGGGCTTTTTCATGCTTAAGAGATAGAGAAATCCTCTAGCCACCTGTCTCTGGAGAAGCAGAAGGGTTTCCTCACCTTCCGGTTCATTAATATCAGACGTTTTGCCATGAGGCTAGCAAGGGAAATCACTCTTTGTTGCTTATCCCTTTGAACGTTCTCAACGGGTGACCCCAGCAAGGATGGACCTGGGCCAAAACCGTAAATCTACATTCAGGATCCCTGTCAGCATATGTGCCACCTCACTCCACAGGGATTCGACGGCCGGGGCAGTACCAAAACATATGGAGGAGAGTTTCCCACTTCACCACATCCGTGCCAACATTTGTCTGATCCGGACCATCTTATTGAGTTTGACAGGGGGTGAGATATGCCCTATGCATTATCTTCATCTGTATTACACTATATCTGACACTCATGGTAATTGAGTCCCTCCACAAACTATCCCATTCAGATGATGTCAGGTCAATTCCCCGATCTCGCTGCTATTGCAGAACTGGGTATTGCAGTTGGCAGAAGAAAGGCACAAGACCCATTAGACGTTTGAGATGGTTCTTGCCCACGGGCAATGACCTCAAGCTTCACATCTATTCCCCTGTGGCCACCGTTGGTACTGCCTGGAGTCAATACTCTGCCAAATGTGGCTTTAAGCTGTTCACAAGTTAAAACTGAGTTGTCACCCAGTACATATTTTGCAGCTAATTTTAGCATTGAACTGTCCCTGAGCACATGTCCACACTTATGTACGTTCTGTCTCTGCCATGATTCGTCAGATGATGGGTTCCCAACTGATAACAGCAGGTTGTTCCATAGAGTACAAGATGGGGGGAGGCTCTGTTGGTTAACAGTTTCGTATAGAACTTTTCTACAACATCACACGAGGACTTAATGATTGGATTGTCTAATTTGAAGTGGGGTTTGGGACTGTACCATCATGAAGATAAGGAAATGCCATTCCCAGCGGCCCTTGTCATTGCCACATGAAAGCAGGAATCTTGCAGTGTACAACAGATAGCACAGGGATACATCCGGGACACCTAGTCCGCCTTGGGTTCTTAGTTTTGAGAGCTTTTTACGATTCGTTCTTGGCTGTACCAATTCACTTCCTGTATTTACGTCACAGGATCTCGCCGGGGTAGGCCATCTTATTAAATTGAAAGGGGTGTTTTAAGGTGTTGTTGAAATTCCTATTAAATGTACTGTCAGAAAGACCTTAATGAAGTTGAAATGTATTGTTATTATTTTATGAGAATACAATAAACCTTAACTAGCTGTTTTGGCTGGTTAACCTGGGATGTGTTTAAACTTTTAATGGATGTACAATAACTTAGTCTAGCTTAGCCGTGGAGCTAACGCAATGGGTATCCCTATTTAGGCCTGGTGGGCTTCATTGGGAGGGGCTGATGGTTCGTGATGATAAAGTCAGGTTTGACTCAGGTCAAGAGTCATGGCAGCTATGGCAGTGTTAGTTAGCTTATTAGCCAACCTTGACATCTACGTGTTATGTGTTCATTTCTGTCATTGTTCTTGTTTGTCAGTGCTGCAGTATTTGTAAATAAAATCCTTAAATGCAATCTTCAGCGCCTGGCTTGAACCACAGTTGGACCACAAGACAACCTGACCTTACGAAATGTGGCTGTGAAAAAAGAAAGTGTGTGACATTCATAAACCAAGCTTACAAAAGAACAGACCCACACACACAAACAACATGGGTACCAAAATGAACAAATTGCATACACTAATTATAATGAGTCCTGCTCTCAAAGGAGAGCTCTGTATTGAATAGAGGGAGAGAGAGAGAGAGAGAGAGAGAGAGAGAGAGAGAGAGAGAGAGAGAGAGAGAGAGAGAGAGAGAGAGAGAGAGAGAGAGAGAGAGAGAGGGAGAGAGAGAAAATAGGGGAGAGAGAAAAAAGGGGGGAGAGAGAGCAAGGGAGAGAGGGGTGAGATGGAGTGAGAGAAAGAGAAAGCGGGGGTAGAGAGACAGCCCCGCTGGTACAGGTAGTTAATCCCCCATTCCAACTCTCGGTACATACTTCTATGCCCCCCCCCCCCCCCCCCCCGACCCATAGGCCACCATTTTGTACTTCATTCACGCCAGCCTTCTTTTCCTGTCCCGCTGAGTGGCAGGCAAGATTAGGAGACCCTTTGAACTCCTCGCCTGCTTATTGGAGAAACAGTCTAATTTGAGGCAGCGTTATTTCATTCGGCCTTGCTGAGTCAGTGAGAAAGCTGCGATGTGGGGGAGGAGGGGGTGGTGGGAGGGGCTGGTAAGGAGGTAGAGGCGGAGGGCAGCTCTTTGCAGAATGAATAAAGAGCTGTTTCACCGGTGGAAAGTGTCGGAGCACATCTAAAATACATTATATAACAATAATGAGAAACCGTATAGCAGAGAGAGAATGAGAGAGAGAGGAATTAGATTAAATGTGTTTTGAGCAGCAATGCTGTTTTCATTTAATCTTCCGTGGAAAGAAGAATTATGAGCAGGAAAGGATTTCAGCGTTTTCTTTTTTTCCCCTGTGAAATTGGAGGTGGGAGAGGGGAGGTGGGGAGAGCATCAACAAATTGGTCTTCTATGTCCACAATGTAATCTCATAAAAGGCTAAAAGAAGTGCAGGGCCTCTCAGGATGAACTATAGGCCTGATCACTGGCAGAGATTCTTGACTTTCACGTACAATGCTGAAGGACGTGTTAATGTTTTATATTTGATAGTGATTTAGTGATTCATTGTATCTTTATCTTTATGGTCAGTGACATCAGTTGGCTTGATTTGAAGGTATAGGTACTGATTACATTCTTTAAGATAATTTTTTTTATTTAAAGGAGACATATTATGGTGTTTTCCCAACCAGTAAACATAGTATATGAGTTCCAGAAATCATGTTTTTTGAAGCTGTTTGCTGGCTGGTGTATTAATCAGTAGTCGCATAATACTTACCCCCATTTCCTGTACCAGTGGCTAGTCACCATATAAATAAATGTAGAAAAAACATTAAAACATGAAAATAATGCTAGAAAGTAGGATTATTTAGTCTGTTTTTATCTTAATACAAAACACGTTAAATAGAAACGACATCAAATAAGAATTTATTCCACATGACATAGAAATAATGAATCATTAAATATTCAGTATTGCAAGAGTCTGCAAATGGAAATTAAATGCCTTGTTTAATCGCACCAGGGCCAATGCTGTGTGTTTTATGCACATTCAGTTCTATCAAAGTTGTCAGGTGGTTTTCTAATGAATCTGTTAATGACACTATTCATCAGGAAACACCAGAATAGGTTCACATACTAATGTATGTAATCACAAACACATTCACACCCACAAACTCACACGCACTCACATACACACCAACTCTCCCATTTTCTCTCTCCCACGCACTCTCTCTCAGACACTCACACACACATGCACAAACACACACACACACACACACAAACATAGACACAAATGCACACACACTCAACTTCCCTCCAATCCCTCCACCTGCACTAGAACCTGCACTCAAACAGATGCAACAGACAAAACACATACACAAACAGGCCTGCACACTCCACATCCCTTGACTCCGACAGACACACACACACACACACACACACACACATACAAACACACACACACACACACACACACACACACACACACACACACACACACACACACACACACACACACACACAAACAAACACACACATACACCAATTCATGCATGCACACACTTAAATTAACACACGCACACACACACACACACACATGCAAACACAGCATTAGCCGCATTACCTGTGAGTTGCCTGCAGGGCTATTTTTGCCTTTTATGCCGGCCAAGAAGCAGTGTTACAGCGAGAGACAAGATGGGGGCGGGGCGAAGAGTGTCGTTGAAAGGCACCTCTGTGGTCATCTCTAAGTGATTGAAGAATGTTTTTAAAAAGCAAAGAGCTTTGACCTGGATACTCTGCTGGCTAGGGGGAGTTTGAGGGACAATCAGCAGACCTTCACAGCCTGTAGCACTTCTCTGGCTGCTTAGCTTCTCTGGAAGAAGCCATTGCTTCTTCCAGAGAACAAGAACAAGAGACAAACAGAACGTTTGCAGATGCCGAAACAATTGAGGTAAGACCAATGAAAGAGTAGAGTTCACACGCCTTGCTCGCAAGGTGTTTATTTCCCACCAATGAAAACAAGACAGACCATGAAAGCAACATTAAACGTCAGCTTCCGGTCCAGACGAGCATCTGATGCGATTGAGGCGTTGATCTTAAATACAAACACCACGGGAGCACAGTGTGCAGACTCAGCCTCTTTCATACACAGCCTCCCTGGACGCAGCAGCGAGCGGCTTTCATTCTGCTGGTTTCATCATATCCATATCTGCTGCCTTCCAGCTCAGCCTGCCACCCCCCACCCCCCCACAGCCCCCACCCTCTCCTCTGTCGCCCTGAGTTCAGGGGGCCAGGCTGATGCCGTAAGCACTTACCTCAAACATTATTTTGAGGTATTTGGAGGTACATTTCCACATAGCTGGATAGGTTTACTCTTTGGAGGCTGGCTTTCTGTTCGGACGTGGAGGAAGCTGGAATGAGTGTGTGCCAATCCGGGATAGATCTATTGGCCACTTAGATAGGGCTTAGATTGCCCAAATGTTCGATCTACATGAACGTCCCCCTGTATTCCAGCCCCAGGAAGTGCCTTGGGACACCAAGATGACGACGTTGATGATGACGATGAAGATGATTATAATGATTACAAATCTGACTATGATTATGATGTCATTGCCATGTGGACCCTCTCCGTCTCCAGATTGGTTGGGGAAAAGGCCGAAAGTAAATTCCCACCAACTACTTTAACCACAATTTAGTTGTACCACTAAATTGTTGTAAACGGTAAACAATAGATAAATGCACCTGCTGGCTGCGCAAAGAGTGCCAGCGCACCCTTTACACATAATCATTACTGCAAGACGCCGTGGCCAGTGGGGAAACAGTGAAGATAAAGTCAGCAGTGCTGCTTTGGCTCCACTGTGTTTACTTAGCAAACACAAGTTAACACAAAACATCAATGAGAAACACATGATGGAATGCACAAAGCAACAGTGTTTTAAAATAATAACACACCATAACACTATATTTGCTGAAAAATATGCATATTAGACAATAATATAATGTACAATTTCCCCTGTTATTGTAAATAACAGGGGAAATTATAAAAAATACTTCTGGAAACTAATCCCACCTACACCCTGCAGTACCCTCGCTGAACGTCACAGGTACAAAACACGGTGCTACCCCGCTGTGAGGTAGAGAGATACGGTCGTTTTCTTCTTCTCTCTCCTCCATAAAACTCTTGGGGAGAGTTAGGATGTCTGGGTGTACTGCGGGGAGGTGGACTGAGAGACACACGCAAAGCAGACGGGAGGCGGGTGTGGGCGGGCGGACAGGGAGCCGGGGGGCTTGGTAGTGGGGGGGGGGGGTTTGAACGGCGTGTAAGTGGGTGTGAGGGGTGTCTCGTCTGACAGCCATTGCTCTGCATGTCCGCAGAGAAGCCGGCGCTACACGCAAAACAACAGTAAGTCGGTGTCCTCCATCCGGCAGAAGAGAAGCAGCCATTAGCGACAGAATACCCAGCATGCATCCTCCAACGCCCCCATGCCCCTCTTATTGCACACCGGTTGCGCCCGGGGAAGAAGAAGAAGATGTAGAAAAAGAAGAAGATGAACACCCCCACATCCCACAGGGATGTCGGGGGGGAGAGGGGGGGCTGCGGGGGAGACATGTGTTTCTGTCAGTCATTATTAGGTCGGACGCCATTAGAAGAGATGTCATAACAGTCCTGTGTGAATGTGAGGAGTGTCTGGCGCAGTCTGCTGGCATCCATCCATCACCCACCTGGGGAAGAACGTCCTGCCATATGCGTTCACTCCCGTACGCTCTCCACCGCCTAGTGAGGGCTGTGGTTACGTTCTCAGAGTTATTGATTTTTCTTTGCACAGCATCATTCTCGTACTCGTGTTTATTCTCCTGTGCGGCTCTGTTGGGGATACATGGCGACTGTGCATTTGATAGGTTTCGACGCCGCACTGGTGTTGTTGGGACTGTGAGTGTGTCGGAGTGTGGTGGTGTGGTAGTGCAGTCGTAGTCGCAGGAAGTGTATGACTTTGGCTAAGGAGTTTGGCGAGTGGCGGAAAAGGAAGTGTGATTTTCGCTGGTTTTGAAAATATAGACGTTAACTACCCATGGCTAAGTGTGCGGCTGATAACTTCTTGGTGACATATGTAAGTACAATTAAAGCCTGTTTTTTTCACCATCTGCGTCGATTCTGTTATGAATACGCTGCATCACCGCGCCATCTGCTTAGTCTAATAAAAAAAAACTGTTGCATCCATCAATAAAGATGTCCACACGCCGAACGGAAATGTTCTCGTCTGGAGAGAAAAACAACAAAACACGAACATATGGTTCCTTCACAGAAAAGGTATTATTGAAGTTATAAATCTTTAAAGGGTTCAGTTGCTTAAAAGTCTCACACATGGGGTTGGTCCTGTTGAGATCGATTTGTGTCTTTATGTCGAGGGCAAATCTAGAACAAAAAATAAAATTAACAGATATAATGCATTTGAACTCAACAGTACCTTCCATTTTGGCAGCATTTCCACCCCTGTCGATTGGTTTTCTCTTGGTGCCATTAATTTTGTGTTTGGGCCATCCTATGAGAGTAACATTTGTCTCTTTTTGTCGAGCGCAAATTGTTTTGCCTTCAAATTGATTAAATGGTTGTTACATCAACAACGATCAACAAGGCTGAAAAGTTTTGAGAGCCCAAACTTTTTTCATATTACATAATTAAGATTAAAATTATATTCATTCCAATTAAAAAATGTTACAAATCAAGAAATAACATTGCTTTAAAAGTCTTTGAGAACAAAATAAACATTATTTTTTTATGTTTCTACAAACACCCCGCGTAGCAGAACTCATGGTTGAGTAAGTGTCTGTGAATAATTGGAGACAACGAACTTTTGAACTTTTTGACAGATTTCGAAAACAAGCCATCTTTTATTTTGCTAGAAAGGAATTTAGACGAAAAGGCTATGGTCATGGACTGAGGGCACATTGTGGAAGACGGTCTTCCTTGTTTTTGGCTTCATAACTTATCAGTTATGAATTAAGGCACATTTTATTTCATTACAAGGCTATCTTTTACTTTCAAAACTCCAAAGTAAATGAGCACATGGGCTTTACATTGTGATGGCGTTAGAACTGAAACTCACTTTTTTATCTTTTATCTTATCCAGAGCTTTTTTTCTTTGGAATATTTGTGTTTGCAAATTCTACCTGTAAGCCACTCCAGAAAATAAGCAGCAGTAGGCGAACAGTTTTGGTTCGTAAAATCGGGATATGAGCCGCTGTCACGCCAAATTTGTACCGGGTGCCATATTTGTACCGGGCACGTCATCAGCTGTCCGTTGCCTGGCAACGGACAGCTGATTACGTAAGGGTTGTCCGTTGCTGGGCAGGTTTCAAAAAACATTTGCGCTCATGTTGCCAAAGACGGAATAACATAATACAGTTAACGGATCGCTAGATAACACTTGTTTTTACTTTTTATTTGTATTGTATTTAATTGTTTAATCAAATTTAGCTAGTAAACTGAGTTTGTGAACCTTTCACGTCATTCGACGCGATCGCCCGTTGCCAGGCAACGGACGACGCGATCATCTGTTGCCAGGCAGGTTTGGAATGGATTACGTATGGATGACGTGCCTGGCACAAATTTGGCACCCGGTACAAATTTGGCGTGACACCGCCACTTCATGTAAAATGTACCTTTCCCCTTGCTTCATAGATCCTGCCACTACCAGCCGCAATCTCTTCATTCCCTCACCTGAGCGTCCTTGTCAATCTTCCCACCCGTGTCCTTCTTTCATTGTTGTTCGCCAGTTCTGTCTATGCCATTTCGTGAAACTGAGATTCTTTTGTATTTTTTTATTAATATACCTTTTTGTTATATATCCCAGAGATCCTGTCGGCTTTGGGTCCTATCCTTTTTGTTCTTGCCGCCCTGTTAGCACTGGTCGTGAAAGATTTAGGATTTCTGCGTGGACTTTTGTGGCTTTCGGATCCAAGCGCTTATGTGGTTGACGGATCGCCAGAAAAGGAAAAATGTCATTTTTAATCGCCATCCAAACTTACTACTATTATCAGTGTCCCTCAACTGACTACCTCGATGGCATCTGTCTTGCATGTTTATATTCACAGATAGATCTCGGGAGCGCAGGATTGTGATGAATGTCTATCTAAAGTGACATAATAGTCGCTGGAATTTTGAAATGACAGACTGATGTTCAGACCAAGGTCGAATTGCTAAATATTCCGACCTGTATCTGATTTAGTACCACATCTGATAGTCACACAAATCAGAATTGAAAAGATCAGATTCCGTGGGATTTGTGGCACATAAACACTGGCACACACACAGAATAAACCTGGGAACCGCTTGCCTGCAATAAAAATATATAAAAATATGTACATCAAATGAATAAAGTGAGTCATAAAAACTCTTAAAACTCATGAATAGGGGCATGTTCTGAGGGTATGACACACAAACACATACATAGACACTTGCTAACGCACACTTGTACACACACACTTGCACAAACACACGCACACTTGCAGACATAACCAAGAGCTGTTGGTCTGCATCCATTGTGCAGAGTGAGGCCGATCTTCAAGTTGAGAGACCAAGCACCAAGAACAACCCAGGGCTGAGAGCGAGAGAAAACAAACTGGGGGGTGGAACCTTGAAGATCAGAAGTATCAGACAGTTTACCCTCACCATGTTGAATATTTTATCTCATATGTACCACATCGGCTCTCGAGGGATTTATGTAACAACGGTTGCGATCTATATTTTTATTCTTATCCGGAGCATTGAAACCCTGAAGCAAATGTAAATAAAAAAGATTGTTATGGATTTATTCATGCCATTGTACCGAATTCAGGGTACTTTGCTTGCAAATGCCAAGCTCAGGATGCTTGTCGCTACGTTTAAAACCTGCACTTTTGGTTGTGCTGGATGAACCACCATTGAAGAATCACTCCAACCTCCTCTGCTCTACTGTCAAGGACGCATAAAGTCTGAAACCTAACGCCTTGGTCATCACCAAGATGAAATCAACTCCTCCGTCCCTTCCTCTTACCTTGATTCGTTTCGGAGAGAATGGGGGGCCGGGGGGATGGGACAACGCAGTGACCAAACGTTGGGTACACTCTAGATATTGCTTAGAAGCGCCCTCCCCCACCAACACCAGCAGCCTGCTGATCAGTGAACACAGCCAGTAGACAGCATGCATCAGAGGAATGACCCTGCTACACACTAATTCAAACCCCATAGGATGGATAGTACATGATAGACATATGGTGTCTATGATGGGCAGATGGTCAGTATGGTGGGTGTATGTATATATATACATACACACACACAAATATCAGCAAAATAAGTGTGTGTGTAGCCGTGCACGTCACATTTAAACAGTGCAAGTTTGCTTGTTGTGTGTGTGTGTGTCTGTGTGTGTGTGTGTGTGTGTGTGTGTGTGTGTGTGTGTGTGTGTGTGTGTGTGTGTGTGTGTGTGTGTGTGTGTGTGTGTGTGTGTGTGTGTGTGTGTGAGAGAGAGTATTGTAGGTTTTAGCACTTTCTGAACTGCTGACCTGAGTTCCTGAAAAAGATTTTTCTCTCCTTTACCAATCTCTCTCCTGCTGAGCCTCGCTCCTCACGCAATAAATGTCACTGCATCGATGTGTGGGTGTGTTTGTGAGTGTGTTTGTGAGTGGCTTTGTGAGTTTGTGTGTGTGTGTGTGTGTGCGTGAGTGTGCGTTTGTGTGTTTGCTTTTGTGTGTGTGTGTGTGTGTGCTTTTGTGTGTGTGTGTGTGTGTGTGTGCGCGTGTGAGTGTGGGTGTGTCCGTGTATGTGTGAGTGTGTTTGTGAGTGCCGTGTGTGTGTGTGTGTGTGTGTGTGTGTGTGTGTGTGTGTGTGTGTGTGTGTGTGTGTGTGTGTGTGTGTGTGTGTGTGTGATAGTGTGTTCATATGTCTGTGTTTGTGAGTGTGTGTGTGTGCGTTTGTGCCTTTGCGTTTGTGTGTGTGTGTGTGTGTATTTGTGCCTGTGTGTTTGTGTGTGTGTGTGTGTGTGTTTGTGTGTGTGTGTGTGTGTGTGTGTGTGTGTGTGTGTGTGTGTGTGTGTGTGTGTGTGTGTGTGTGTGTGTGTGTGTGTGTGTGTGTGTGTGTGTGTTTGAGTGTGAGTCTCATGATCTTGACTCATGACCCTGTCTAGTGAGGTGGAAAGGGGTAACCGTGGTGATCCGTCTCCCTGTGAGTGATGCAGGCCAGGATGAGGGGACAGGAGGGGGAGCTCTGGGGACCGGGTCTGGTTATTACCTCTCTGTCTGTCCGTCTGTCCTGGCATCTGCCAGCACCAGCGGACACCAGGTGGACTCTCCCTATCAATCTCTGGGGCTTCTGTTTGCTTTTAATAATAAACGCTTGATTGAATGTGTCTTAGCTTTGGTCACTGGGATTTATTTGCCATGGCCTCACACTGTGACCAATGCACAATCACAAACTCTCTCTCTCTGACTCTCTCTCTCTCTCTCTCTCTCTGACTCTCTCTCTCTCTCTCTCTCTCTCTCTCTCTCTCTCTCTCTCTCTCTCTCTCTCTCTCTCTCTCTCTCTCTCTCTCTCTTGATCAGGCCAGTTCTTCTCAGCTTTAGAGCAATGACAAAGAGGTTAGAAACCCTGGGCTATCTGCTTCCTGTTTATCACCAACGATGGGTTGGCTTGCTTTCCTCAGAGAGCAAGCAGGCCTTTGGGTGCACATGAACGGCCCTGTGTGTGTGCGTGTCTAAGATTGGGTGTGTGTGTGTGCGACGGTATGGCACAGCATCAATATTCTGAGCATTGGCTGGGCGAGGTGGGAGAGGGGTGGGGGGGAGCGGGCATGGCGTGACAGGCGGGTGACAGCAAGCCCAGTGCGACACCCTTCATTAGCCTATCAGTGTCACTTCCACCTCCCAGCCTCCCCATCCCAAGCCCCCACGTGGCCCCAACACCCACGCTCCAAACCAGAACCAGGTCACCGCTTTAACACGGCGGGCCATGGGCTGTCATCGTCTAATTACCCCCCCCTATCACACACACACACACACACACACACACACACACACACACACACACACACACACACACACACACACACACACACAAGTCAGGGGCCACTCACACTGAACCAGCTGCCTGGACCCCCTTCCAATTAATTCAAGATATTAATTAATTAGGCTCCAATACTTCATGTTGAAATCGCGAGAGCAAATAAACGGAGAATCGTTAGGAGGATAATTGCGCCTTGCAGTGAGACGGGAGTAGTCATTAGTTCTCATATTTTATGTATGCATGGAAATTATATAAAGGGGGGGGGGGGGGCTGAAGAGAAAGGGGGGGCAGGGGGGGCATGATGGCGTTTTGACAGGGACACATTACACTGTTTAGACCCACAAGTCAGTAGGCAATATAATTATGTCTGTGTGTGTCTGCGTGTGTGTTTTGAATTTCAGGAGCCTACACTGAAATATGTCAATAGCTGATTAACTACGGACTCACCGAGTTCTGACATGCCCGGCATTACAAGCAACCTGAATGGTCCCCCTAAAGAGCACGGATTCATTAAGAAACGATTCGAGACAAAACACATTGAGTAAAAACAAATACTAGCTGAGAATTGAGTGGATGTTATCAGTGATTCAAATACAAGGAGAAACATCCGTTTTGTGACCATTACAGTAATATGTCGGAGTGTGTGCACCTTTCACCCACGCTCCGCCGCGGGGCCTCACACACGGGGCCATGCCCTCTAGGGGTCGTTGCGCCGGGGGCTGTGTGACCAGAGTGACAGCCAGTCGAATCACTGGTTAGCACCGTTACAGGGCGGACTAACACGCCCTTCAAAACACCCGCCTTGTCTTGCTTTTCTAAAACAAACTTGAATTTAAACCTTAAAGCAAGATAAGAGGAATAAAAATATGATCATTTTTAATTCATAGAATTAAGCTTACATGAAATGTATCCATACACTGTGATTATTAGACATTTCTATGAAAATATATAATATAATATATAATGTATCCAAAGATTATTTCAGGTAAAGGTGTTGAAGGGTGGATAACAAGCATTGTATTGATCTTGATGGAATTCATTCATCCATTCATATATTCATGCATTTTAATGTAATATTTGATCTGTTTTGCTCCTAAATGTATGCATTGTCTGCATTTGTACTGTTTATTTTATGTTAAGCAGCTATATGTGACAGCATTGGAGTCCAAGGAAAATTTCCCTGCAAGGATAATAAAGTGTACCTTAAGGCTTACATTTTGAAGTCATCTTTAGTTAAATGAATGTAAGGCACCTGATTTTAACAAAAATTAATTGACAGAAACGCTTGTGATAGCATCCCCTCTAAACAGGTGGCCAGTGTCCCATGGACAGAATCAACACGTGCACACACACAGGTAGGCATGTGAACACACGTATGCTGCCAAGGTCCTCATCTCCCTACTGCTACCTATAGGCTCCCCAGCCAACATTGACTCTCGGATTAAAAAGCTAAAGGGAAGAGGAAGGAAGGTGAGAGGGGGGAGTTGGATCTAAAGACTGTGACTTCCCAAGGTCGGTGAGTGGGAGGGAAGGATAAGGTGTGTGTGTGTGTGTGTGTGTGTGTGTGTGTGTGTGTGTGTGTGTGTGTGTGTGTGTGTGTGTCTGTGTGTGTGTGTGTGTGTGTGTGTGTGTGTGTGTGTGTGTGTGTGTGTGTGTGCGTTTGTGTTTGTGTGTGTGTTGGTCAGGGGGATTGGTGGAGATGTGTTGAGGTGTTTCTGCTAAGCTGAGGGCTGGATGGATTTAAAAGGGCTTCAGAGGGGGGGATGTTGTAAGGATCGTGGCGACCCAAGAGACTACCCCCCCCACCGCAAACACACACACACACACCAAACACTACCCCCCACCACGCTAGGCTCACTGGCTTGTATCTAGATACTATCTATTTTTAGTAAACTGCTGCATGGAGCGGGTCTATGTATTAACTCCTGTCCTTCATATCTGTATCTCCTCACTCTCTCTCTCTATGTTGCTCTCTCGCTATCGGTCTGTCTTGATCCTCTCTCTCAGTTCTTTGCATGTCGTTCCTCGCTCTGTTCCCCTCTCTCTCTCTCTCTCTCTCTCTCTCTCTCTCTCTCTCTCTCTCTCTCTCTCTCTCTCTCTCTCTCTCACTCTCTCTCTCTCTCTTCCCCTATGGACTATCATCCTGGGAATATGCTTCAGTCCACAATGTCCTGATGTACACAAGCATGGGCAAACGTTTCACATATCCTATGTTAATATTAGAGATAAGTGTCCCCAAGGAGACTCTGCAGAATCTGATTTCTCTTCACACTCTCTGTCACACATACACACATACACACACACATACACACACACAAACACCTGCACATAGACACGTGCACGGACACACTCGTATAAATGTACACACATGTGTGCGCACACACGCAGGGGTGGCTACATAGACAACCATGCATGTAGTTACCCAGACCACACATGCACACACACATACACACACACACACTTTATGTCTCTCCATCTCGCTCACACGACCAACACACCCACACACACACACACACACACACACACACACACACACACACACACACACACACACACACACACACACACAGAGACTATGGCTCTCTCTCTTCCTCCATCTCCATCTCCCTTGTCTCGTGCAGCTCTCCGGTCGGCTGCTGTGGGATTGTGTCTCCCCCTGCCTCTTTGTCCTTCTGAGGGAGCGCGACCACAAAGGCTGAGGCGAGCCCTCCCCGGCTCCCATTCATTTAACGCTGACAGACGACACAGGATGATGCATCGCCCACAAGCATTGCTTGATTTATCAAAACGCACAAAGAGAAACACAAGACTCTGGCATAAAAAAGAAGAAGAAGCACTAAGCCATTTAGAGAATCTGCTGAACTGAGGGTCTTTGTGTGTGTGTGTGTGTGTGTGTGTGTGTGTGTGTGTGTGTGTGTGTGTATGTGTGTGTGTGTGTGTGTGTGTGTGTGTGTGTGTGTGTGTGTGTGTGTGTGTGTGTGTGTGTGTGTGTGTCTGTGTGTGTGTGTGTCCTATTTGCATAATGGACTGTTTGTCTGAAAACAGTGAGTAAAACTGAACGTATGCGTGAAGAACGAGGAGCTCGGGGGTGAAAAGCCCTGGGATGCTGGAGATAATGTGCGTGACTCCATCTCCGGTCTAATGAAGTTTTCATGCATCAATCTGAGTTATCTCCCCCTCAATAGAGCCCTATCTGATCGTCTGTTCTCAAGGCGTTGCTGACAAAAGGCCCGGTAACACACAACGAGGGGAGCCGCGCATTTCGCCACAACGCGCATCTTCTGAATCCCGAATGAGGTTGTGATGAATTCTGCTCCTGCTGTAAACAAATTAAATGCAAATAAAAACATGCATGCCTGCAATAACTTCCCCTCCAGTATTAAATTCAGGCAATAGCAAAAAAAATGATTGCGTTCTCGGCGCTGAATAAAAGGTAGTGTTAATAAATATTTGCATCCCCGCTTTTGCCTAACACACCGCGGAGATAAGACAACGCTGAGAACAATCATTTCAGCATATCCGACCGTGAGCGAGCACCAATGTGCGGGAGCGGGATGGAACTTTTTTTACTTCCTTTGTTTCACTTCCGCTCATCAATTTCAGTGAAACTGAAGGCCGCTGTGAATCTCATTTTTTTGTATATGGACTTTTGTTGATTAACACAAACAACTTTGCTTCTTTATCTCGGCATGCGACCCACCTCCCTCGTAAAGTCTATTGGTTATCGTTAAGTGTCGTCGTGGAAACGTTTTGCATCGATGGAAGGAAGTCGTGCCTGCGGTTGTGGTCCTGTATTTTGAGACACACAAAATGAAAATTCAATGTTCTTTTTGTCTCTGCGATGCAGGCAGGAAGTCTGCTCCCTCCACTGCTCAATCAAGCCCATTTATAATCAACTGGAGTGCAGTTGGCCCAATCAGAATCCTCAGCACGATTGATTTTCTCAGCGTAACACAGGGTAATTTGCCTATCTCCACAAGCGAGTGAATTAGGCGATTGATTTGTCCAAGAGGGGCTCACCCAAACTCTGGCGTCAAGCACAGCCCCTTGACATTGCACGGCGCTATGAAGGTTAAGCCCACAAAGTCTCTTTCTCCATTTTCATTTTGCTCAAAGCAACAACTTTTTTTTTTTTCTCCGGAAGCCGCTACCAAGGTAGGGCAGCAAAATAAAAACAATGGCAAATGCAATTGGAAAACATGCCCTCGGTTGGTGAGAGGAAACAACCACTACTTTTCGACTTCTCTCGAACAATATTTGGCAGGGGAATTAAACCTGTCGCCTTTTTCTCTGTATTTTGTTTTCCTCTGGAAAGCCTTCGGACCACCATGAGATGAGAACTAAAGTGTGTGCGGCTTTTGGAGGGCAGAGGCACCGACATCCATCACACTGCCTGTCACCCGGACTTCCCATCCTGCCAGGGAAACCAAAAACGCCCTGGAAAACACAACACTCACCCCTGGGGGAAACGATGGTTCCCATTTCTCAAGGAGCCACTATGGCAGGGTCAATGGTGTGAGCCATCCCATCCTTTGGCCCGCTCTCCCCAGGACGTCCCCCCCTGCGCCCTGTCTGCCCCCTCCTCCTCTTTGCAGTCACTCCTGCTCAGCCCCCCTCACTGGGGGCCTCTTAGGGGCCCCCTTCAGCCATGCTGCAGCGACTCTCTTCACCTCGATTTACACACACACACACACACATGTGCACACACACATACACGCACACTCACACACCTGCACATAGACACGTGCACGGAAACATCCACATAAATGTACACACATGTGTGCGCACGCACGCATACACGTGACGCAGGGGTGGCTACATAGACAACCATGCATGTGGATACCCACACCACACAGACACACACACATGTGTAAGCACAGATACAGACAGACGCATGCATGCACACACACACACACACATGCACAAACATGCACACGCGCACACAAACACAAATTCACATGCACATGTAGGCATGTAGTCACACATACATACAAAACCTTTTGATGTAGCCTTAAAAGACTAGAGAAAATCTGTTTTGTAAATACAAAGAGACACAAGCACATGCCTTTCCCGCTCTTAATAAATAATATTGAGAAGATACAGAGTTTACATTATTAAAGTAAAGATTAAAGATTATTAAAATGAGGGTTGAAACATCAAAGAGAATGGAAAAAGATAACCCGATACCACATGCATAACTTAATATACACTGCTCAGTGTTTTTTGCTCCAGCCTAACAGTGTATCCACATTTCTATAAATGTATGAGTACTGTTATAATAGACCTTTGAGTGATTCATTAGCTGTTTGGACGGGGATGGTGGTGACATATTTGCCGGTTCTTTATGACCCAGAAATAGCTCACACATTGCTCTGTTTTTCCATCAGTCTGTGCATACACACATCATTGCTACAGACATTAAGTAAAAAACAGCTAAATCAAATGTTTTTTTGTAATGTTTGAAAATAAACATTTGGAATGTTATTCCCTTCTATCAAAAGGGCTTCTATCAAGAATAGTATGTGAGATTCAGTGTGTTTGGAGTATGCTTCTGGGTGTGGTTGTGTATGCATATGTTTATGTGGTTTATGTTATGTGTCTTTATTTGAATGTGTGTGTTTGTGTGTGTGTGTGTGTGTGTGTGTGTGTGTGTGTGTGTGTGTGTGTGTGTGCGTGTGTGTGCGTGTGTGTGTGTGTGTGTGTGTGTGTGTGTGTGTGTGTGTATGTGTCTATGTTTGGTGGGCATTCACTGCATTGTGCACGACCATGTGGATGTATACGTCGTGTGTCTTCCTCTACCTTCAAAAATATGTGCAAAAAACATTCAATCAACAAACACATGTACAGATGCTGCAGATGGGTTCAACGCGTGGACATGGTCACGCGTGTGGGTGCATGAGAGTGTGAGCTCAAGCCGTGCACCTGGGGGTGTCTGCTTATGCAATGCGACAAAAAATACAATATATATATATAAATGCAAAAAAAAAAAATGTATATATATATATATATATATACATATATATATACATATATATATATATATATATACATAAATATATATATATATATATATATATATATATATATATATATATATATATATTATACTGGCTCATGATAGGCCCCAAGATCGGTGTAGGCCCAAAGCAATGTGATTTTTGGTTTTAGGCCTACAAAGATCAGAGGCCTATCATGAGCTGCAGTATTTAATATAGATAATATATATTAAATACAGGCCCCTGATCGTCGTAGGCTTCAGCCCAGGTAAGCCCGTGCATGAATCGATTTGAATCACAAGCCAAAACATTCCTCTAGAATGTGATAGGGTTAGTATTTTCTTGCCTCATGATAGGCCCCTGATCGTCGTACGCCCTGCTTCAGCCCAGGTAAGCCCGTGCATTAAGGCGGCCTTGCTCCTATGCAAACAGATAAAAATAGTTGCACTCTTTATCCACAATGATAACTACAAAAAGGCCACAGCCAGTGGGAGAGAGTGGAAAGTTAAAGTCAGAAATGCTGCCCAGTCTGTTGATGGAGCCAACACAAATGAACACCAAACACCAGTGGATACATTGCAATTAAAAAGATGATGGAATGTACAAAGCTACACTATTTTTTTAATGATAACAAGCCATAAAGCTGAAAAATATTAATAGTTTATTTATTTATGATCAATATTAAAAAAAAATCCCACATACTACCTTAAACTGCTGGTGAGTCTGAATTAGCCTTTGGTTCAATCCAACCATCCATCTATACCTCTCGAGCTCTACCTATATTTACCTCTATGTGTCTGTATGTCTATATTTTGCTCTCTCTTTCTTAGCAGTGCATTTCACACAAATACGTGGCATGGAACAGCTGAGCTGATTCACCTCCTTGTCAACGGTGAGATTCGAGCTTGTGCTATCGGAGGGATGCGTTGACCAAGGTGTTGCTGAGAGAGCCACCCCCCAACCGCACCACCGCCACCCATCACCATCCGTCACCCCTAAGAAAAGGAGAATATCCAACAAGGTCTACAAAAATAATAATGATGACTTATAATCTATTTGTAATTTTTACCTGGACTCACCTAGCCTTGTTAGCAGTTGTTCACTTTGCCCCGTTAGCTTGTTAGCTTGATAAGCAAGCTGCTGATCTCTCAGGAAGGTCATCCCAGCACAGCCACAGTTCTTGAACATCCCCTCACGATATCGTATTAACGCCGATTAGCTGTTGTTTGCACTTTCACGGTGCTTTATTTGCCCTCATTTTGATTATTGTAATTCACCTATCCATATTAATTACATGTTTGACGCAGGAGGAATTAATGAATATATTATGAATAGGAATAATTCATTCGGGATCTGGGATAAATCCCCAATGTAACAACAAAGCCCAAAAAAATTAAATTTAGAATAAAGGGTGAATGAAAGTCCATAGTCATAGTGGGTTCAGTGTGTGGAGAGAAAGCATGACGTCATCAGAACATCATCCCTATGCCAACTGTGGCTAAGGATATGATTGGCCCCTTGACAGTGTTCACATATCTGAGCTTTTTGTATGTGACATAGCAGGATATAACTGTGCAGAAGTATTCGAAAACAACACTCTTTCCGTAATGTAAAACATTTTAAAAAGGCCATTTCAGAGACAAAAGGCGACAAAACAAGGTAATCAGAATCAATGTGGCACTTTTGAAGCTGTGTGTATCAACCCATGCTCCCCTAGGGCCGGATATTACTCTGATGTCCGTGCTCAAAGGTGGTTCCACTCTCAGTATGTGGAAGTGCAGCACTAAAATGATCCCCCTTTAGTTTTACCCTTGATCATTGATGATTTGTGATGGGTGATGGGTGTGATGGGATTTTTTCCCTCTACCCACAAACACACAAACAGAGCTATACACAGGTGTACACAATTGTACACACGCACACACACACACACACCTGTGACTCACCATCCAGCGGTAAACAGACACAGTATCTGTAACCGAAGGCCGTTTGAGGTCCTCATGAAGTTTAATGTTATGTAAAGCCAATTTTGCTTCCAACAAACCTGAAACAATGGCCAGAATCGTAATGGTGGCAATGACGGCTGAATCCTATTACCGAGTGTGAATAATACAAATGATATAGGAGCTTAATTTGGTTTAGGCATTATTAAAGGTTTAGCCTTACAAATTATTATGTAGCGTTTGTTTGCTTTGCTCTCCGGGAAATATATAACCTTAGAGAAACGTTTATTCCTCCCAACTTTTTATTGTCGAAGTATCTAATTAAAGGTTAGCTGCAGGCAGTATCTCTTTTACAAACGTAACAAAGAGAGAGCGCAGGAATGCAAAACTGAAAATCACATCATATATAATAATAATAGCGGGACACAATTCTAGTGGCTAGGGCAGCCGCAAGGCCGAAAGGTTCTTGGTTTGATGCCCAATGTATGCAAATTATCCTTGAGCAAGGTCGACTATACCTTGTCTTTAATGAACCGTGTCTGAATCCCGGGAAGGCCTTCTGGACACCAGCAAAATCTATAAGAGTGATATAACACAATCATATTGTAAAGAGTGATATAACACAATCATTTTGTGAAGAGTTATATAACCCAATCATATTGTAAAGAGTGATTTAACACAATCATAATGTAAAGAGTGATATAACACAATCATATTGTAAAGAGTGATATAACACAATCATATTGTAAAGAGTGATATAACACAATCATATTGTAAATAGTGATATAACACAATCATATTGTAACCGTCCCGACAGATGAGAGGCAGAGCGCGTGGAGGGGAGCTGCAGTCTCGGTGTGTTTTGAACATGTTCCCGCTCAGTCTTTAGACCCCCCCCCGAACACACACACACACACACCCATCGCCCGCCTGTCCGTCAGCCTGCCTGGCAACATAATTAGAGGGCTTACAGCTACAGTATCCGCCCGGCGGGATTCGCTACACATGAATGGCTGCTCCACTGCCTTTACGCAATCAAACACAAACCCCCTACTTCATCCTGTCTGGCCCTTCAGCTGCAATGAACTTCACTGTCTCTTTAGAAGAACCAAGAC
>NC_044058.1:12240850-12259358 GCF_902167405.1 Gadus morhua
AGGGAGGGAGCGGGGAGGGTACACAATGGTCCTGGCGGCTCAGAATATCGCACTATTTTTATTCTCTAATTGCTTTACTGCGCAAAAAAAAGATGATAATGCGCTCACGCTTTCATTAGCCAAAATAGTTTCTCACATTCTCTCACATTTAAACTATTTTCCGCGGTACACAGGAATAGTACATTGTGATGGGAAGTGTGATAGCAGAAACATCATATACACTCGATAATTTGGAATGCTCTAGATTTATAAATAGAAAAGTAATCCAGCTACAATACTGGTCTATAGCTGTCCAGCAATTTGAGTTTTCAATGTTAATATAGACAACGATTTTCTTTCAGCCACCAAGCAGGCACTAATAGTGAGAGACAGGGAAGACCTTCTTCTAAACATGTCACCGGGGACCGATTTGAACCAATGAAAATAAAGCTATATTGTTGACCCTCATCTTCACCAGATGAGGCACTAATTAATTAATTTTGTTACACTTTCATTTTGGAAAAAAGGTTTGTTTCCAATTTCTCAGACATGTTTATATACCAATGCATATTTTTTAAGGTAGGATAGTGTAGCGGCTATGATTATTAATAAACCAGACCAAAGGATACTCGTACGATCCCCAATGTCCTCAGCCTACCTATAGGCGTTAACGATGCCTGCCTTCCTGCTCCTTAATAAGTATTATGCTGAATGCAAGGTAACCTGTGCAGGAGGTCACCCATCAGTTCCGCTGTGATCTTAACACTGACAGAGCTGAGAGCTTGAGACGCTATGAAGAGGAGACATCTTTTTCCTAGACAGTTCTTTGATAATCCCGATTTGACTGGCAACAAAACACACTTTTTATCCGGTGCGCTAAAATTGTGTTCTTTAGAAGAAGAAAAAAGGATAGTGGATGATGTGTCAGAATTTCTACTAACAGTGAAACTGCAATTTTTTTATAGTGAGGTGTATTTCATGAGTTAAGTGCCAAACGTGAGTCATTTCAGCAAGGCCTTTCAGGGTGAATCTTCATTTAGAGAGATGAAATAATACCCCCATTCCGTCAGATGCTCTTAGCCACGTTGTTTCCATTTTATGTCTGTGTTCTTATGATTTACTCATACAGTTTAATTACCTGGCATTTATATAACCTTCAATGTGTCAGCGTGGCTTAATTTGATTGATCACAGAACAGCTCCTTCGGTTTTTATGCATACTTTTTTATTTTCTATTTGTGGCATTATGTTTTAGCACCGCCATCAGAGTTGTTAATTAATTGACTTGTGCTCACCTGTTAGGAAGACACACGCAGTCAAACATTATTGAAGTTATAAATCATGGATGTATAAAACAAGAGAAACTGTGAATTACTAGTGCGGTGGGCATTGTACAAAGATTATTCACCGCAATTTGGAGTTACAAAAACATTTTATTTTTTTAAATGTGCTCCACCTTCTGATATGTGTCAGGATAAATCATTGCCAATGGTTGTCTTCAAATGAAATCAGTTATGAAATAGTGAATTCTCGTTGAAGGTGTGTGTTTGAATAACCCGGCTTAGAAGATAGATGTGGCCCAGTCTAGGGTAAATAATCTTGTGTTGTTCTGCTTTGAATGTAAATACATATAACCCTATCACTAACCCTATTAAATACTGCATAAATAATTACCTTAGTTAAAATGAACATCATTATCTTGGTTCACATGAAACTATTAGTAAACATGAACACAGTATTGAATGATAACTTGACCATTGGTTAACTGTTAATTAACATAGTGAATGCTTAGTACTGTATTAACTCTTAATTAATGGTTCATTTGGGTACCCTTATTGCAAAGTGTCACCCAAAATATAATTTAGCAATATTTACACATCAAGTTATCACAAACTATACTTTTTAATGTTTGAGGCTGTGAAAGGCTTTGAGACAATGACAGGTAGTTAGAGGCCAAGAAATGGCAATGAGGCATGTATAATTACAATAAATATTAATTGTATAGTTTTATGTGTGTGTATGTATCTAAGTTTGTATTGCACATGTTTATTTCTCATTGGATGCAAGAGTTGTTGGTGGTGCATGAACATCAGTGCAGTGTGTCTGTGTATGTGTGTATGTTGGTTTTCTCATTGAAAACTGCCTTTCATAGTCTAGCTGAGACATAACAAATATTGTAAGCACATATCGTCCAACATAATAATGATCCTGTTAGCTATTTAAAAAAGAACATGGAGATCGACTAAAGATATTCAGGACAGTTAACATATTCAGGACAGTTAACCCATTGTCAGATGTATTTGTCTGACAAAGGGTATTTATTTTCTCCATTTGTAATGCTCAGTTTTTCTTCTAATGCACTCTGTTAATTCATTCAAACACAACCCAAGCCTTTATGTAGCGTTCAGTCGGGCTAAAACCAAATTTAGCGTTTTTGTTCAGCCAAATGACGATATATTGGAAATAATTTACGTGACTGCAATTAAAAATGGTGTAGATTAAAGGCGTATGCGCGTGTCACGCACTATCCTTGAGGAGCCCTATCATGGATTGCCAAATATAATAATAGCAAAGGGAAAGAAATATTGTGATTTACTCATGAGAGCAGTTTTATGATTATAAATACCCTTTTAGCGGCCATAAGCCAAGACAACACGACCCAGAGGGCAGCTGTGCTCAATGTTAATGAGCAATGGAGCCGCTCTAATGCGCTGAGTGTTAAGATGCTACGCTACGTCGGGAGGAAATGTAGCAAAGGCGTGCTGACAACACTTCCTGATTGGTTCAGGACTTTCTTTACTTTCCATCACTTTTCGGAGAGCTGCTGTGTGCAATATGGACTGAACTGAACTGATTGACATGCTAAAACTTTATTGAACACAAATTATCATTCAACATTAGTGTTAGGGGATTCAGAGTAATCCGGTATTGTTATTGCTTTTGTTGTAACGAGTAATGTAGCTTTTTTTTACCATCAGTAGAATAGGTTTTTAAAGAGAGAGAAAAAAGCATTAACACTGTTTCTCTTTTTTTTCCTAATTGGCGGATAGCTGTGAAACTCATATTTGTGTAGCTCAGCTGAAGATATGCTGGATTTATGATACAGTAAGGTACGCCGTTGAGGAAGATATCTTCCACAAAATGATAATTCTAGGACTTTTTGAAATAATCTGTTTACCTGCTGGCTATTTTAATATTATCTTTGAAAAGTAGTATTACTCAACACTGTTCAACATATATATTAATGTGATAGAAAAATAGTCAGATAAAATGACCTTAACATTTTTCCTCAAACTGTATATAAGACTCATACTCATCATATTTAGTTGTAAGTTAAAAAAAACTCTTACCTTGAAGTAAAACAGCAAAAAATACCCATAATCTTTTAACGACAAGGCCAGTAAAGTACTTGGCACTTAATTTAATAAGTTTCTCGCTCTCTCGCTCTCTCTCTCAGACAGACCCCCCCCCCCCCCGCCCCACCAAGTACCCACTCTGAACTCCATAATAACCAATTGGCCCCAGAGATAAACGGTAAAAAGGTAAAATAAATAATTTAAACAAAACAAGGTTAAATGCCCCCCACCGGGTGGGCGGGCGGGAGGATCCTCCCCGGTTGGATGTTGTGTGCGCGTCGGCCCCCACATGACACCTGGCTGCAGTCAGAAGCGCGTTATTAAGTCAAATTAAGACCTGTTCGACGGGCCTGGCTGAGTGCTTGACCCTGTCTCGCCAGCAGCAGCCGTCCCATTGTACCGCATTAGGGGACCCAATTGACTCTGTCTGCTGTGTAAATTAAGGCCGCATCCCCCGACTAATGCACTGCATGCCCGCCACCGGAGCAACGGATTTCTGTCCCGGTTTGTATTCAGTTATTTATTTTTCTTCAATAGTACCAAGGACTTGTTCTTCCCCAGAGATGCGGAGGCTTGCCTGAATGTTTCTCTAACTATGCCCCCCGTCTTCACCCTTTACCTCACCCTAATACTCCCGTCTGAACCCCAGCCTCCCCAGCTGAACAGTGTCTCTTTCTCTTCCATCTCTATTACCCTATTTTACTCTCGTCCCACCTTCCTCTCTCTCTCTCTCTCTCTCTCTCTCTCTCTCTCTCTCTCCCTCTCTCTCTCTCTCTCTCTCTCTCTCTCTCTCTTTCTCTCTCTCTCTCTCTCTCTCTCTCTCTCTCTCTCCCTCTCTCTCTCTCTCTCTCTCTCTCTCTCCCTCTCTCTCTCTCTCTCTCTCTCTCTCTCTCTCTCTCTCTCTCTCTCTCTCCCTCTCTTTCATAACTCACCATCACTTCCCCTCTAGCTGTATCTTACTTTTCCCTTTCTCTCTATTTTGCTCTCTCTCTTTTAAGCATTTTCTTCTGTTCCCCTCTATCTCTCTTACGTTCCCTCTCTCGCTTCCCCTCTCTCTCTCCTTCTCTTTCTCTCACTCTCTCTCTGGTTCTCTCTCTTTCTCGCCGTCCCTCTCTCTCTCTCTCTTAGCGAGCTAGGTTGGGAGTGAGAGGCAGTTAAAGAAAATGAGAGAGCATTGCAGGGCCATTAAAGCTGAAACCGACCACTGAAACCCACAGAGAAAATTCATTTGGCGCTCATTCTCCTGGTCCTCCACTTTCTCCTGAGTCTTATTTCCTGGTTCAGGAGTTGTTCATCCTGATACCCCCTGTTCTTTGTTTAGTTTTAGTTTTTCCTTACATACGGTCGCTCATCCCACTCTGAAATTGAAATGCATACGTCTGCCTAATCTCTCTCATTAGCTCAAGTTATCTTTTACGAAGAATGTGACTTCAATTTGAGTCAATCACAGAGTTTCCGAGCAGTGCTGGAGTTAAGTGACCATTGCTAGGGGGGAACTACGATATTTCTAACTGATGGAATTTATGTCCGTGATAGAGAATTAACTTTTACTGCTGCAGCAATCAACTCCTGAACACCAAATTGTATTGTTTTGTAGCTTTTTATTATTTTATTATTATATTGATTATTTTTTGGTGTTGAGAATGTTTAGCCTCTCCATTATGCATTGACTTGTGTCTTTTCAATAGTCACGTTATCCCACAAATTGGTTTGGAGAAGACAAAGTCAATTGATTGCTAATTGTTTGGTTATTTTCTCCCCAATCGATTAGGATACTGCAGTATTATTTGCAGCAATGCAATGCCGCTCTGAAAAAAAAAAAGAGTGCTAATTGGCTTAGCGTTTCTTTAATTGTTCAGCGTACCGTTAACCTTTGAAGTGGCACAATGAGAGATTAGACGGTAATGACTTGAAATGACATTAGAGTAGGATTATCTGTCATAACACCAAAGGCCTTTGTAAGTGTCAGTAAACACGGTAATTGTCCCCACCCCTTTGTGTTCTCCCCGTTCTCTGAGCCCTTTCACAAACCGGCTCCTTTGAATAAGTTAGCCTGCAAGGTTCCCAGACAGAGAAAGATTGTCCCCCCGGAAAGCAATGAGCCTTATCTTTTTCAAACGCAAACTAGATTACAAAGCTAAGGAAAAAAACGAAGAAGAAAAAGTCAAGCTTATCACGGGAACAATGCAGAGATCGCCGCAGTTGATTCGGGTGGCTCGTGGTTGAAGGAGGAGGAGGACGCCCCATGCAGGCTCAAAGCAGAGGCTGATAGCTGAGAAGGTGGAAGTAATTAAAGAAGCTACGCCTCGTTGAGGTGACACACCGGGTTCCTCTCCTCCCTCCCCCCTCTGCGGCTGTCTCTGTCTCGCCTCGACACCCATATTTACATCCCTGCGAGGACACCACACAACAAAGGCGACGCTACGGCATGACAAGATATAAACGCAGGTTTTAGACATGTGTGACACTGTTACAGACACTATTAACTGTTATCCTAATGGCTCCCGGGTTCCTTGGAATATCCTTCACTCTTCGTCTATTACGATTAATTCAAAGGTGTCAGGCGCAGCCTTTTAGGAACTTTATCAACCGGTTTTAATGCAACAACTACCCATACTATAACTTGCGCTCTCTTTTATTTCATTATGTGTGTAAAATCTAACACCCTATAGTATAGCGTTCATTCCTAGATATATATTTGAAGCCATTTATCCAACTTACGCATACATACAGGTTCACCAGGTACAAAGTTTGGGGAACGTTTGACATTACTTAGCTTTTGATGGTTGGTGTGGCTTGGAAGTGTATATGGTTGGTGCTAGTCTTGGCCCCAGTTTTGGGCCTCATTGTGTGCCCCAACTGTTGGTCTCATTGATGTTTTCCCAGCAAGGTTTCCATGGTGATGTATCATCCAGAACAGATACAGTACATTAAGCAGCATACACCACCACGCATTAACAATAAACCTTTAATGTATCAACACTTCTCAATGGTTCCCATCTAATTGAACTCTCTCTCTCTCTCTCTCTCTCTCTCTCTCTCTCTCTCTCTCTCTCTCTCTCTCTCTCTCTCTCACACTCTCTCTCTCTCTCACACTCTCTCTCTCTCTCTCTCTCTCTCTCTCTCTCTCTCCACATCTTATGTAACCCACAACATCTCCTGCAAAAGTTATACTTTCTTTGGATGGAACTTAAAACTTCCATTCCGTTATAATTCATCATTTTCTTTGACCTCAAATTGTGAATCTATTTGCTGTCATTACAGCGAAGACCACATTGAATCGCTAACCGGTGGTCTTTGAAATCATGATTCAAATCAACTGAAATAAATGGTAACCTGAAACATGACATATCATTGGGGACACTTCCATAGATGTGCTGTACTGAGGTTTTGCACTACATTTTGACCTGCTTGTCCTCTCCCAAGTCATGATTGAAAAAAGTTTTAAAAAAGGGTCTAATTGACAAGTTTTATGTATGTCTGCGCTGCATCGCTCCTGCATTGTAATTCATCATGTCCCCCTCTCCAGCCGTACTATTTCCTTCTGAGAGGTGCTGTAGCTCTGTTCTCCACAGCCTCATTATTTATTTTTGGCTGAAGCATACTACATCTCTCTGATTCACTGAAATTGTTTTTTTCTTTGTCCTTATGAGTGATATCAGCCACCATCCGACCTGCTCTGGAGACTGTAAATCAAGATATCTGAGATTGCGGAATTGTTGGACCTTGAAATGGACGGATGTAGCACATTATGTGTTCTGTGTTGTGCAATAACCACGGTGACACATCTTGTTGTACACGTGTTGTCGGATATTTTACGACATGCGACCAAAACCGTCGGGGCACATACATCTGTCACACTTTTTGACGGACGACATTTCCTCTTTTTCTTGTGACCGTGGCCTTCGAAACAATCGTTTAAAAAAATCCCCAAAAAGAAAAAAGATTGAAAGTATTCGTTGGGTGTTGCGGTCCGTCCGGCCGGGGGGAGTTGGAGCGTTGTGTGCAACAGGAGGGCGATGAGCGTTAAATCAGTGGTCCGGGGAACGGCAAACACCGCCATTAAAAGGAGACAGGCCCCCGCCCGCCACTCCAGCCCTGTCAGAGCACCAGGCTGTGACCTTGATAATGGCCGCCTCGGACAGACGTCTGGCCTGCGGCCCCCCGGAGGAGGATCTGTCACAGGCCATACACTGTTACCGTGGTGAATACATTTGTGAACGAGAACAGATTATAAAGGATAGTACACTGCCTAGTTTTTGATGCTACAATGGTGATTCCCTGATATTCACAATTTGACCTGTATGCAACATCAGAACACAGAATGCTCTGTGATGTCAGGTACGCTATATTTAAAAAAAAGTATAAATAAATACAAAATAAAAACCGAGTTCATCAACAATTAATCAAGATGAGGTCATATGCTAAATGACTGAATGGTAATACCAGATATTAACAAAATCACACACTGGTTGAGATGTTTGGATGCAGTGTTTCACGCTAAACACGGTAACAGTCAGTTGGACCAAATATGTACATGCTTTACATACTATGTGCTGGAAGGCATACAATGCTATATTATCCATGTTGTGCTACACATCAGATAACTGTTCACATAGTCCAATGGGGGACACAGAATAGACAGGTGTTCCTGATGTGAGGTTGTTGACATCTGTTGTTGTGATGTGTTGACAGGTGTGCGTGCGTGTGCGTGTGTGTGTGTGTCTGTCTCTGTTTAATGACATGATCCACATGAGGTAAAGAGTCAAGTTCACTTCCCTGGCCCATTATGCTCTTGGGCTCAGCGGGAACTTTTGTTGAGACATAATTTTTTAACGAACACCAGAGAGTGATATCCAAAACAGTTTGCTGTGAACAGACCCCACACACACGCACCCGCGGACACACACACACACACACACACACACATGAACACACACACCGACACAACAACAGTCACCAACAGAATGATAGGTATTCGTACTGTCATGTGTAGTCAAACACACACACACACACACACACACACACACACACACATACACACACACGCACACACACACACACACACACACACACACACACACACACACACACACACACACACACACACACACACACACACACACACTCTCTATGAAAGCATTCAGATAGTTGAAGGAACTTTTTTTGATGTAATTTAGTTTTAAATCAAAAAATGTAAATCACTGACCAAAAATTGACAAATCCCTTACTCATTAATTGATCTGCAGGCTCATCCTCTCCTGACGTTGTGTTTGGCGTCTGGGTGAAAGACATTTGCTATATTTTTGTCACATTTTTTATCCCAAATACTACAAAGAACTTTGCAGTGCTGCATATTATGTTACCCTATTTCTAAAATCCCATGGTAATAAGAATGTAAACATCAATCATCACCTTTGAAGATCCATATTGTATTTTTCTTAGAGCACTATACAGCATGATTCTATACCAATGAGTAAAATGCCTCTCTTCAATTGCTATCACTATTACACAACATATATATTTACCCTACGCTAGGAGTATCCCTCCATCTCAGGGAATCCCATACATATATAGGTACATGGACTACAATACATTTACATTTTTACATTTAGGGCATTTAGCAGATGCTTTTATCCAAAGCGACTTACGTGCAGCAAGCTAAGAAGTGCAGCAATATATCGCTGTCGATACAATAAGGATGTTCATAGAACAGAGTGTAAGTACAACAATCGCTAGGCTAACCAATTCCCTGTGTTACAGCAATGATAGCAGCTACTGCAGTTGTTACATAGTTAAGTACTTTAATCCAATACAACACAATACAACACAATGTACAATGGAGGCCAGAAGGGGGAGGGTGGCTATGCAGAGTCGAGGTGGACTCTGAACAGGTGAGTCTTGAGTCTTTTTCGGAAGATGGTGAGCGACTCTGCGGTCCTGATACGATACAAAAAATGTTAAGCCTGCAGATACACGTGTATGGATCCCAAACCCTGTGGTTCAAAGCTGATTCGATAAGATCTGATTCAGCTCAGAATCAATAGGGTTTGATACATTTAATTGAACATATGAAATGAAAGAAATCGGCTTATTGCTTGAATAATGGCCCTTGCGGGTAGACCTAAGTAAAGTTCGGTCAGTGCCAAACCTTTGCTGCAAAGAAAATAATTAGATCTAATTTATAATATATAAGGGCTTAAGCACTGTGGGAAGTCTCGTTGACACATTTTTTATATTTTGCTTTATAAAACTACATATTTTGATTTGCGTTAGCAGCTCTATGGAGTAATATAGCCAGAGTAGCAGTTTAGAAATATATAGGATATTATGTGCTTTTGCTTATTGACACAGGTCGATTTCTAATCTATATTTTAGCAACCTTGCATTTCGACCAACAAGCACAACATAGGTTGTAGGAATTTTCGCTGCGTAACACAGGTCAATGTAGGCCATAACTCTCACCAATATTAACCGGAAACTTTATATTGAGTGCTGCGTATGTCTGGACCCAAACACAGACAAGATTTACATCATCGACCAGGAAGGGTTGCGGGCCAGCAAAACGCTATGCTGTATTAGCTAACCTTCTTATTGTATGTTTTATATTCTCGTTGCCTGTGTGTGTGTGTGTGTGTGTGTGTGTGTGTGTGTGTGTGTGTGTGTGTGTGTGTGTGTGTGTGTGTGTGTGTGTGTGTGTGTGTGTGTGTGTGTGTGTCTGTGTGTGTGTGTGTGTCTGTGTGTGTGTGTAATGTGTGCATGTGTCGGTGTGTGTTTGTGTGTGTGTGTTTATGTGTGTATTCGTGCACATGCTAGGGTGCATGTGTGTGCGAGGAAACATCTGGTGACATGTTCCAATAAACATGTCCGTCAAAATGTTCCATATTGAATACAACAATAACAACAACCCAACAACTACTAGTTTACCTTAATTTCCTACCTGATGGATCTAATACAAAAACTGTACTGCATCGATGACCATCCAAACAAAAAATGTTCAGCTGTGGACGCGCACCTGTTCACATATCTATCAAATGTGTGTATGTGTGATGCGTGGGTATGAGTGTGTGCCTGGGTGCTTGTGCATGTGGCTGTGTGTGAGTCTATGTGTGTGTGTTTGTGTGTGTGTTTGTGTTGCGTGGGTGTGTGTCTCGGTGGATGTGCATGTGCCTGTGGGTGTGTGTGTTAGAGTGTGTCTGTGTGTGTGTGCGTGAGGGACTTCCCAGACATGTATTTTCTCCCATGTGTAGAGTAGAAAGTCAGGAGTTTGACTCACAGCCAAAACGATGTCTTCATTCCACCTGTAGGCATTCTTGAGCAAGTTCCTGAATTCACTGTAAGTCGCCTAGGGTGAAAGCATCTGCTGCATGACAAACTGGTAAATAGCAATAGAAAACTCAATGCACCACAACCATCCACCTCAAATAGTAGGGACACGCCACCTACCCTGTCAGCAGAGAGGAGCATTGGCTTGTGGTTTCAACACTGCACATATCACTGCTGCTCCTAAATGTATTGATTACTTAGACTGGGATGTTTGTTGTTTTCTAATGTAATCTCAATGGTTTAGCCGCCATGAAATGGTCCATTGGTTGTGTGTTTGACCCCAAGCTGGGTCCAAACCCCTTTGTCAGGACTCCTGCAGTCCATCTGTCGCCCTCTTAGAACAAGATGCCTATCCCCTAACAGCTCATTAATAGCATGTAGCGGAATTCACATAAAGTCGCTTTGGATTAAAGCTTTCTCTTAAGAAAAAAAGCTTACTTTCTGCTTAAGAGCATAGGCTTGCCTTTCTTCTCATTGTTGGGTCGAGTCAAATGGCAAAGAGTAGTCTGGCAATTAGATCTTGAATGAATGATTCAGGATTCTATTCAAAATCTTCTATGTTTGGATCAGACGATGAACATTTTTAAACAAATTGTGATTAGATTGGATCACACATTGGATTGGAAACAAAGTGCTTGGAACAATTCACCAGATAACAATCAGTTCCAGAGACGAGCTGACTTGACTATTCCTTCTTCATTCTTCTTGACACCCTGTGACCAGATGGGGCCCTCTATCACTGTTGGGAGGGCTAGTGTCTACGTGTCTCTCTCTCTCTCCCTTCTCCATCTCTGCAGGGTCTCTCTCCCCCTTTCTCACTATCTCCCAGCCTCTCTCTCCCTCCCTTCCTCCCTCTCTCCCTCCCTTCCTCCATCCCACTCTCTCCCTCCCTCCCTCCCTCTCTCCCTCCCTCCCACTCTCCCTCCCTTCCTCCCTCTCTCCCTCCCCCCCACTCTCTCCCTCCCTCCATCCCTCTATCCCTCCCTCTCTCCCTCCCCCCACCCTCCCTCCCTCCCTCCCTCCCTCCCTCCCTCCCTCCCTCCCTCCCTCCCTCCCACTCTCTCTAGAGGAGTTCAGAGTGCAGATGGAGGGGCCCCCAGTGGTCTCGGGGCCCTCGGCTCCCTGCAGAGAACAATAAATCCCCTGGGAGCCTTGCAGCTGTTGGCGGCCGTGAGGCCAGGTGAGCCTGCTCCTCTCTTGGGTCTGGCAGGATGGAGACCTCCAGCACCACCACCTCCTCTGGTGGGGTTGGTCTCCCGTGTGTTCCCTCCATCCAGCCTGATGGGCCCCAGGAGGCAGCCTCCATGGTCCCCTTGTTAGTGGATGGTATTGTAGGTGGGTCTCTGCTTGCCTCTCGCTGCCTGTGGTCCATGTAAGGCATTCACTACATCAAATACAATCAAATAAATCAATGCTATTTGAGATACATATTGATTTGTTACATTGTTTACATTCAATTGATATGGGTGATTGTATATGTGTAGATATATGTATTTATATGCATACATATAATGTATATATATTAGAGCTGTCAGTTAAACGCGTTATTAACGGCGTTAACGCAAACCACTTTTAACAGCGTTAATTTTTTTAACTCGCGATTAACGCAAATTATCATTTTTTACAAAATATATATATATATATATATTTTTTTTTTTGGGCTCAAAACAAAGAAGCAGTAGCCTGATTGATATGTTCAAGGCATATCTTTGTATGTTCATCGTTTAATTGCATTATAGGCTTTTTTTTTGTACTGTTTTGATCAGTATATGCCAATGTTGTTATCAATAAACATTTGCACAAGGCAAGCCGATGCACTTCTCCATGTTGATGAGAGCATTAAAATGAGAAAAATTACTGGGACAAAGAATTCAAGGGATATTTAGCATAGAAAAAAAATTACGATTAATCGCGATTAATCGTGAGTTAACTATGGCATTAATGCGATTAATCGTGATTAAATATTTTAATCGCTTGACAGCCCTAATATATGTATAATTTTTTAAGGGTGATCTATGTTAATTTTAAAAGGCAAAGGCCGAATGAGCAGCACATGCATGTATGCAAAGTGTCCGGCACTCAGAAGAGATAATTATATAATAATTGTAATTATCCATAACAATATTTCTGCCAGATTTCCATAAAACACCTCAGACCCTGCGGTGCTGCCGTTGTGCTGTGTTATTTATGAAGTGTCACGGTTGATTACTCTGGAGTTTGGTCGCATCTCCGAGAAAACTAATTATTTTCTGAAGCAACAACCGTGGTTGTTAGGACTATAGGGACCATCCTTCCCATTTTTCCCGTAGCCACACGTAAGTCTTTCCTCCTCTATTGACTGTCCAGGGTCATGTTTTAAGGAATATTCTGTGAGACTTTTATAGAAGTTCACTATGGACCGTCAATGGTTCCACATATGAAGAACCTTGCACACAGGGAGTTTCATTAGTTGAGTTTCAAAGAATTCTGCTGGTAGTCAGGCTCAAGTTAAGGTCGAGATGAATTTAGTTGAATTTCTACATGCAAGCCAATTTGTTCGTAGATTCCCCGGTGCTCTTAAATCTAAAATTGCCTGTAATTTCCTTTGACTGCTCTGGCTTTGGGATGAAAGAGGAAGGCAGAAAAATAGAAAAGCTTTTTATATTTTGCATCAAAGCAATTACAGGCGACTCAAAGACATTAGGATGAGCAATTTGCCAAGATGTTCGTATTCGAAGAACAGATAAAATGGTATTTCCCCTCCATATGCGACCGAGACAATGTTCGGGACCATTGCGGTTGTAATGCATTATGGCAGAGAGCTGCAATGGGGCGTCCAAAGCCTTACAGCACGCTGCTTCCATATGCTACCGCACTTCTGCACACACTCTGAGCCCAAAGCCTTCACTTGTTTCTGCTACAAAAACTATTTTTCCCTCCCTGTCAGCAGTCACTGGCACTTTCCTTACAATATCTCTCTCTCTCTCTCTCTCTCTCTCTCTCTCTCTCTCTCTCTCTCTCTCTCTCTCTCTCTCTCTCTCTCTCTCTCTCTCTCTCTCTCTCTCTCTCTCTCTCTCTCTCTCTCGCTCTCTGTCTCTCTCTCTGTCTATCACTGAAAGGAAGAGAGGTCATATGAGCTCAATAGTAAAAAAGCAGCCAATATGTAAAGACATGGAAAGATGGCTATTGACTGTAATGTATGTTGGTCAGGGCTTAAACACTTTCAAGTATAAAGCCTCTCAAAAGACTCAGTATGAGAACCTCTAGGAATCTTCTTCCCTATTTCTTATTTATCGAAGGAGGACAATTTGAAAACATAGGCTACTGAGTAACACTTTACTAGGTGCTCTCCACAATCTGACTGACACCCGGTCCTGACTCCCAGTTCCAACACTTTATTTTTTACTGTTGAAACCATTGGAGTCTTCCACTGGAGCAGGCTGTCAGAGGGAAGCACACTCAGCCATCTGTGAAAACAATTCGCATCTCATGTGGAGTCCACATTTTAATTCCACTTCTCTTCTTCATAGCCGACGTCGTCGTCGTCGTCGTCGTGCCCCCCCCCCCCCCCCCCCCCCTTTCGCTTTAATCCGCGAGTATCAAACCCCACCACCCAGGTGCGCAATCATCGCGGATTATCTCCAGGCATCCAGCGTTAACGCACACACACAAAGCGCCGTGCCGCCAGCTCGAGCTCACACACATTGTGCGGCGTGACGACCGTGGGAGAAACGGCGGCGGCGTCCCGTGAATAATCACACGCATCTTCTTATCTCAGCGGTGATCGCGGCGAGCGTGGTCGGGCGCTATCTCCTGATGAGCGAGGACTGAAGATTCGCAGAGGGTGGGGGGCGGGGAATGGGTTATAACCGCGTCGGTAATTCCTCTCCGCAATAAACAGGGATTGATTCATCCGAAATGAAGAAATGATCCTCTCGATGAAACTAATCCTAGATTTGATATTCTGGGGAGATGCTTCTGTGATTTTCCTCTTATAGTCACAATGGGGATGTTGCTCCGATCCAAATCAGAATTATCATGCAGATAATGCTGAGCCGTTGTGGTGTTGGCTTTAATGGAAGAGTGGGCCTTTTTTTACACTTTTAAGTGTAGGGAAAACCATGGGACATAACACGATGAGGAGCGAAACCACAGTTTCCTACTTGTTCAAGGAGGATGCCGGATTTCGTCTCGCCAGTTACTAGTTTTATCTCCATTAAATGCACCTCTCTCTCTCTCTCTCTCGGTCTCCAATCATACACACACGCACACACACACACACACACACACACACACACACACACACACACACACACACACACACACACACACACACACACACACACACACACACACACACACACACACACACACACACACAGAGAGAGAGGCAAAAACACACTACAAAAGGGAACCCAAAGGAAAGTGATGTCACCATAAAAATTTAAATCTAGGTTGAGTGCTGTTGGAGGCAGAGATGAGGCAGGTGACACCAGGGCCGCTGCTGGCCGTTTCGGTGCCCTAGGCAGCTCAACATTAAATTGTGCCCTGGACAGGACTTCCGAGCGGGGGGGGGGGGGCACCAAAAATTAAACCTTCATTTTTGGTGCCCCCCCGGTGCCCTACGCACTCTGCGTACTCTGCGTATAGGGAGCGGCGGGCCTGGGTGACACCCAACCCCCCCCCACCCCCCACCCCCCCTGTCTGGGCACCGTTTTCCTGGACATCTTGGGTGCTGCTGGGTGCTGTGCCGGCTACCAGCTGGTGCTGAACTGCCAGGCCGGGTGTAGAAGACCAGGCCCGCTGTCAGGACCCAGGGTCTCTTAGCGCGGTATCAGCACTCTGGTCTTGTTAAAACAACACCTCACCCATACCCATCTCCAGCCACACACAGCCGGCCCGTCCCCCACAGTACACAGCCCAACCCCCAATGCACACGACTACACCTACCATCCACAGAACACAAGCCCCCCTTCCCCCCTCCTCCACACACACACCCACAGTACAAAACCTGCCCCACACCTCCGTCCACACCCCCCCCCCCCCCTCCACACACACACCCACAGTACAAAACCTGCCCCACTGCTCCGCCCAAAATGACGCTGGGTAGAGTTTTGGGGCTTTTTATCAAACTGAGCATGACTCACTGTTTGCCCTCTGATTGCAGTCTGAAGCAGAGCACTACGGCGTGATGCGGTTTTAATTCAGTCAGCGGTGACATCATGGATGTTGCAGCAGAGAGCGCAGAGACTTCTTTGTTTACTAGCTGCCCAGCTTCAGTCTAGTGATGATTTGTATTATTTATTTATTTTTGCTTGAAACACAAGATAAGTTGGTTTTCACTCTGGAGTCTCTATCTGGGGGTGGCACATTTAGCAAGATAATTTCTTAAAAATGTGAAAAGAACAACTGACACTTTTGTTTTAATGATTAGAAATATATCAAAATAACACCAAAAAAACATTCGTAAAAGTCAAGTCTCGCGCCATCACAGATCAAAACCCAGTGCTACTGCTCACAATGTCATAATCAAGAAACAATCAATTAACTTCACAGACTTCTATTGAGCATGATTTGACACAAGCTAGTTCCCTATATATTTAAATATATATTAATATTTCCAATGATATGATACAACAAAATTAGATCTTCTTTATTATGATATGATATTGTAGCGACCCTGGGACATTTAAAGAGTTTGTGTATTATGTGTTGCATTGTATTTTGTTGTCCGTTATGCCAGTTGTTCTATGTGCATGCATTGGAATGTTCTTCTTGTCAATCAGTGTGGGGGCGAATCATCAGGTCAGCTGGGGGAGGGCCTTGGGAGAACAGGACGGTGGGGGCTGCACGTTGAAGGGACCGGGTTGGGGGTTGGGGGGTTAACCGAGTAACCGGTTGGTGTTAGTGTGGATTTTTGCCGTTGGTTATGGATTTCAGTGACCTGGTTTGTAACATTAAAGTTCCTTCAAGGACTCATGACTCGACATCGTTATGTCACCGGCGAGGTCATTACAATGTAATATTTTTTCATCATGACGATTATTTTGTTTCCTTGTTTGGTCGATACTTTTATTTTGAAGGACATCAAGTATGTCTGACTGAAAGCAACCATTGATTTCCCGACCGATTTATTTGAAATTACCAATTGTTACTTTAGATTACGTTGTTACTCTATGGAATATAACTTAGTTCTTTGAATTGTAACTCTTGTTTACCTGGACATTCATTCATAACTCCCCTGCTGGAACCCAGACTAAACACTTAAATATAAGGTAGGCCTACTTTATCACAAAGGTCCACAATGTTTCTGATCTCTCTGTGACTGATCCTTCCTTGTCTGACCACTTTTGTGTTTTCTTTAACATATCTTTTATTCCCAACATACAGACAAAATCAAATACTGTCAAAAAACGGTGTATCAATGAAGATTCTAATGTACTTTTTTAAAAGGCCATGTCCTCGCTACCATCTCTCAACCCATGTTTTGCTGATGATCTTGTAGAAAACTTTAATTTGGACATTTTGAAAGTCATAGATGTCATTGCACCTTATAAGGTTAAAACGATTTCTGGAAAGCAAAAGGGCCCCTGGAGAAAAGCTGCTACTGTAACAGCACAGAAAAAAGAATGCAGGAAGGTTGAACGCATCTGTGTCACGGTCTCTCCCACCGGATCCTAGCTGCCGCTAGTTTTCTCTGTTTGTCTTGTCTGTCTGTCATGTTCTGTTTCATGTACGGGGGCGTGGCCTGCTGAACTCCCCAACCCAGCCACGGTGATCACCCGCACCTGACCATCATCACCAATCACGCCCACCTGTATATCTTCCCCAGTCATTCAACCTTTCGTCGCCAGATCGTCAACTACACTTACCTAGCTAAGTTATCCTCCGACCTCTCTAGCCCTTTCCTAGTATTCTCGTTGTTCTCGTTCACCACTCGACTCTCCTCTCCTGCAGGAATACCTGTTCCTCCGAACCGTCGAGGGTGACTACCTGTCCGGCAATCCACCCGACCAACCATCTCCGGATCGCCACAGACATTCTCCTCTGCTCTGTGTAGCAATAAACTGGTTAATTGCTACCAACCTCTTCCTGTCGTCATTTGTGCCGTGCGTTTGGGTTCACCCCGTCTTGGCCCGTAACAGTACGATCTGGCCAAAAGATGGACCCAGCCGACACAAATGACGCAGCCGATTCCTTGGCCGCTCGCTTAGCAAATTTAACCCAGGAGGTACGCCGCCAAGGCGGCCTCGGGGTAGAACATTCCCGGAACCTGAGGGAGGCTTCCGCAAGCCTAGCCCGATTTGCTACGGCATTGTCGTCCCTCGAGTCCCGGCTGGCACTCTTGACCCCTCCCTCTGGTCCGTCCGCGGATCCCCCCGCTACGGTCCCTATCGTTCGTCGGGAGCCCTACGTCCCAACCCCGGCACCATATGGGGGCGATCCTGGAGCCTGTCATGGGTTCCTTCTCCAGGTGGGAGGAGTTTTCCAGCAGCAGCCACTCACCTACGCCACCGAGACCTCCCGCATCGCCTACCTCGTCGCCTGCCTTCGAGGGGTGGCGCTTACCTGGGCTTCGGCTGAGATGGACCGCGGGGGCCCCGAGGCCTCGAACTATTTAGCCTTTACTACGGCGCTGCGACGGACGTTCGATCATCCAGTTCGGGGCCGAGAGGCTGCCCAGAGACTTTTGGATTTACGCCAGGGCAGTCGCAGCGTGGCGGAGCTGGTGATTGACTTCCGTATCTACGCAGCAGAGAGCGGCTGGCGTGACGACGCTCTGAGAGACGTTTTTCAGCGCTCCCTGGCTGATCATCTACGGGATGAGATCGCGTTGCGGGACGAGCCGTCCGACTTGGAGGCACTCAT
>NC_044058.1:12259458-12289458 GCF_902167405.1 Gadus morhua
ACAGCACAGAAAAAAGAATGCAGGAAGGTTGAACGCATCTGGCTAAAACAAAACTTCATATTCACCATGTTATCTATAAAGAGAACCTCCGTGCCTACAATTTAGACTTAAAAAGTGCCAGAGAAACATTTTTCTACAATATAATTAAAAGCAATACTAATAATGCAAAAACCTTATTTGCAACTGTTGACAGACTGACCAACCCCCCAACTCAAATTCCAACTGATCTCCATTCCACGAGAAATGCAATGAGTTTGCAGCTTTTTATACTGATAAAATTGAAGGCATCAGACGCACCATCAATCTCTCCACTTCAAACAAAAATGTTGGACTACCACCCTGTTCAGGCAAGAGTAACGTGGCGAGGATGGCATGCTTTAATGTTATAGACTCTAAAACTCTTGTGGAAACTGTGACACAACTAAAGCCATCCATCTGTTGCCTTGATACTTTACCTACCAACCTCTTTAAGAATGTTTTCGACTGCCTAGCAATAGGCATATTGCAGATAGTTAACAACTCTCTCCAGTAAGGAAATTTCCCAAAAGCTTTGAAAACTGCAGTTATTAAACCCCTTTCAAAAAAGTGGAGCCTAGATGCCTCTATTATTAACAACTACAGACCAATATCAAATCTACCCTTCATAAGTGAAATCATTGAGAAAGTTGTCCTCCAGCAACTTAATCACTTCCTTGCATCAACTAGTTGATATGACAACTTCCAATCAGGATTTTGACCCCTGCACAGCACTGAGACCGCCCTTATTAAAGTTGTAATCAACATCCGTCTTAACACAGACTCTGGCAAAACCTCAATACTAATGCTACTAGACCTCAGTGCTGCATTCGACACTGTAGACCATACAATACTTTTGGACGGGTTAGAAAACTGGGTGGGGCTTTCAGGCAAAGTCTTCAATTGGTTCAGGTCCTACCTACAAAATAGGAACTAATTTGTTTCCATTGGCGACTTTGTATCAGAATCAACCAACGTGACATGCGGAGTCCCACAAGGTTCGATCTTAGGACCCTCTTTATTCAACATCGACATGCTCCCACAAGGGCAAATCATGCAAAATAACAATATTGACCATCATTGCTATGCTGATGACACGCAAATCTATTTATCGCTATCACCAAATTACTATTGGCCCATAGATCTGCTGTGCCAGTGCATTGAGCAAGTGAAAGACTGGTTGTGCCGAAATTTCCTTCAACTAAATGAGGACAAAAACAGAGATTATTGTATTTGGTTCTAAAACGGAAAGGCTTAAAGTAATCCAACACCTTCACTCTCTGTCCCTGAAAACCTCAATCAAAGCCAGAAATCTAGGGGTTATCATGGATTCAGATTTACATTTTGACAGTCACATCAAATCAGTTACAATATCTGCATATTATCACCTTAAAAATGAAGCAAGACTTAGAGGGCTCATGTCCACCGAAGACTTACAAAAACTATGCCTTTATCACTAGTAAGCTTGATTACTGCAAAGACCAAAAAATTTGAACACATTACACCAATTCTTAAATCGTTACATTGGCTTCCTGTAGGTCAGAGAATTGGTTTTAAAATCATGTTGCTAACCTATAAATCCCTACATAGTTTAGGCCCAAAATATTTAACTGCTATGCTTCCACTACATAAGCCTTCTAGACCACTAAGATCTTCTGAGACCAATCTGTTAATTATCCCAAGAGTAAACACGAAACATGGGAAAGCAGGATTTAGTTACTATGCAACAAATAGCTGGAATAAACTCCCTGAGAATTTAGGACTTGCCCCAACTCTGAGCACCGTTAAAACAAGACTGAATACTTTTATGTTTGCTTTAGCTTTTTGCTAATTCTTAAATACATTGCACTTTCTCAAAAGCTTTTTTAACTTTGCCTTTATTTTCTATTTTATTACGAAAATTCCTTTTATCTTTCTATTTTACTAATTTCTTTGCATATGTTTTCTTTTACTTATCTATTATTTTATTTTATTGTATGACAATGTTTATCTGTGAAGCACTTTGAGTCTGCCTTGTGTATGAAAAGTGCTAGATAAATTAAGTTGCCTTGCCTTGCCTTGCCTTGCCTTGCCTTGCCTTGCCTTGCCTTTATTTGTCTTTTACAGCTTGGCTATTCAACAAAGTGTGTATCCAAAGCCGTAGTGCAGTCTGGTGGTCAGAGCATATTTATAATTTCTGATCGATGGCCAGTGCTTTTCCTTTGAGTTGCTATGACAGTATGGTATGATACAATATGATGATGTCTCCATCTAAGAGAAGGAAACAGAAAAATGCTAGAGTTAAAGTGACGTGTGTTGATAGGATGATGTCACTTTATGTGATCATTAATTACGCCGTTCCTCCACCGGTCTAAACTGCACATTGCGCGAGTGATCGTAAAAACAGAAGGGCAGGAGAAAGCTGGGCTGATTTACAGTGCGCTTATTAAAGGAGAAAGCCTCAATAACACAGTGTAACTTGATATGGAGAAGTTAATCAAGACAATAAGATTACCTCACAAACACACACACAGACACACACACACGCACACGGGCAGACCCTGGCTAGATGTACAATGTTTCAGTTGTTATTATCATCTGAGTCCCTCTTTTATTTATCCAAATCAATTAAAGTGAAATCCGAGACATGTAATTAAAAAGCGGGTCTGATCCCACCCATGCCAAAAAGTGGATGTGCACTTACGCTTATTGCAAGAAACACTGGATAGCTACCACAAAACGGCAGACAGATATCCTACAAGTTAGGATGCAGACGTGGGGGCCTCAAACCCAATGCATTTCCTCTGCAGCTCCCCACTAATACCCTAGCTACTAGACCTACTCCTCATCATGCTGTTAGTCTTTGGAAGGAAGTTGGGATGTGAGCTGGTGGTGAAGGCCGGTTGGTGCCAGACTCTATCAGAACCCCAGTGACTGTTGCGAGAGAGCACACATCTGTGCACCACCATGTTGGACGCTTGGTTATTTTTTTGGGTGCCCTCTGTCCAGCTGGCATGTGTCCCCCACCCTCAACCTTCCACCAGCACCCTCCCCCCCCCCCCCCACCCCCCACCCTAGACACCACCAGGCACCTAGCCCGGCTGTCACCAGGGCGAAGGCTCAGGGTTAGGGCTCTGTCGCTGCTCTGTCATCATCTATACATGCATACACAATCACATGGACTCATACACACACAAACACACACAGGCACACATTCATACACACACATACACACACACAAACGCACGCACAGCTCACACACACACACACACACACATACAGACCCTTACACACATGCATACACAGACACAAACACATTCACACACACACACACACACACACACACACACACACACACACACACACACACACACACACACACACACACACACACACACACACACACACACACACACACACACACACTCATTGAGATGGACAGATGGAAGGGGCATGCAAAGTATCAACACACACACATACGCCCCGATATGTGTTTTGAATTTGACTACATAAAAGCAGCTAACCTTTTAGATAATCTTACCATAAACCACGCATTTGCAGACAGACATGGTCGACTTTTTCAACTTTGTGATCCTAAGCGTGTTCAGTTGTGTGGCGTCTATAAAGTGTGTACTATAGTAAATAGTGTGTGTGTGTGTGTGTGTGTGTGTGTGTGTGTGTGTGTGTGTGTGTGTGTGTGTGTGTGTGTGTGTGTGTGTGTGTGTGTGTGTGTGTGTGCGTGCGTGCGTGCGTGCGTGCGTGCGTGCGTGCGTGCGTGCGTGCGTGCGTGCGTGCGTGTGTGTGTGTGTGTGTGTGTGTGTGTGTGTGTGTGACGAAGTTGACGAGATGGAAAGTGATTAAGGTTCGGAAGTGAGCAGAATGGTAATTAAGTCCAATGGCTTCTCCCTCTTTGTCCCTTCCTGACCATCTTTCAAAGCAACATTTATCTGCTGCCAGGGCCCAGTAGGGCAAGACACCAAGCCAGGAGATAAAACATACATTTAGAATTAACTGCAACCCCAAAGAAAGAGGCTTAAAACGGCAGTTGGCTGCAGTTTTCACGTCTACTTCAAAAGTTGCTGCTGAATTCTGAAGTTAGGACGTTCACGTATGACGCAATGACATATTTCACAATGAAACAATCAATGCACTGGCCGTATCTGACTGTTCATTGAATACAGCAATTAAAGAACCGCGAGCTGCATTAGCCCTAAATGATAGCTCTTCATTGACTGGCTCATAGTCTACATCCTCTCTCCTACTTTCTTTTGTTCTCACTAGCAATTATTTTTTTTATGAACAAAGCCTCATTGTTTTAAGTTGAACCATATTAGCACACGGACACAATCGCCAAGGACACTCTTTTGAACCTTATTGGAAGACCATATTGGAAGAGTTATAATCAATGAGTTTGGGTTTTAGCATGTTAATGGTCAGGACATGGACTGAGTTGGCAGCAGTGTTTTGGTTGATGAGTGGTCGAGTTATGGTTCAGGGTTCAACTAATTCTCTGGTAGGATTTTGTCAGTTAAACTGTTTTGATTGGTCACACTTCAAAGTTTGCATATTAAAGGAGTTTTACTTAGCTCCATTGCTTTCCTGCTGCGAAATCTTCAATACAACAAGCCAAATTGATTAAATAAGGGAAATGGTTAAAGGAGTACAAACAATTGTATTTAGTATTTTGGTCCTTGCCAAGCTGGCAACAGCCAGTGGGCCAGTAAGAATCAAACAACAGGATTAAACCATCTCCACGGCAGGGCTCGCCTCCTCGTCCAAACCCACTTCCTCCAGGGAGCCACAGCGGACTACCAGACATCCCATTAGCTTAACCAACAGCGATGGGATCTCCTGTGCAATATACTCAATCTCTGTTGATGTACAATTAGCCCATAAAAATAGCCTTGTAATGGCTGCCCTGTTGCCATGGGTGATGAGGAAGCTTGGTGTTGTTGACTGATCGGGGCGGAAACCCTTCTGAGTGTTTTGGTGCGATTATTCATCGTTAAGCATTTAGCGGGGTTGCTTTGAGTGTATACTCTGGAGAAACATTAGTTTTCGTTGGAGGGGGTTGTCTTTGTGTTGTGGGAAAGACGAAAGTTAATATCTGAGATATTGCATGGAGAGGTGGGGACTAAATGGTCAGAGAGAGAGAGAGAGAGAGAGAGAGAGAGAGAGAGAGAGAGAGAGAGAGAGAGAGAGAGAGAGAGAGAGGGAGGGAGGGATGTAGAGAGAGAGAGAGAGAGAGAGAGAGAGAGAGAGAGAGAGAGAGAGAGAGAGAGAGAGAGAGAGAGAGAGAGAGAGATAGAGAGAGAGAGAGCAAAAAAGAAAGCCAAAGACAGTACAAAAGCCAACAAAGGACAGTTTATTGAGCAAATACTCATACCCTTTCTTAAATTGACCAATGATGAGGTTTTTCCATTGAAGTGATTTCATCCCAGCTAGACTTGGGCCTCATTTCCCCAAGTATTCAGCACTGCCCACGCCTCCGGCTCCATGTCACTACATAGTCCATGCCAGGTTTTTAGGACAACGATTCAATTGAGCTCATTTGCATAACCCAGAGGTGCAATTACTGAGAGCAATCAGCTGGCTCTAAGTATAGATGGACCCAAAACATGGCAGCATTTACACTTCCTGGAATCTGGAATAGCCCTTCAGTGGTTGTCAAGTGTCAAGCGGTTGCCATTAGAAAAACGTGGATGGAATATAACGGTTGATTATCCTCCTCCGAAATTACGAGAACATGACTTTATGGCCCTAATATCAGCTCGTTATCTGGGAATAGTGATGAATAATACACCGTCACGTCGGAGAGAAGGACTTCTGCTACCTAATGATTCTGTATCTGCCGGCCTTGCCGACCTGGGAGATTATTACGTCTTCATTTTGAGGAAACAGAGTGCTTATAATAGATGAATGTCCCGCGCGCACCGATCGCCTCCGACCGCACACAGGAGGATGTGTGCTACATCACCTGCTGACGGGAAGTCAAATGCACTTCCGCTGCAGAAATCTGTCAGCGTGTGTGCGTGTGTGGAGGAGAGTTGGTGTGCCTTTGCCTGTGAGTACATCCCTCGTACATGCACGTCTTGTGCGCATGATGAAGATGCGTCAGGGGAGATTTGTGTGCCGAAAGGCACGACGCACCGGTAAATAATTAGTATTTATGTCAAAATGCATGCCCAGAAGTAGTTTAAACTGAATATGTTTAAATTGCGACCCAAATGTAGAAACCCGAATGTATTGATGTATTTGTGTTCCTATTGAGAAATGTGCTTGACATATATGTATATATATATATATATATATATATATATATATATATATATATACAAACTTTGTTAGTACTAATGTCTAAATTCTGTTTTCTCTCTCTCCTCCCTCTCTCTGTCAGTCAGATGAACGCCTGAATGTAAATCTGTGATTTTGACAGAACACATATGCCACCCGAATGTTAATACTTGGTACAATGGTAACATAAGAGAAGTCCAAAATGCAAAATGCATGCCCAGAAGTAGTTTAAACTGAATATGTTTAAATTGCGACCCAAATGTAGAAACCCGAATGTATTGATGTATTTGTGTTCCTATTGAGAAATGTGCTTGACATATATGTATATATATATATAAATAAATATATATATATATATATATATATATATATATATATATATATATATATATATACAAACTCTGTTAGTACTAATGTCTAAATTCTGTTTTCTCTCTCTCCTCCCTCTCTCTGTCAGTCAGATGAACGCCTGAATGTAAATCTGTGATTTTGACAGAACACATATGCCACCCGAATGTTAATACTTGGTACAATGGTAACATAAGAGAAGTCCCCCCCCCCCCCCCTCCGCTGCAGGTAAACAACAATTTCCATCATTTTAAAAAGGCCACGCACCCTAAAAGCCTCCAAGTTAACTTTTTTTCTGGAGCTAGGTGGATTCAGCAGCCCATTGACTCACCAAGTCAGCTGTTGTTTGGACAGTATTTATCTTTTGCCTGGGCAGAGGGGCTCCCTGGTGAGATAATCCTGCAGTGTTGACGGAGGAGGGAAAACGGCATGCATAACAAATATTGATCCAGAGGAAACCTAATCAATATAGCATGATTAGGAAAAGCAGAAGGCAGGCGAGTCCCTTTGAGAGGCCCTGTCCAGGCACAGATGTGTGATGTGATTCCCATGCACTGTGTGCATGGGAATCACACACGCACGCTTATGCACGCACACACACACACACACACACACAAACACAAACACAAACCCACAAACACACACACACACACACACACACACACACACACACACACACACACACACACACACACATACACACAACCACAAACACACACATACACACACACACACACACACACATACACACCCACACACACAAGCACACGCAGAACCACACAGACACAGAATCAACTACAGGCTGAAATAATTGTCTGGGCTCTACCGCTCCAACAGCACCAAACCAAACACACGCACAAACATACACACCAACCCCTCCCAAACACACACACACACACACACACACACACACACACACACACACACACATACCACGCACACACACAGACAAACACACACACATTCATATGCATGGAAATGGCCAGAGAGACCACAAGCTTCTCAGTCCAAAACCATCGTGGACACAAACGTGCTTTTGGACCACAATCTCTAGAGCAAACAGCGGCTGAGAGCAGATCAGCGTTATCCTACACGATGGAGCCGTGACCTTTCAAACACATCCAAATAAACAGGAAGGAGAGGAAATGAATACACCGCCTGTGCGAGGAGAAGGGATTATGCCCTCAGCACTGATAATCGAATGACCGAGAAAGAAGGGGGGGATTGTGTTTGCGGCCGCGGGAACAATTCTATCGTGCTATTGAAGGACACTATCTGCTGCGGGCGGCCATTTTGCTGTTGTTGTTTGTTTCCGGACAATTCCATTGTGTATCTGTGTGTGTGTGGGTGCTTGGGGTGCGGTGGTGGTGGGGGGGGGGGGGAGTACACGTTGGCCCCCGAGTTGACACCGAAGCAACTGTTCTTTCACCCACAAGAGAACAACAACCAAATAATGACATTCATCGTTCAACAAGATCAGAGGGAGGCAGGAACGTTTTTATCACAATAATATTATCCACTGTCGCCTCTGCTTTGGATTGTTCTCTGTTTTTAAGTATGAATCCATACACGATGGAGAACGGGAACTTAAAAGACAATCTGGTCATGAATTGTTGAGAAAGTAAAGAGCAGACGGCGATAACAGCTTTAGATAAAATATTGACAATGTCCTACACCTTTCAATGACGGAGCTGTAGAAAGCACTTTATTGATTTGAGACATTAAAGGACACTTCAAACTGACTGGAAGACATTACAAGTTAATCAAGTCACACTTCTGTACCACAGACACACACAGAGACACACACACACACACACACACACACACACACACACATACATACATACATACAGACATACAGACACACCGGCTGCAGAATACCCAGCCGACAAACGCCTCTGCAAACCCCAGACGCTAACAAGGCGAGGCGGTGGTGGCCTCGCTGACATTGAATGCCGTGTTCCCGCTTCCTTGACGTTGTAACAGAACTTTGACTGTCAATGTTGGAGGATCAGAGAAACTCTTGCCTGGCCTGGTGAATTCCGGCTGCCTGCTGCTCAGCCTGCCCTGGGTTGGTGGTAGCTTGGTGAGGGGGTTGGGTATCGATGAAGTCAAATGGTTGCCAGTAGGAGTTAAGCACTGCCTGCACAGGGTGTGGCAGGTTGCTGGCGTCAACAGTGGGAATCTGGGCCCCCAAAAGGCGGCGTCATTACCGTGGCAGTGATGTCATGCGGTCCCCACCGTGTGATTCCATGGATGCCGGAATTCACAGCTGGTAATGCAGGGGAATTTTCACTTTGTTCACAGTGACTAGAGCTGACTACCTCCTCTCCTGTCCATCGTTCTAGTGACTAGGGTTTACTACCTTCTCTTCTGAACGTCTTTCTAGGGACTAGAGGTTACTACCTCCTCTCCTGGTTCTAGTGACTAGAGCTTACTACCTCCTCTCCTTGTTCTAGTGACTAGAGCTTACTACCTCCTCTCCTGCTCCTAGTGACTAGAGCTTACTAACTCCTCTCCTGTCCTAGTGACTAGAGCTTACTAACTCCTCTCTTGGTCCTAGTGACTAGAGCTTACTACCTCCTCTCCTGGTTCTAGTGACTAGAGCTTACTACCTCCTCTCCTGCTCCTAGTGACTAGAGCTTACTAACTCCTCTCCTGTCCTAGTGACTAGAGCTCACTACATCCTGTCCTGGTCCTAGTGACTGGAGCTTACTACCTCCTCTCCTGGTTGTTCTAGTGACTAGAGCTTACTACCTCCTCTCCTGGTTGTTCTAGTGACTAGAGCTTACTACCTCCTCTCCTGGTTGTTCTAGTGGCTAGAGCTTAATACCTCCTCCCCTGGTTGTTCTAGTGACTAGAGGAGTCTTGAAGTCCTTCCCCATAACAGATCCTGTCTCCAGCTCTGGCCTCTCTTTCAAAGCCTCACTCAAAAAGCACCATTTAAATATCACATTCAACGTCTGGCTCTCCTCACCTCTCTGTGCCTCTTTCTCCCTATTTATTTGTATGCTTTTGAATGTTTAAATGTTACTTTTTATTGATTTGGGCTTCTTTTTATGTCTTATTTAGTGCATTTGAGTTTTTAGGAAATTCTATATTAATCAAACATATTATTATTATTACCATGAACTCTGGCCTGTTCCTTTGAAATACATGAGGATGACTTTGACGTCTCACAGAGAGAGGGTGATTAAATATTCAGTTTTGCATCATCATAAATAAAGCCTGGACTGTCTGTGTGACGTGCTTTTCCTTTTCCACACAACAGTGATGCACAATTACAGCCCTAATGAAGACCTCTTTTATTGAACTGCTCCTAACTACCCTGATTGAATTGTCACCTCCTCTGCTTTTTCTGATTTTGTTTCCCATTGCCAGCCCATAATATATGAACAAGGTCAGGCCTGCTCACACCTCTTATACAGTGGTGACCTTGTTTGCATGCACAATTGAATGCGCACTGGTTTGTTAATCAACAGCGGCTGTTTATGTGAGCTCAAAAGCATCTGCCTGGTGGTAGACCGCTGAACTCATAAGGTCTTTAATGGGGTCAGGTCAAACCTGCGCATCATGATCGCGGTGCCCAAACAGATTCATTCAAATGACTTGTTGCCGCTATGCTGTTGTAGCTGAATGCACTATAGTTATATAGTTGTTAAACATACTTTACAAAGTGGGCTCGTTAGTGCTGTGTTACGCTGCATGTTAGCTTTTTAGGGATGAGGTTAGATGAGGTTAACTTATGTAACTTCTACCAAGAAGTTATTTCAACAATATAGTACATCACATATATTCCATCTTTATTAAGTGACGAAGGAAAAGTTGGTGTCAACAAACTTCAACTTCACAAATAGATAGTAGTAAAACCCGGTTAGAGGTGATTCAGAACTGATGTAAGATGCAGATTGCTTTTCCATTTTATAGACTCACTTTCTATTTGCAGAGGAAGAGTCTGGTCCCAATGTCCTCCTTTTCAGTGGTGTTGATTTGCAGGATACATGATGCAAATATTTACAAAATAAAATGTACTTTTTATTTATTAAACCCAACAATGGGTCTATCACTTGCTTCTTCGAACACTTATCATATAAAGTAGAATTGACTGGCCTGCCTTCATGTACACATACACACAAACACAAACATACACACACACACACACACACACACACACACACACACACACACACACACACACACACACTGTATACTTGAATTGTATAGCCCCTTTCTCAACACTATCTGACGTGAATTTGCGATTGCGATCAGTTTCCATCGTGTCAATAATCAGAGGAATCTGCTGCTGCCGCTGGTGCGATCACAGCGGCGCGACTGTTCAGACAAGTATGATTGAAAACAGGAATGAATGACAACTTTGCTTTTGTTTAAATAATGTCATAGAGTTTACCGGTGTGCAGGTAACTAAACCAGACCTCAGGAAACCAAACCGCAGGTAACAATCAGGATAGAACAAGGTGCGCTGTAGAAAAGTTTCAATCTTGAAGTTGTTATTTAAACCCTCACAGTATGCAATTCTCAAACACATATTTTTTAGACTACGAAACAGAACACTTTTTCTACATTAGTAAATGGCCAGGTAAACCAGGCCCTACAATAATAGGTGGCCAGTAGTGTAAGATTATATCGATGAAAGGCAACATAGGCGAACTTTAAAGCTTTGATGTTATTTATGTCTGAGGAGTGAGTGTTGTGGACTTGCTGATGTTTTGTAAAGGATGGTTTGTTTTACTCTCCTGTCTATTTATAGTTCAGCAATTTGCTATCAGATTGAAAATGATGGTAGCTAGAGAGCTAGAATTAGTTATAGGGTACAACATCAAATTTAGGCAATCAGTAGAATGTCCAATTTCCTTTGGCAGCGGAATAGCTAATGTTCTATTAAGTACTTCTCAATCTAAAAGAACTTCATACGGGATCAGTGGTAAAGTCAAATTTACAACCAAAATTGAGAACGAATAGACTCTCTTAACGTTTTTCAATCTCAAAGATGGGAATTCAATTTATCATCACTAAGATACAAGAAAAACTAGGAAATGTTTTTTCTCTGTCCACGTCCAGAAAACCAACTCAAAAGGCTTCTTTGAGTGTACCTCATCGGATCTAATGCATCAAATGACCTGCTTTTAGTGTCAGATCCCCTTCTAAGTCAAAATAACTCAAGAAAAAGGGGCAGACTCCTACCACATTGAATGCCAATGGAGAATGAACCAGTAAGCAGCATTTTAATGAGGTGGGTTTTTCAGTGGTATTTTTTAATACAACAATAAAACGGCAGTTTTATATAACACAACTGTTTTATAGTAGTAAAGATGTTAAGAGATGTTTTTATTGGTACAGACGTGGGAAGAAAAAGTCGGATGGAGTTACGATGGACATGATGGAGTATGACGAACCGACACAGAACCGCACAGAACCGTTCCAGGGGAGATAATTGTATCCCCCACCCTCTTCACATTAAAATAATCCCGCCTGAATATGCATAGTGCTGCCTGTGAAGAGGGAATTCAACTCTTGGGATCGCTTTTCAGTAGGGGAAGGGGATCTTAAAGTTGCGGCGAGGACAATAATAATGGCAGACTGTGCCAGCACATTCCAACAGAACTTTCATTCAGCCAACACTAAGACTACTTTACTGGATTGTTATATCCAGGTAGCGGAAGAGGCAGCCTAAAAGCCTCTTCCAGGCTGATCACTGATGGCCAGGTGTGAATACGTGTCTGGGAAAAATAATGGCGTTTCAGAGAAAATGGAGGTATGATGAGGAACGACAATGGGAGCGATAAGAGCCAGGCCTCTTTGCTTCCTTAACGACAAAGAAATGAAAATTTACTTTTAGTCTCTTTGGTTACTTAGTTTCCCAGGCCGCATAATTCACCTATTCCCCAGAATGTGCAGAAACAATCGGCTTCATAGTAAAAGTGTTTCATTTTCCGACTTGCAGGATAATGCATCAAAGTTGTAAAAGGGGTCCTTTTGGTTGCAAGATTTAACTTATCTTGCATAAAGTGAACCAAACTAATAAGTAAACTAAATGTACGTAGTAAGGATGTAAAAATGGCAACAAAACAGTTTTTTATTATTTATAATTAAGCCTAATTTACATCCTAGACGACCTAATACATTGTAAGGTGATGTTGCCAAGGACACATCAGCACAAACCAGTTATAAGGGAACAGAGTAAAACACTGCTGGTGTGTGCTTTTTTCTCACTTTTGCACAATCCAATTTCACCCAGAAGGATGGAATCACAGGTTATAGTAAGTAAGACACACTATGATGTCATCTCATATTGTCCCAGGGTAGAGATAGAGCTTTCCTCCAAGGTTCATTACATTAACTTTCGGGATACTACAGACACACACTCTCATACACACACACGCACACACACACACACACACACACACACACACACACACACACACACACACACACACACACACACACACACACACACACACACACACACACACACACACACACACACAGACACACAGACACACACACACACACACATACACAAACATGCAATGACTGACGTTTGCAATATCATACTGATGTGCATGCAGGGAAAACACAGCCAAGGCCACACATACACAATCACACGTACCTGTAGTTCTTCTTACTACAGAAATGACACCCCTGATTTATAATGTGTTCATTCACCAGCAGACATACACACACTCAAACACGCACACACAGACACACACTTACACACACAGAAAACTGATACAGAAAGCATTCGCACACCCACAGACACATGCACACACACATACACAAAACACAGAAAACAGAACACACATCCATTGAACACACTCAACGGTCACGCACACACACACACACACACACACACACACACACACACACACACACACACACACACACACACACACACACACACACACACTCACCCACACACATAAAAAGAGAGGAAACACACACACATACACACACACACACACATAGGAAACACAAACAAACAGAAAAGACAAACACACTGCTCGGGGTTTGTTCTAAACCCTATGCCGGCGTGTCAATGTCTGTGGCGGGGGGGCTTTGAGCGCCGTGGAGCGGCCATGTTATCAGGGCCGCTGACACCCGCCTGCTTTATCGCGTATGCATTAGAAAGAGGAGGCGGTGGATGTGACAGGGGCTACAGAGAGGGGGCCGCTGTGGAAGGGTACAGGTGCGGCGGGAGTTTTTATTAAGCTGTCAGCAGATGACGAGGCGCGCCGCGACATCCCCTCGCTTTGACCTTGGTTCCTCAGAAAACACGAGCGGGCTCCAGAAATGTGAGCTGAGCGTCGCGCTGTAGATATGCGTATTAATATGTGTCCCTTTTTACAATGCGAGGGGTAGCGTCTGACGTAGACGTGGGTTGTGTATGTGTGTTTATTTTGGTATACATGATTGACGTAAACAATCATGTTGTCAACAGGAAAAGCGTCTGGTGAGGAAGGAGCCATGAAGGGGGCGGGTGGGAAGGCTCGCTGTCACGCTGTAGAACCACAATAACGGTGACATGGTTGATATTATCACATATAACTGGATGATATTCTTCTGTTTAATTTGTTTCATATTTAGCAGATTTAATTTTTGGTTTTGAAGCAACCTTCATAGACATGACTTTTCTAAGAGCCGGTTGGGGCGAGGCGTCTTGCTTACGGGTAGGCCGTGGACACGGTATCGACCCGGTGCCCTTGGCTGGGAGTCACTATACCTGAGCCACTGAAGTATCATGGTTCTTACCCGATTAACTGAATGTTAATTCATACACACTTTAGAATCCGTTGAGCAAAGTCATAGGGCTTCATTTAAATGGATATGCTAGATAAACTTAGTGTGTGTGTGTGTGTGTGTGTGTGTGTGTGTGTGTGTGTGTGTGTGTGTGTGTGTGTGCGTGCGTGCGTGCGTGCGTGCGTGCGTGCGTGTGTGTGAGTGTGAAAGTCGGCATCAATCCACCATATGTTGTGTGAATTTTCAGTCTAGATGGATTCATAATTTGCGTTTAGATGGAATCGGCGGATTGTTATGTTATGATTGGTTGACACTTCAGGGCCACTGTTCTCCGAGGGCTATAGAGGAAACAGACAGATATGTTGTAATAAATAGACTCATCCAAGCCACCTTTGACAGCTGACAGAGCGCATAGAAATGTGATGTTATGAATTTTGCTTGCATTTGCCAATGGGAATCCAGGCTTAAATTGGTACCTTATCTGGTGCAAAAGGTATTGTGTGGAATATCAAATCAATGTAGAAATGTTCTGTTTGAGAAGAAATGAGCTTAATCGTCCCGTGATGTTCTGCAAAGCCTAAAAATCAACTGTCTCTCACAGGCGTTCCTTGATCATTTCTTAGAATCACAAGCAGACGGGGTTCTGAAGAAATGACATTTAACTGTGTTAGCGTTGAGTTAAATTGAACCTCGCCTCAACATTCAGTTTTATGAGGAAAATAGAAGACGACAGACCGCGTACAGACCACAATAACAAAGCATATCAAGAAAGGAGCAAATAAACAAGGTAAATACGGCAATGTATACAGAGACTGAAGAGTGAGGGTGACAGCCTTAGTAAAACGTAGAAAAGACAGACTTATCTAAGCCAAGTAGAAAAGAGTTGTTAGTCCTATCGTCATGCCCGGTAACAGCGCACGTAAACTGACGTTAATAATTTAGGTGTCCTAAATAAGCAAATTCTTAAAGCCCTCAGAGGAAATACAGGGAGCAGGGGGCTGGCTTTAGACCAGTCTCAGTGTCTCATTGTGTCAGAATTTGGTTGGATTACAGACATATCAAGCAACAGATTGGAGGATTTTACGACACCTAATGTTAGAAAGGAACACCCATGTTCCTTTCTAACATTGTTAATGCATTTTAATGAAAAATGTACAGTTATCTAGGGGTTGAAAACTACATCCCGAATATAATGGTTTTAATCCCATGAGATGCTGAAACCTTCAGCTTGGTTCTTGGTGTAAACCCTTGTAGGATTTGTGCTAGCGTCCAGTCCCCTACGTGGAGCTCATTGGCCGCCATTTTGTACATGAGGTCAACAAACAAACCAAATAAGAAACCTTTTTCTGTTTCTATTCGAGAACCTTTAAGTAGAACAAAATAATTCAAACCACACCATATCTGGAAATAGGGAGCTTATTCCTACGGCTGATTCTGATTGGTTTATGATTCAGAAACAAAGCTCAAACTAGTGAAGTCCCACAATGTTACGAGAATGCCATCCAGAATGTTTAAAGTGACATCACTCTGGGCTAATTTCAGCCAATCACAGACATCTAATGGAGGAACATGTGCAGTGACTCTTTAACACAAGGTTTGCTGCAACAGGGACCAGTGTGCGCTACAAAACACGGCACACAGCTGCTAAACAGATACAAATGCGTTTGTCTGGCTTTGGTTTCATTCTGGATGTTCGTGGTGGGGATGGGGAGGCCTGTGTTTTTCTGTCATCATCTAATTACTTCAATGACCTCCCCACCGCTCCCCTTCTGTCATTCATGTGTGAGAGCTATGTTCTGAGAGGGAGAGAAGGAAAAAGAGAGAGAGAGCAACAGGGAAAGAGAACAAGAGAGAGAGTGAGATAGAGCAAGAGAGAGAGAGAGAGAGAGAGAGAGAGAGAGAGAGAGAGAGAGAGAGGGCAAGACGGAAAGAGAACAAGAGGGAGAGCCCGAGGCAGAGCGAGGGAGCAAGCCAGAGAGAGAGAGAGAGATAGACTGTTGTTTTTGTATGCATCATGCTGATTGTTTCAAGAACTCAACGTTTATTGAAACATGATTTTATACTCGTAACAACATCCACAGTGACTGACCCCTGCACAACTTTTCTGTTTAACTCTCTGCTTCTTCACTACACACGCACTGACTTTATTGGACTGGAGTCCAGCTATGAAGCCGTGTCTCTTCACGGGTCCAGTGTGTAATAAAGCCTGTCCATGTATTATGCATTAAGAAACTTCTACGAGAACTCAGCGCTCCCTTTCGGAGTTCATGAACTCAGACTATCGGTTGATAACCGGGCGTCAATGTTGGTGCCGGTTTTCCATTTCGTGTAAGTGCGACAGAGAAGGCAGTTGGGTTCATTTTCATATTTTCTCCCTCACACAAGTCTTTTCATATTATTTTGGCTTGATTCTATCAGTGTAGCGTTTCTGAAAATGGGCTGCCTAGCGCAGGCCCACACGTGCGCGTGCTCAGACACACACACACACACACACACACTAACACACACACAGACACATACACACACACACCCACATACACAGTGTGCGCATGTATACACTCATAAGAATGCACACACACCACTGAAGCAGATGTTCTTCATTATCTGAAGCTATTCACTAGCAGCATGGGTCTGTTCACCCCCACTACCCTAACCTCTCTCCCTCCAATGGGACCTGACTGTCAGGGGGCGGGATTAACTCGGCTGTGTGTGTGCGTGTGCGTGTGCGTGTGTGTGTGCGTGTGTGTGTGTGTGTGTGTGTGTTAGTCTAATTGCGTGCATGCATGTATTTGCAGAATACAATGTCATTGAGTAGAAATGAATGAATATCCAGTTTCTACTTTTCAAAACTTGTTTTTAGGAAAATAGTTCCCAAAAGCAATTGTGTGTGCGGGCACTCATCTGTGAGTGCATGTTTCTGTATTAATGCACAACCATACTGACATTGACAATATTTCTGTGCAAGTGCCATGTGAGTGTTTATGAGCATGTCTGGTTTTATTGTTATGTGACCTTTGTGTTTATACTTGAGTATCTGTTTTTGCTGACTTCTGTCTGCGATAAGTTTTATTTTTTAGTAAAGTGTGTTGAAAGCGGGTCATTACTTCTGAGTGTTGTTTTAATGCAACATAGCCAGTATGTTGTTTACGTTTAGGCTGTGTGTATGCACATGCATGTTTATGAGTGTGTATGTGTATGCATGTGCATTCGTGCATTCACATGTGAAAATGTGTTTGTGTCTGCACATGTGTCTCTGTGTGTGGTTGTGCTCGTGTCTGCACAGGGGTGTGTGTGGGTGTTTGTATGTGGGAGTTTTTGTTGGTGCGGGTGAGTGTCTGTGTGTGAATGCACATGTGTGAATGTATATGTGTTTGCACATGGGTGTGTGCGTGTGTGTGTGTGTGTGTGTGTGTGTGTGTGTGTGTGTGTGTGTGTGTGTGTGTGTGTGTGTGTGTGTGTGTGTGTGTGTTTGTGTGTGTGTGTGTGTGTGTGTGTGTGTGTGTGTGTGTGTGTGTGTGTGTGTGTGTGTGTGTGTGTGTGTGTGTGTGTGTGTGTGTGTGTGTGTGTGTGTGTGTGTGTGTGTGGCTGTGTTTGTGTGCGCATGCATGTGCGTGTGAGTCTCTGTAGGCTTGTGGGTCTCCATATTTTACAGGCACCTTTTTCTTACCACAGAAATTCAAGACTCTGTTTATTTACTCTTACGATTGAAACTTTGTTTAAACAGGAGACCTCCAATGGGATTTGAAGGTTGATACTTCCAGTTGGCCTGTGGGTCAGAGGTCAGACTTAAATGTTTTTTCTCCCATCAACTTTAGGCCTTAATTATCCCCATGCTGCTCCCGCAGGCCCAGAAGTTGGGAGACGGGCTTGAAATCATGATTAAATGCATGTTGTCTCGCTGCTGCCTCATGTCAATTACACCCCTCGTCCTTATTAGCCTGCTATGAAGACCTGCCAGGCTTCCGATTCGTCATGGGAGTCGAGTTTATACACACAGTTCCATGTTGATAATCAGAGCTTGGACGACCTCCAACGACCTCTACAGGCATTTGGACCTCCATACCGCCCCTAACTTATTTTATACCCTTTCAACCTCTATAACCATTTGACCTCTATGCCCTAACCACCACCATACCTTACAACCTCTACATTAACACCACTATAAACCTTTTGACCTCTTGAACTTAACAACCTATATACCCTAACAACCTATATACCCTAACAACCTCTATACCCTAACAACCTCTATACCTTAACAAACTCTATACCCTAACAACCTCTATACCCTAACAACCTCTCTACCCTAACAACCTCTATACCTTAACAACCTCTATACCCTAACAACCTCTATACCCTAACAACCTCTCTACCCTAACAACCTCTATACCTTAACAAACTCTATACCCTAACAACCTCTATACCTTAACAACCTCTATACCCTAACAACCTCTATACCCTAACAACCTCTCTACCCTAACAAACTCTATACCCTAACAACCTCTATACCCTAACAACCTCTATACCTTAACAAACTCTATACCCTAACAACCTCTATACCCTAACAACCTCTATACCCTAACAACCTCTATACCTTAACAACCTCTATACCCTAACAACCTCTCTACCCTAACAACCTCTATACCTTAACAAACTCTCTACCCTAACAAACTCTCTACCCTAACAAACTCTATACCCTAACAAACTCTTTACCCTAAAGATCTCTATACCCTAACGACCTTTATACCCTAATGACCTCTATACCTTAAGAACTCTATACCCTAACCATCCTCTATATACCATTAAAACCCTAGTCTCACAAATCAGACTTCAAACTTAAGTCTGATGGTAGAACAGTTTATATCAGGGTGAACTGGATGTTTATTTTTCTTTGGCTTCAGTTTCGCCTTATCATGGGACTGGAAGCCGAATTGTTCACTACGGGGAACACAAACACGTCCAGCGCTAGTAAACAGTAAAAATGTGTCTGTAAAGGTACAAGGTTGTAGGCTGCCCGCTGTAGAAATTCACGTTTTGAGCGTGCGTGGTTGATGGCTGGTTTAGGCCTGAGTCGGACTGATTAGACTCCGTGGCTAGGTAAGGCTGCACACCTGTGTTGCATTGGACAATCAACCTAGGTTTAACCAGCCATCTCCACACACAGTCAGGAGAGCTTTGAAATGTGGGGAGGTATCACCTGCTCTGACTAGAACCAAGGCTGCATCCGAATACTCATACTTGACCGCTATATAGTAGCCATTTTGTGGTACGTCACAAATATAGTGCGTCCGAATGCTCAGTACGCATTGTATAGCAGGCAAAAAGTTTCAGTATACAACGGTAGGTCACTACGCTATCCCATAATTCAGCCGGAGTCTGGTAACCGAAGAAGAACGCCGCTGTGTTGTTGTTTTTTTAATCTGTAAATGATCACAGGTGACCTTTTGCCGGCATCTGATGTGCAGCGCACAGAGGGGAAATACGTCATCTCCAAACATCCGGTGGTGTTTCGGTGGTGTTAGGACGCGTTCGCAGGCGTTCTACGCATAGCTGTAGAACGTACTACATTAATGGTCAAGTAGTAGACACTGCACAGAAATAGTATATACTTAGTATTCAGATGCACCCCAAGATGCACAATCTTCAATGAACCGGTTTTATACGTAATCAACCTTTGTCCGATGTCGGAGACCACTTAAGCCACCTAGGTGGTGTGTAGCAACCACCTCGGTCATGTTGCATGTTGGTCAACTGCTACAACATATTCACATCAACACCGATTCAAATCCCTTGCTAAAAGCTTTGTCTACTCAATTTCTCTTTGATTTCTCTACGGTAGAATATCTCTCTAACATAACAGTAAACATTGCGTAGCTTGGCACCTTCAGTTTTCTGTGTCCGGCCGAGTCTTTGTGCCGTCTCTCCCCAGAAGTCCTGCTATAACATAGTAGTATGTGACTGCTTTACCCTGACAGCTTATGTACCCGAAATACCTACTCACACATTAATAACACATTAATAAATGAGTCGGCGACAGTTTGTGTTTACATTATGCCATGTTTAATTAAACACAAATTTGGATTCCCACTGTTTTAAATTGAGTTGTTCTTGAACACCAACAAAGCCACCGGTAGTGACCTGGTCGCCTTGACACAGTCAGCTCTGTGACTCATCCATGCAGTTCTAAAAAAAAAACGCCAATTAGAGGACACTCACAAACACTCACACTCACATACACACACACACACAGCAGCAGCAGCAGCACCAACATCATGTGATGCTGCTGAAGATGACAGCAAAGGCCCCAGAGCGGTGCTGTGGTCTCTTTAAGTCACTGTGGCGCGCAGATTGGCTAGCCTGCAGAGCCGGCCTTGGCTCCACCACCACTGCTGGTTCTTCTGAGGGCCGCTGCTCGCTTGGAGGGCGTTGGGGCCGCTCTCCCCCAGCGGAGGGAGAATAACTTCCTTGAACCCAATAAGAGCAATGTGAAGGCAGTATGATCCGTCTTAACACTGTGGCCCTGTAAAGCCGAAACACAGCCACACAGTCAGCACAAAGAACTGAGGGGAAGAAAGTGACATTAAAGTAATTCTCCTGGCCTCGAGGAATACACAAAGATGCTGATACCGAAGTGGACTTTCCTTTTTTTTTATTATTTACTTAAAGTAGAAGATATGAGTTCAACTCTAGTCCGTCTCACACATGGAGATAAATAGTACTTTGGGTTTGAAACAGAACTCCAGCTACAATTGTAGCTACAACTTTTCGGTTTCGTAGTTACATTATATTCCTGGACGTAACATGAGTAGCATGTATTGTAACCCATAATGCAATTCAACATGCACACATTTTATTCTTTATTTGTGCATTCTTTCAAGTATACATTTCTAGGCATGCATGTCGCATACAGTGGACAAACCAAAGATAATAAACAACATGTTATTGCCATCACACTTTGAATAAACAAAATATAGGACAGGCAAATGTCCTTGTTTCAAAACCCAGTACTTTTCCCAGTAAAGTTCGTGTTTGGACTCTGTCGGCCTCGCCCCGATGATGTCACAGCGCCAGGGGAGAAGCATCACCTGACCATACGCTGATATGATCAGAGATGCAGCAGCTTAGGCTGTCTCTGTTTCTCTATTGGCTGTCAGCAAGCAGACGACAAACAGACGCCAGACGTTCCTGGCGTTGCCCAGCAAATCATGGCTACCCTGTCTGTTTGTGTTTGCGTCTTATCGGTAAGCGGCCGCCCCCACGAGAGACAGAGAGAGAATGGAATAAACAAGCCAACCTCAACGCCAGGCTACTGTTGTCATCTCACGTGCTCAGGTTCCGCTCTCAATCACATCCGGTCCCCACGGAGGCGGGGGGGACCGGGATGGGGGGGGGCCTGTCACCGGCCGCAAGACGCCATAGCAACAGACGGGGATTGAGCGAGGACCACAGTCAACGACACCCGTGACGCTGGCTGTCGTTGGCCGTCATGTCGGAGTGAGCGGGAAGCTCACGTGATGATAAGCTCCGCCCATTTGTTAGCCCCCCCCCCCCCCAACACCCACACACACACTCACACATATCAGCATTGAGGTTACCATGACAAAGTTTTGTTTTTGAGGTTGCTTGTTTATAAACGTGACCCTTGTGATGAGCACATACAATTGCAACTAAGGATGGCAGACACACACACACACACACACACACACACACACACACACACACACACACACATGCACATACACACATACACACATACATACACATACACACACACACACACCCACATCATGCAACCAGATGAATGTGTTAGTCCATAGTCGTTCCTATGATGGCCGTCCAAAAGCTCTGCACCATGTGTAGCGAACCGCTAATAACTCCCGTCTTATTCTTGTCTGATGAGCTGAACATTTCATAAAGGCTACCTTCTTCCATCTCCGCCTCCACGTCTTCTCATAATGTGATTATACACACAGCAACGTGCAGAATCCGGATCCGACCGGCTTAAACCAGGGTTGTAGGCCGGAACAACAACTCTGCTAGTAATCTCCAGCCTTAAATCCCCAGGATTGATTACAATATTCCCTCAAATAGAGCAACGCTGGCCTCCGGGCGGGCAATATGTTCCAGAGTGTCAGCCGGATGGCCGTGTGTGTGGCTCCGTGTGGCTCTGCGTACTTGAACTTCTCAGTGGGCTGAAGAAGCAGCTTAGTTTGTGTGCGTCGTAGCATCACATGCTGACCTGGTCCCACTCATCGGGTCTCCGAGCTGCAGGAGTTTGGTTCCTGTTTCCATTATTTAGTCATTTTAGTCATTTAGCAGCACTTTTTATTTCAGAGACTTACAGGGAACCCAGATACCTGAAGAAGCATGAAGCAACCTGAAGGAGCAGGTAGCGGTCCCCCCTCTGGTTCATGGAGGCCTACAAGTGCACTGTGTACACTTGAAATGGAACACAGAACCTTTGACCCATGCCGCCAAAATATCCTGCCCTCTACGTGTCTCCATTTTCCAATGATGGTATTTTACCAGCCACTTAAATTATGACCTAAAATTGGGTATTTTATTATGAATTAATAGTGGCTAGGAGAACCAAAATCCAAATTGTCTTCTTCCTTTTTTGCATATTTGTCTCTGTCCTTGTTGACCTTGGTCTCATTTATGTTGGTTTGAATTTTTTTTTATTATCCGAGTTCAGATAAAGGCTAATGGGCCAAACTCCTAGATTGATGCTCTTCAATTATTTTTTTCAACCTTCCCACAATGCATTGTGCTGTCTGACTTCTTTAAACTCCATATTGGCATTGTCCTTGCCACTCTGCATTGTGTCTTATTGGGCCTCTTTTGTACTGAATAATGCAGTGCTTAGATGATGCTATTTAGCTTGCCATCCTCTTGATTACTAATTATCTTTCCCCAACAATCACAAAAGGGGTGAACTCACAGCAAACCTCATGCAGAATATTAACACATCGGCTCTGTGCAGAGGAAAGGGAACATTCCCTCGTGGATATATGTCAGCGGTGTAAAAAAAGCGGAGCACATCAAAGGCCCGTTCTCCCTCTAAACATTAGCGGAGAACCCACTTTGCCCTCCCCTCCCCTCTATGCTGTTCCTCTTGGGGAGGTTTCTAGAGACCATATACTTTTCATTGTGGGGTCGTATCATGGATTACCATTATGGTAGGGGTGTCCTCTATGTGCTTTAAGATCGGTGTCGTTTTTAAATGCATTCTCGTCATTCTTTGTTTGGAATGCGCTACTGCCTTTTTTTATACCATTGGTTCTCAAAGTGCGGCCCGCGGGCCAATGGAGGCCGCAGAAACATTCCTGGCGGCCCGCAATGACATACTGATGTAAGTAAAAAAAAAAAAAAACACCACTGGGATGCTGACGGTGTTTCCCGCCTGATTTATTTTCCTTTGGCGGCCCTCAGAAAAAAATTGGGTTCCTAAATTGGCCCTCAGCTGTCAAAACTTTGAGAACCCCTGTTATACCATCTGGGCGCCAAACACACACACACATACACACATGCACTCAGACACACACACACACACACTCACACAGACACACATACACACAACACATGCACACACACACACATGCACACAAACACACGCACACATAGAGGAACTTTATCAAACCATACCATGGATTGTATAACTGACATGTAATACTTTTCTCTACCCCAAGACTTATTTTTGTTATTGCTCTTTGGAAGCCTGCAATAAAACGCCAGGAAGTTGGGCGAACCTTCATGCTCATCTCTGCAGATCTCTGCTGTTGTCTCCTTGCATCTCCGTTCTGCTTCCTCGCTCATGAAATTAACTCACTTCCATTTTCTCTCTCTCTCCCTTCCTTCTTCCCCCCCTTCCCCTGCTCTCTTTTCATTCTTGCATTTCCTTCCCTCTCGCTCCCCACTCACTTCCTTCCGTCGCTCTCTTTTCCCCTAGTCTCTCTCTGTCTCTGTCTTTATTGCTACATAACCAACTTACATTTTGCATCATTTATCTCCTGCTATTTCCTTGTGTGTTCTTTCAGCCGCTTCCCTCCACCTCTCTCTTACTCTTTCTCTCTCACTTACCCCCTTCCACTTTCTCTCTGTCGCTTGTCCCTCTCTCTCTCTCTCTCTCTCTCTCTCTCTCTCTCTCTCTCTCTCTCTCTCTCTCTCTCTCTCTCTCTCTCTCTCTCTCTCTCTCTCTCTCTCTCTGTCTCTCTCTCTCTCTCTCTCTCTCCATAACCAACTTTAATTTAGCATAATTTATTCTCTCGCTATTTTCTCTCTATCTTCTTTCTCCCTCTCCCTCTCTCTTTTTGTTTCTCTCTCTCCCTCTCCCTCACCCTTTGTGTTCATCTCTCTCTCTCTCCCCCTCTCCCTTTCTGTTTCTTCTCTCTCTCTCTCTCTCCTCTCCCTCTCCCTTTGTGTTCATCTCTCTCTCTCTCTCTCTCTTCTCTCTCTCTCTCTCTTCTCTCCTCTCTCTCCTCTCTCTCTCTCTCTCCCTCCCTCTCTCTCTCACACCACCCTCTCTTCATCCCTGGGTAAGTTGTTGTTGATGTGAAGGTTAGTGCCATTAAAATCATCAAATCGAATATCTTCTGAAAATAAAAGCCAGTTTTGCCGCTGGGCTGTGCATTTCCCCAGCTCTCATAAATAGAGACTCTTTAACCTAGCAGCACCTGCAGGTTAGAGACACACTGAGAACATTAGTTATGAACGTCTGTGTGGGCGAGGACAGTCAGCATCGTTATACGGAACAAACGGGAGCAATGCAACTCTTGCTTTTTAAATGATGGTGTTTTTTGTGGGTTGTTTTTTGAGTGCCACAACACTCTGGAATAATATTTTTAACAAGCAAAGGTCTCATCACTCAAATATTTCACAAACATGTGGCCTACAAACAAGTGAGGCGGATTATCTTGAATTGGAGAGACAAAGAGAGCACAGAGCACATAGCAGACTAATAATTTAACTGTTTTGGAAGCTATGGAAAGCCCCCTGCTTTTGGTGACATTTTCTTTACGGGTTAAAAACCAAAGCCCGATCCCGATAGCATCCTATCAACCCTACATGAGACAATGTACCAATGATGTACTATTTACAAACTTGTGCATTGTGTTTTTAGTAAAATATAATGTACCTTTGAGAAGACATTATATTTAGCAAGATTTATTTGTGCTGTTTATTGATTTTCTCCCCCAGAAAATAGCACTATGGGGAAAAATTGGGCGTTTGAAGCATTGTAGCTCCTACATGAAGCCACAGCCTAAAAATGGAATATGTCGGGCTTGAGTAACATCGTTGACTTTATCATGAATGTGACTTTCCATCAACCATATGAAACTTTTAAAAGTTTCAACAGCAAGGGTAAAATATAAAAAAGACAATGCAGCTAAAACGCCGCAATAAAAGCTCCAGCCCTTTCAGAATTTTAAAAAGTTGTCTTTGTTTCCGTCTCATTAAAATGTACGACTCTGTACAACCCCACCCCCTCCAGAAAGTAGGTTATGTGATGGTACCCAAGCCCCCCCATACCCTCTATTTAACGGATATTCAGTTTGGGGGGTTTGCGTGGCAATTTAAATTCTTCATGTTTTACAAAGAAAAGATAAAAACTAGTTAACCAATGTACCCATGGGTTAGCTTCTGTACTGGTGAATTAAATATGAGTCTCTATTTATCCCTCCATCTCCCACTCTCTCGTTCTGTCTCAATCTCCATTCGCTTTTCGTCTACCACCTCCAGCACTTCATTTTGAGCTGTTTTAAATAGGCATGCTGGCCGGTGGTGAGGTGGGCTATGTGTGTGTGTGTGTATGTGTGTGCGTGTGAGTGTGTGTGTGTGTGTGTGTGTGTGTGTGTGTGTGTGTGTGTGTGTGTGTGTGTGTGTGTGTGTGTGTGGTGTGTGTGTGTGTGTGTGTGTGTGTGTGTGTGTGGTGTGTGTGTGTGAGTGCAATGCGCATGTGTATGTGTGCGCGTAGGGGTGAGTGCGGGGGAGGATGGCATGGGGGTTCTTCATGGCAGACGGCGTGTGATCATTTCCACATTTGGGGGAAAGCCTATACCTGTCAGAATGAGACAGAGGTTAAACATTGGGGAAAGAGTGTGAGGGTGTGAGAGAGGGAGAGGGAGAGAGAGAGAAAGAGGGAGAGGGAGAGGGAGAGGGAGAAAGAGAGAGAGGGAGAGGGAGAGAGAGAGGGAGAGAGGGAGGGAGGGAGGCAGGGAGAGAGGGAGGGAGAGAGCGAGAGAGAGAGAGAGGAGAGAGGAGAGAAGAGAGAGAGAGAGAGAGAGCGAGAGAGAGCGAGAGAGAGAGAGAGCGAGAGAGAGAGAGAGAGAGAGCGAGAGAGCGTGAGAGAGAGAGAGAGAAATATCTCTGAGATGGGGGGGCGGGTGGGTCGGCAAGGGGTCTCCCTCGACTGCTGCTATGCATTCACCGAGGCATCTGATGACCGGTGGGATCATGTGATGCATCCTCAGCAGGTGTTGATGAGGTGTCGATTGCATTATGCTGAGAGGGGGGGGCGGGGGGGACGACTCTCTCTTCCTGTCTCTGTGTTCTACTTGTTCCTATTTAGATTTTTGGGTTCTTTCTTATCTGAATCTGATCAAACGAGTCACATCAAGTGGGACCCGTCAAAGAGGTAACAGTCTCCTCAGGCTGTTCCCCCCCCCCCCCCCCCCCCCTCGCTGCTATAGCGATGGCTGAGGCCTGCGTAATTACTCCGGGATTCACCTCGACGGCTGGGGTGGAAAATGTGCGAGTGCAGCGGTTATGGTTGTTGAAAAGTTAAGCCTTTAGGCCCCTTAGGATGTTCCTGAGCCTTCAGCTGACCTTGCCTGGCCTTCCCACCTCATAGTGCACATACTAGTACTGCTACTTAGCGGTGGGAGTAGTAGCAGTTGTAGTAGGAGAAGTGGTAGTAGTAGTGGTGGTAGTGGTAGTAGTGGTGGTAGTATTAGTGGTGGTAGAAATAGTACAGTAGTAGTAGTAGGAGTGGTAGTCGTCGTAGTAGTAGTACTAGTGGTAGTGGTAGTGGTTGTGGTAGTAGTTGTAGTGGTGGTAGCAGAAGTATTGGTAGCGGTGGAAGTGGTATTGCGATATTTAGATTTTGACCTTAATAACTTAATAACTACTAACACCCGTTCACATCCGGTTTCTATTCAACAATAATATGTGATTCAATTCAGTTATTTTGAGTGTTTATGAGCAGATATTCCCATTTGGGCTCTGGTATTCCTACGTCTGAATACATCAGTCGGAGAGGCTAGACAGAGAGGGTCTTCTGAAACGTGAGGGTGAGCATGGGTGACATAAAAGAGGTGTGATCCATGTCCTCCCAGGTTGCCAAGCAGGCCCCTCGCTGGTCTGCTTCCTGCTCATGCGGCCCTTCTGCGAAGAAACAAACACAAAGACCTTATAGGACAAGGCCGGCGTAATTGTGTTTTGTTATTCCCGACATCCACAAGGAAAGTGACCTTGTTTTTAATGTTGTCTGTGTAGTGCATGGAAGGTAGACTCTCTCGACGACCATTGTTGTGTTGCACAAAAGCACACTTAAAACAGCACACGGAGGCACTGTGTTCGCATGGGCCGGCGAAACCCACCCGCAAGATTTAATTGACGCTGGAGGAGTCTCAAATGATTATCCATCAGGAAAAGTCTATCTTATCGCATCTGCCGTCATTTAATACAGATTATTTTAAGGACAAAAAACCTTATGGTTCAATTAATCGTGTGCAATACAAATGATGTCTAACTGCAACATCCTAGTTTTTTAATGATGGCAGTCAGTTGGAATCTATTGTGCTTGTCATGTCAAATGTTCCTTGTGGCATCACAGAAGTTGGTGTAATTAAAACTATCTCATCATTCATCTTCAACTCAATGCTTTTACCTCAAGGTGACGGGAGGGAGATGAATGTTGTTTGACCTGAATGCTCAACACATTTTAATTGATGATGATTGTTTTATACAGTTATGGTGCATAATGAAATTAAATGAGACATGGTGTTAAAATACGCCTTTTAATTGTTTGATTTGTGAAATTAAGCATATTACTTTGGGGTAGTAAAGTTAAGCCTAGAACCGTGGTGTTGATGTTATCAACTTTCATGCTTCATAATTCATTTTTAATGCAATGTTATTGTTATGCCGAAAATTATCCTTGCCAGTGACAGATAGTAGGGACAATTTGTAAAGATAACGCTTTTTGTCAATCATCTTCTATTTTGAATAAACTACTCATAATAACTATCACATGTAAAGGAGGAATCTGGACCTTATTTTCTCTAACTAGAGCCAAAGAACAGGACAACATGACCTTCAAATTGAAAAATAAATCAAACATGGCCCCTTCCCTATGGCACTATCCTGGCGCTGTACCTGCCCTGTCAATCAAATCCTTTTTTTCCTCTTTTTCTTTGTCCATATCCAGGACACAAGGCCTCAGAAATAAATCTCTACAACCCAGAATCCCATATCAGTTATTCTGATAATATTTCCGAACATTTGATTCAAAATAAAAGAGGGGTAGGGTTACATTTCAGCTTTCAGCAATGTCGTGGCTCTTGAAACATATTCAAAAACAGTGTCTCTTAAAAGGCGTAGACGATGGATAAAAAACATAGTTAATTAATCAACAGTCTAACGTTGGATTGAAAAGCAAAAGTTTGAAGCCCATTTTCCTTTAAATGCATATTTACATTCACTATTTTGGCAGATGGTGTTGTTTAATTATCGTCCAAAGTGACTCACTTGAACGCGGCTTTAGATAATAATTATAACACCAGATGCCTATATTGTGTATTCTGAGTTATGTTAATATGCTGGTTCGGCTGCCACTGCGTTGCCCATTACATTAAGCATTCCAAACGCAATATCTCAGTATACTAATACATACTTAGGTTGAACATCTTCACAAGTTGCAATGTTCAGGAATCCATAGCGGCAGTGCATTGCAGCAAGCCGATGTCAAGAGTGGCTACTATGTCTATAAGAGACTAATCTATACATCACTATGTCACCATCCTGCTTTGCGCGGGTCCGTTATTAAAGTTGAACATTTATGAGCCCCATTAAAATAAGGTAACCATTCTAGGCTCATGAAATACAGCCCCAGTGTGTCAGCTGATGGTCTATCTCTATCACGTCCGCCGCCTTAACCTGCTTCGGGAGGTCGTTCTCACGTCGGTGTCGTGGATCCTACTGGCTCCTGGCCGCCTCCCCCTGGTCCATCCATATCTTTATATGGCTTGCGGGTGACATTATATCACTGGGATGGCTGAGGGACGGCAGCCACAACGCGCTGCGCTGAAGTTCAAAAGCCAGTTGTATAAAAAGAAGAAAAATGGCCAGACTACCGAAATGTACGAAACGTTGGAAACGCGATGATGAAGCCGAACTACGGCAGATGTGTCATTTAGACTTATCGCCCCCTTCCCCCCCCCCCCCCCCCCCCCACACCACATTGAATATTGAACATTTTATGATCTGCTTTGATGGTCAACTCAGCGGTGCGTTCATGAATTGTGAATTCGATGGAAAACACCATTACAGAGTACATCTGTTTGCCCTGCAAAAAAAATAAACAAAGCGTCTCGTTGATCAGAGGCAAACAGG
>NC_044058.1:12299458-12301958 GCF_902167405.1 Gadus morhua
TTTTATCAAGTGCAAAAAAAACGGGGGGGGGGGAATAGCATTACCCTGGCATTACAAAAGCCATATATCGTTGTTATTTACTTCGGCATAATTCTTTTTTTGTGTCAGATAATTAAACATTCCATCATGAATCAATAAAGTAATTCTAATATTGAGAAAATATTGTGCATTTCGCCATCACAACCCTATCAATCTTACCGCAACACAAACCAAATATATATTTGACATGTTATAAGAAACTCCTGCATATTATTCCTGAACTTTAAGCTCTCCCCACGAACGCAAGCTCTTAGTTAACTTCTACCCCGCTGAAGAGATATTGCAGCTTGAAAGATTAGGCTTTTAATAACCCAGGTCGATATTCAACTCCAGACATTCTCCCGGGTGCACAGAACATCAATACCTCTCGTCATTATACAGGCGCTGAATTAAACAACAACTGAGGATAAGAGAGAGAGAAAAAGAGCACATATTTGTATATATTTTTAGACCACCCCCACCCCCCCACGTTCACGGTGCCAGCAGGCTGGTCCCGGTTCAGAGCCCCAGCAGACGGCCGCAGTAAAACATTTAATTGCTACTCTTTAAAAAGCGCCAGAGATTTATTCACCCTGCACCTTGGAAGGCCAGGGATGGCGCGATCTGTTTAAACCGGCGGCCTTGGTCCGCCCCGGGCAGCTGTAGCAGCCGCCGCCGCGCTATCAGGCTAACATTAAGTACAACAACTCACCATTTAACTCCATCCGTTGAGGAGAGTAGGGCGAGGGAGAGAGAGAGGGAGGAAGAGAGAGCGAGAGAGACGTAGAACGATCGGGAGAGACGGAAAGAGTCCAATTGAGGGAGGCCGAAACCAGGGAAGAGATGGAGAGCAAGAAAGTCAGAGAGAGACAGAGCGTGAAGGAGAGGGGCAGAGAGACCGCTACAGAGACAAAGAAACAAGGAAGGTCAGAGCGGGTGGGCGCGCTCAGAGAGTACCCGTGGCCGACGGTGGGGTGCGAGAGTCCTCTCTTCAGGGTCGTGACCCAAGCACACACACTGATCTGACTTCAGCAGAGGCAGCAGCAGGGTGGTCATGAACCAGATTGCCTCCTCCTCCTCCTCCTCCCCTTCCTCCTGCTCCTCCTGCTCCTCTTCCTCCTCTCCTGCTCCTCCTGTCAACGGCAGCATGCGTCCTTTTAATTGTTATGGCCACGCAGCCGTAGGCCCTGGTGTCAGCCCTGATTCACACCATGGCTCCATCTCTGGACGTCTGGGGATGCTGTGTGAAAAACAGCGGGTATGCATGGTAACATGAAACCAACAACAGTATAACATGCAGAGCAGTGGTCCATTGTGGCTCAATTATTTCTCCATCGTGGCCTTAACCCTGCCAGGGTTGGCCGTTCCATTCCCAATTGGGTAACCCAGGCCAACAACAAATGCACTGCCTTAAAAGTAACGTTCAGTGTGTTTGTTGTCACTTTATGGACAGGACAGTGGAGTGAGACGCTGGTTAAAGTAGAGCAGGACTGACATGTAAAACAGGAGGACCACAGGTGGGAATCAAACCATGGTTGGCTGCGATGGGTATTGTCTGCATAATTAGCGTGCTAGCGGGTTGAGCAACCCTCACTTTCGTGTTTTTTGTACTTTGTTAACTTGTTGTATCATTCGTTCACTCAGTGGTACAGTGATGGAGAGCAGCTTGTCGTATTCCAGTCAGGCCTACTGCTCTTTAAACTCGAGTTGTGTTTCGCAACTAGTTTTTCCTTAGCATGATGAGCAAACCTGGGTTGTGCTGACATCACACCCAACACCTCAGACAGGCAACTGGTTTGTCTGCATTTTGGACCAAATGTGATGGGTCGAACAACGACACGTGTACATGCTTTGAGGAGGCAGCGCGTGATTGGATACTTCAAAAGCTAGAAGCTCCGGGTATCTTCTGTTCCTTGTTTTGACGTTCTTGAGTGAACATGAAGGAGACTTTTGTTCTCTACTCCTTCTCAGAAACAAACCTCTGGATTATTGCTTAACCATGTGACAAGGACTGCAAACAATACCTTTCTTGACGCACATAATCGTAAACGCCTTCGTTGCACAACAACATCTTTGTATTCCACATCAAACATTATCCACACGTGTGTGTGTGTGTGTGTGTGTGTGTGTGTGTGTGTGTGTGTGTGTGTGTGTGTGTGTGTGTGTGTGTGTGTGTGTGTGTGTGTGTGTGTGTGTGTGTGTGTGTGTGTGTGTGTGTGTGTGAAATGTGTGTGTGTGTGTGTGAAGTGGGTCGGACTGTTGGTATTATGAATGCAAATTATGATGCTAGAGGAAATGCAGACTCCTTGCTGCTATCGCTAAACAAAGGACTAAGCATGTATATGAGAGATAGAGAGAGAGAGAGAGAGAGAGAGAGAGAGAGAGAGAGAGAGAGAGAGAGAGAGAGAGAGAGAGAGAGAGAGAGAGAGAGAGAGAGAGAGAGAGAGAGAGAGTCTTGTTGCATGTGGATTTGCAAGTCCTA
>NC_044058.1:12306958-12358292 GCF_902167405.1 Gadus morhua
CACGGGCCAGCGGAGAAACAGTCAGACCTGATCGATATTTGTGACCTAGTATGACGTCATCAGTACCTAGGTCATGCCCTGCTTGCTTTGTTTATTTATCGTGTTACGAACATTGTAGCCTACAAAAACACCCTTTGAGTATAGGGCTTAATATGTGAACACCATAGCCCTACCCTTATTTTAAACCTTTCACTTGGCTAGAGGAACCGGTTTTAGTTGAGATACATTTTGTAGTGGATACAATCTGACTAAGCATTCATAAGAGACAGTCTTGTCTTTTCTCTTTTACTCAAAAGGGAAGACTAACAACTTGCCAATGACATCTGTATTAGCCCATGTTCCTATGCAGAACTGGATTCTCAACTTTCACTCTGTCAGGTGACGGAGCCGTTTAAATACCTATGTCTACGTCCCCATTGGTCAGTCGAGAGAGTGGTCCTTCACCGCTGGGCTGATTTAACGTTTGGGAAAACTGAGACATGGTGGGCAGACTCAAACGCAAATGTTAAATTCTACACCAATAGGACGGTGAGGGGGCGTGTTCATAGAGCTGCCAGTTCCTGCCCAAGTGTTGTGATTGCAGTCTGAGTTGAGAACGCGCGTCTGCCTGTGGTTCGGCGCGCTCTTTCGCTGCTGTTTATAGCGCTCTGGGAATACTAATCTCATCTTTGAGGGGACAAACAACGAATAAGCTTTCTATTCTTCGAGGCGACTTTTTCGCTTCTGCGACAGCGTCATCTGTGCAAGAAGGAGCTGAATATTTCCCAGCAGTGAAAAGAGGCGAGGAAATAATATAGGTAAGAACTCGTTGCGACTACTTCGATACTTTTTTTCTGCTGCGACTTGGTTCATTAGGACACACTGCCTGTCTCATAATTCCCTGAGTTTGTTGGTTGTCTTCCTTCGGGGGTATTTTTATTGCACGCAATAACGTGGTCGAACCTTAAAGAGCCTAAAGAGCTATCGATACATCGTCAGTCCAGGATCGCAACTTGGGGCTCTGCGCAGTAGCCCCTATTCTTTTGTTTTTCCTGGGGTAGCAGCTCAGCGAATGTACAGTAGGCTGTGGTACAGTGAACGATGTGCTGAATAAAAGATCATGTCGTATCGGAACGGTTCACGGATAGACGTTGTGTGAGTGGGGTTTGTTGATTCACGATTTGCCCATTTCCCCCAAATAACGTTACACAAAGACGCATTTGTATGCTGCAAGGATGAAGGACATATTAATGTTACGCTTACACTTAACGGTTTAGTGACACCATTCTGTTGTCATTTCTACTACAGAATATATCATATTGCCGGTAAAAAAAATGTCATTGAAAAATAAAGGATACATCTGTTCCGTGCGTCCATCGCAAACTGGAGATAAAACCACAATAGATTCTTGTTCCACAGAGACTGGTGTCTACAATCTCCCAATCCCAGGGCCACAGTTAACCCGTCAGAATACATACAGTTATTTCCCTTTTCCCCCTTCCAATTTTGCACAGTTTACTTGCGAGCCATTCTCTATTACCAACCTGTCCGACGTGGTTCCACCACATCACCTCCCAAACTGAAATCTGTTGTGTCTTGTGTATGTGTGTGTTTGTGTGTAGGTTTGCGTGTGCAGGCGCCCGTGTGTGTGTGTGTGTGTGTGGGTGTGGGTGTGGGTGTGGGTGTGTGTGTGTGTGTGTGTGTGTGTGTGTGTGTGTGTGCGCGCGCGTATGCGTGTTCACGCGCGATCAAGTAGACCACACAGGTGTGAATTACATATTTGAAGGGGTGGTTACTTCAAATCAAAAAAGTTTGATAGCAGTGGCTACTCTAGTATCCTGGACACAGATGCATCAGGCAGTAGTATAGGCCCATATGGCTGAATCATAATCATCCCCGAGCATTTGCTTGTTCCAATTATTCGTTGACAAGATTTGTTCCATTCCATTTTGGATTGTAGCTAACAATGGCAAACGAATGGTTTCCTATTTCGATGTGTCCAATGGTTTGGTAATGCGTTTTTTTTTCGTTAATACTCTCTCCCTGGCCCTCTCCAACCTCAGTGTTGCACACTCACAGCGCTGTTCTCAGGATGCTCACAGTGCCTTGACCCCCGCTCCCTGCCGCCATTATGTCATGACGTGGGAACACTGTGGCTATGGCTCGTGTCTGTGTACCAAATATGCTTATAGGGTCAATCATCAACCCCATGCAATCATCGCACTATTGGGGGCTGCCTTATTCCCTCGCTTGTCAGACGAGTGGACCTCTTTCTGTTTAAAGTAAATTTGGCTTCATAGCACTAACCGATCACTGGGTTGAAAACATTTGTCATCGTTACTGCCCCTGACTCTTATGCGGTCTCTCTTCATTTCCTCCCCATAGGGGTAGGTATATATGTATGCAGACATTATAGTCACTCACTGTCCTCCCCCGGCCCAACCCTCCTCTCATGTTCACCAATGCAAAGCAACAGTGGAATGATTTTTCTTTCTAATGCCTACACTGTGCATTAGGGAATCTTAGTGGCCTGTACATTATTCTATTGTTGTGTGTGTGTGTGTGTGTGTGTGTGTGTGTGTGTGTGTGTGTGTGAGTGAGTGAGTGTGTGCGTGTGTGTGTGTGTCTGTGTGTGGGCTGGGGGGGGGGGGGGGGGGGGGTTGAATACAAGTACCGGGACAGCATGTCCATTTTCCTCATCGTTATTGTGAATAGCTTTCCGTCGGCGTGGCTCATTTTCACCTCCGATGGCTCCGTTGCTCAGTTAGCATGCTTAATGGCGCATATTGCCCAGTATGCAAGGCTCCCAGTTTCCATCACGGAGACACTTTTAGCTTGAAACGACGGGGCGTTCCATTGGATGGCTTTTCTCTGTGTTTGCAGATGAGGGTGTTTTTCTAATGGTCCGCAGGGTAATGGTGGTTGAAATGGGTTCGTAACCAGGGGCCCGTAGTGGGACCTTCAGATGCCCCATTTCATATTTCAACACGGAGACAACTCGGTCCCCATTCTCTGCCGACGACCACAGCGCATTATACCACACACATTACGTACGGGTACATCGCTACGGGGACCCGCGCAGTCTGCTCTGAAGGGATGCTCTGTCCAGGCGTGTGAGTCGGGGATGTATTAATGCCCTAACCCCAAACAGTGGCGAGCCGTTGGGGCGGTTGCAGCTGCTGAATTGCTCCACTCACATTCATTTCCTCCCCATTTCAAGCTCAATAAAATCCGAGTGTATTCCATCCCTTTTTTCTTTGGCTTTCCCTTTTTTTGTACAGTGCTCCTTTTGTTGCTGCTGCTGCTGCTGCTGCTGCTGTTGTGTTGTTGTTGTGTTGTTGTTGTTGTTGTTGTTGTTGTTGTTGTTGTCTTCGGGCCTGGACAACAATGATTTGTCTGAAGTGCCGGGGCGCTAAAGTACCTGCAGCGAGCCACAGTCGCTAGTGCCTAAAGAATGGGCAGGCGCCGTGCTTGAGGAAGCAACAGTTAATCTCCGCTTCCCGTCGGAGACACATGCCGCCCCGGCTCGGCCACGCCACCTGAGAGAGCCTCTGCTCCCTGGCACCTCATATTTCAACCTGATGGTAGCAGGTTGTTACCCATGGCAACTGTGCAGCCAACGGAGGGCTAAGCTTGAAGGAGGAAAAAAGACGAAATGCAGGGAGAAAGGGGGTGGGGTGTCGGGGTGGGGGAGAAAGGGTTCGGGGACTCGGGGGGGAAGGGGCTGGGGGTTGGAGGCGGAGCAGGAGGATGTTAAGGATTCAAGGGTAACCTCCCGCCCCTCCCCCCTGACTGCTGCCTTGTGTCCAGTGAAGGGTTTGGGACCCCTTGGGAATGACTTATCACCCGTCCACCACAGAGGCTCCCCATCATCCATTACCCCGGGGCCTGACACGGGACGGGCCCCGTCCGGGCGATCTGCCGAGACCAGAGAGAGGGTCCTTGGCCCCCGGAGACCGGCCCGTTCCCCGTGGTCCGCAGCTGGCAGGGAACCGGCATTAGCATGTTGCGTGGGGCGTTACAAATGGAAGAGTTAGGGGAAGTGAGGCGGCCGTGTGCCTCCTGCACTGCAGCTGATGGGGGGTCTTCCATCACTGTCCCCCGCCGGACCCCGCCACAGCCAGAGCATACCGCTCAGCTGGCAGCGCAGCGCCGCAGTGGCACGGGGGGGGGGGGGGAATGGCTCTTTCTATTTGTTTTTTAGTTCCTGCCTTTATTTATTTTGTTGCTGATTCAGCTACTCGTGTGTCAACCGCATTAGCCTTATATTAGCGTTGGTTTGAACACGGCGTTACCCTTGTGATTCTCCGCACGGCAGTTTAAGCTACATCTGTTTCCCCCGGGTTCCCCCCCCCCCCCCCCCCCCCCCCTGCTGGATCAAGGTTATTCTGCAGGCGTGCGTCTCGCGGCGACACTCAGTGCTCTCCCGCATCGGACCAATCTCGTGCCATTAGGGTGGAGTCCTTGGCAGTCTTGTAATTACTTCTGGTGATACCCGAAGCAGGCGTGCGATGGCTACCCTCCTGCGGTCCTCGCCGTGGTTCGTGCAGAATGGGAAATTACAGCCTACTTGATGAGTGTGTAAATTTCAGGAAGAGAGAGGGGGGGGAAAGAGGAAAAAAACACCTCTGGGTTCAGTGAAGGGATAGAAAGTGAGAGAAGGGAAGTGAGAGGAGATGGCGAAACCCCAAACATCAGGGCTGTCAGGGACCGCACTCTGGCCATGTGACAGACCCCGCGCCGTCAGTCCAGACTGGCTGTCTTCCTGCGGTCCTGTCTGAGCTGTTGTTGCAGGAACATTAACCCCTCGTCCAACGCAGACTCGGGGGGTGTTTGGGGCCGCCAGCCCCACCGCGGCGTTGGCGGCGGCGGCCCGCTCTGCTAGCATGTAGCGGAGGAGTGCCTGCTTGTGCTTTGTGGAGCGCGGTGGACACAGGCTGCAGCAATTAACACAACCTGTAGCCCACCACGTCTGCACGTCGGCTCTGATGTATTTGGGTCAGCGATGGAGTCTGGGGTACCGTGAAAGGGCCCTTTTGTTTTTTGCTTTGGCTTTAGCTACTGCTAAACGTTGCTCGTTTTGGTTTGAATTCCCAGTGTGAATGGGAAGAATCGCTAGTGAGAATCACTAGCGTTTCCCTGGTAGATAAACAGCCGTGTCCCCGGCGGAGCACGGCTGCTGTCTGCTGTGGAGAGCTAGGCTGCTCTGACCCCCTCCTGGTGAATGGACGTGTTGATAGTGGTGGTTCAGATTGAAGGTCTGCAGGCTGGCCATTGGGTGAGCAGTGGGGAGCTACGGATGTCTTTCTTATTAACCTGCCTCGGATTATCTTCACATACCACACTTATTTTAGAGGGAATCCAAGCTGAAAATGCATTGAGAATATTATTTTGGGCCACTTGCCATAAGCATTCATTTTATATATGTGTGATTCCTGTTATCTGAAGACCTCATAATAATTGAGGTTGGCAGTCGTTAATTATGCAGGGTTTGGTCACATTACTTTTATTGCCTTCACCAACCATGCCAAGGTTGATGTTTCCAACTTCTTATAAAAACAAACATCCTTTCACAGTTATGTCAACCCCTACTTTACCACCCTTTATTTCACCCTGTCTTTGTCAGGTCTATTTGTGCGGCATTGTTCCTTTGTCATCTGTTTGTTGTTCCATATGAAATTATTTATTGACCTGGTTCAAGGGAATGCAAATGGTGCGATGCTTTGGGTTTGTTCATAGCCACGTACACGTGTGAAGGGGAGAACCGGTACACCATTGAGAGTGTGAGAAAAGACTTGTACATAATCTCTCTCTCTCTCTCTCTCTCTCTCTCTCTCTCTCTCTCTCTCTCTCTCTCTCTCTCTCTCTCTCTCTCTCTCTCTGAGCATCAACACTGCCGCGCCGCCTGCCCTTTTAGATGAAAGAAAGGGTACCTACTCTCTGCATAGTATCACAGACACACGCATCCTTTGATTGGTGTAACAAGGCGATTTTCCCTCGCTACCTGGAGGGCCGTTCGGAAATGGCATGTGCGGCAGAATGGAGGCCCGTCTTAAGGGGATTGAAAGGAAAGGATATGCAGAGTTGAAGTTGTGTTTTCGTGCATATTCTAGACAAAGAAATGGCTAACTGCATCTTCATCTTTGCTGAGCTGCTTACACCCAGAGACATATTTTCAGACCAGTGGAACCAGGGAGGATGTGGGTGTGTGTTAGTGTGTGCATATTAATAAAAAAAAAAAAATCGTACTGCTCCGTAGCATAATGTGAACTCCCAGATGATTTTGATTGCGCTTGTATCAGCAAAACCCTAACCCCCTCTTCCCGCACCCTTCGCTAAGCACAGGAACAAACTGTTTCATCTTAATGCACTACTCTCTTCCTGCCTGCTATTTCATTTAATTGGAGGAAACGCCTTAACTAAAGAACCCAGTGTCCCTTTAAATGTGCCGTACACCACCTATCGATTCCCGGGTCCCGGTGTGGACGGCTAAAGGTGCTTTAGTTTGTGCTCCAAATGAGCGCTTTATCACTTCATAATGAGGGCCAGCCCCTTGGCTCATTGATTGAGCGCTCAAGCAGAGAGCACAGCAAGCCCTCCCTCCAACCCCCCTTTAATTCCCAATCTTCCACCTCGGCCCTCCTGACTTCCGATTCCAAAACCCGGCCGGCTCTGTGATAACGGACGGCCATCCCACCCATGCAACAGGCAACGTAGGAGGTGCAAGGCCCTGACTTGTCAATTGATCTGCCTCCAACCGGGCCTGTATCGGTGGGGGTCTGTGGTCGACTGATCGAAGAGGATAGGATTTATCCACATGGATAAAGTAAGACTCATTCAATTTCCTGTTATGACAAATCAATTCAATTCCTGCTCTCCTTCCAAATTAAGTTTGAATTGAATACGAAGATCTTACAGATCTCCTCCCCGTGCCCCCCGCGTGGGCAGGGATTTCATTAGGTGTGCAGATCTGATGCAGGTGCTGCTGCTGCTGCTGCTGCTGCTCGGTGGGGGAGGGTCTTCAGGGATCGACGGATGTAAATAAAAAGCATCGCAGCCTTTGAAGGACCTGCGAACGTAACCCGAGCTACACCCGCAGTTTTTGGCACCCGCAGAGTAAAATCCACAAGGAAAAGATAATCTCATCGGCGTGGAGCCCAGAAGCCCAGGACTGTATGAGGGGGAGTGTTGTTCTCAAAATAACAGACACCGTGAGTCCTCAGGATAGATCTACTGAGGCCGGCAGTGCGTCCTGATAAATGCATTGGGAGTACTTGTGGGCACACACACACATAGACTCATGAATATCTGATGCTTCTATTATGAAGCAACAAAATAGATCTGATTTCTGTTGATCTGCGGAAGAGCAATTGTCTGGTGTCACGTGCTGTGTGAAGCAATTAGGCCAACTACAGGACGAGGGCATTGATAGAAGGTGTTTTCTCTCCTTTCTCTGTAGATTCTATTCATAGTTACGACCGCGTCCCATCGATTCTTATGACACTTTATCAGAAGGAGATTTTCATGGTTCTCATATGTGAAATGAAGCAGGAAATTAAAACCCTAAGATAAGGATTTTTTTTTCTCCTCCGTCTTCCCACCTTCCCCAAAGTCACAGTTTGAATACGGTAATGCTGTATTCCGTTCAATCCTAGCTTCGTTCTGCACACTCTCAGAAGGGTGTGGCAAGTAATTGGGAGGTAATTTGTAGTGGAGTAATTCATTACTTGTGTTGTTAGATTGCCAAGTAAGATAGCACTGTGAATAGGGTTGGACAGCAACTATGGTTCAAGCGGTACCCACATAACAGGTACCTACCATCGTATTAAAATGCACATTTTGCTACTAAATGGAGTATTAAGTTAGCATCTCGTATAGGTTTTAATTTACTTATTTTAAGAAAAAATCATGCTATTGTTATTTGTTATATTATTTTTCTATTCATTTCAAATTATTAACATTTTTGCAATGGCCGTAAAATACCCAACAGATTATTTTATCTTATTCAGGTCACCACTATAAATGGCAATTACATAGACGGTATTGTCAAATTCAAACAATTCCAAGCCCTATCCATGAATCCTCTTCCTGACCACGGCTGTATAATGTTAGTATAATAATCAGGAGTACACTAGCCTGTACTTAACCCTGCGTCCAGTTTCAAAACTTTCCATAAATAGCAGTCTGCTTTGACCCTGTCAGCAGCAACAAGTTTGTTGCATAGCCTACTGTACACCCCAAGAATGAACTGAGGCAGACTCTGTTCTCAGCTTGCTTCAAAATATGATTTGGTTGAACAAGTTTTTAGGTTGCACTCAACACTGACAAAGCTTTGATTTCGATTGTCTTCTCGAGATGCATGTTTCTTCTCCACACAAAAACAACCAAACTATACCATTTGTGAGTATTAGCATGCTGTTATTGGATTTCATTGCTGCGGTTGAATGTTTTTGCTTGAGGTTTTTTCCTTGTATGGAAATGAGCACTGCTGGAATGTGTGTTGGTGTGAATCCTTGCGTGCGTGTGTATGTTTCCTTTGGTCGCCATATGTGAATATCAAGTGTTTGGATAGGACACGCTGGAAGATAAGTCTAGAAGGAGACTTGTGGAGTTGTTTTTCCCTATTCCTCAGAACCCTGGGCCCGCTTCCATTTAATTTGGGCTATTTTTAAAACCATCTCCGGGGGCAGAGAGTTTGGGGTTGTGTTAGCCAGGAGAGGGGCTTGCAGAAGGGGGGGGGGGGGGGGTTGTCATTTGAATCCGACACACAGGCTCATGTCCAGGATAAGTAAAGCAGACCTCTTTCCTTCCCATGCATTTTCCTTACCAATCGACTTCAGCTCAGACGTGTGTGTCTGACTGTCTGTCTGTCTGTCTGTCTGTCTGTCTGTCTGTCTGTCTGTCTGTCTGTCTGTCTGTCTGTCTGTCTGTCTGTCTGTCTGTCTGTCTGTCTGTCTGTCTGTCTGTCTGTCTGCGCGGGATAGACTATTTTCTAAACGCATAGTGTATAGATAGTATATATGTTTGAACATGTGTAATTTTTTTACATATATGCAAAGTATTTGTCCATAGATGTACTGAAAGTTGTAGCCTACATTGTTGTGGACATTTACCCGACAACTATAAGCGTCTTCATTTTTATATCCTAATTCTATTTTTATTTGACAAAAGGAGAGCCATAAACTTCCTCCATCACACACACACACACACACACACACACACACACACACACACACACACACACACACACACACACACACACACACACACACACACACACACACACACACACACACACACACACACAGCGTCTCTTCTGATGTGGGCTGCTGCCTCATTGTTTTCTCATTTCTTTATTGCGATCTTGCGTTATCTTCCTGCCATCTCCCTTTCTCCCCCAGGGACTTCTGCCTGTGATTGACGGCATAAGCAACAACTGTGGATAAACAACGCACCAACCGCCAATATTACTTTTTCATAACGCAAGAGGAAGTTTGTGTGTGTGTGTGTGTGTGTGTGTGTGTGTGTGTGTGTGTGTGTGTGTGTGTGTGTGTGTGTGTGTGTGTGTGTGTGTGTGTGTGTGTGTGTGTGCCTGTGTATTCACTTATTTATTCAGTCACCTTCCCTCTCTGTTCCACCCAATGAGGTTTTATTTTAAATGTAGGCCTGTTGACAACGATCGTTAGTGAGCGAATCATACGAATTATGGTAAACAAATTTCATACTTTGGTTGGTTTGTGGTCCTCATACAAATGCAATACGCACTCACATACACAATGCAACACATTTTTGGCATTTTAAATCATTTCCCTGGGGAGCTTCGTAAACAGAATGCGGTATCCCAAACGGGGGGCCCCGTATCATTTGGATAAGTGCGATCCACGCTCTAGTTTTGAATTGAAATCATGCCACCTCAAGTTGTATTCCTTTTATTGCTTTCTCAAACTCTCTTGCACAGAACCGAGCAACCGCCAGCGTAGCAGAAATTGAATAAAAGGAGGAAAACAGCAAAGGAAAAAAGACGAGGAAAGAAAAGTTTTCATCACACAGTGTGAAATGACGTTTAGGGCGCCAGTGCCATTGGATGCTAATAGAAATCATGTCCAATTGAACACTCCTCCAAACCCACCCGCCACTCCCCTACCCCCCCCCCCCCCTCCCACCGGCCAGTCCCCGGCCCCCCCGCTGCTTGTTCAATTTGAGCGAGAGAGACTGTCGGACACAAGGCGGTGACACAGGTCACAGCCAGCGTGTTGACGTTCGCTGTTCGGATCTGGTTTCTTTAATTAGCCCGTGTTCTTTTTTAATTAACCAGTCGACTTAGCGCCTCTGTCAATGCCTCTCTGCCCTGGCAGGCAGAGGTGAATGCCTCTCTCCATTCTGTCTCCATTCTGGGCTTGGACTCGTAGCGTGTTCCCATTATTGTTTCAGGGGAAGGTTTGTCGTCCTCTTCCCTGTTTGATTACCATGATAATACCCCCTGGGGGGGGAGGTTGAGGTGGGGGAGAGCCAGCTATGGCCCACTTATCAGACCCCCCCGCCCACGTACAGGACCCTGGCTCTCCCCCTATGCCGCGCTCCATCAGTTAAACCAACACTCCGCAATTCAGCATTAATCTCAAATATCATAGCGCGACCGGAAGCTGGACGGCCAACACAATGGCAAATTAAGGGCTACGTCAGTGCGATAGTGCACTGCCGCGCTGCAAACTGGAACCTTCCCAAGTGTAATTATGCTATGCTAATTCACCCCCCCCCCCCCACCCCGCCGCTATAAACCAGGCTCCCTGGTCAGCCAGACTTGATACTGCGGGGTAAGGAGATGCAGAATGAATGAATTAGCTGAACGGCTGAGATACACGCTGAAACTCAGATACGCCAGACCTCTGTCCCAGTTGGCGGGAAAAGGGTGGTTGGACATTAAACAGGCAGAGCTTCCCGATGCCACCCCCCCCCCCCCCCCTTTTTTGGAGAGGGGGTTGGGCAAGGGGGTGGGGTCTGCGGGGTCGCCCACCTTGAACTGTGATGGAGTGATTGATTATTAGACAGGGGTAACCCTGTGTACCCCCCCCCCCCCCCCCCCCCCCCCCCCCCCCCGCTCCACCGCAGCCGCTGACATGAGGACTGTGTTAACGTCGGACACGCAGCGCAGAGAAATCCCTGTCACGCTCTGTAGGGGCGAACACTGGTCAGGGTCAGAGGTCAGGAGTCCAGGGGAAGGGGGGGACGGGGGTCCGTGTCACGACCTGAATCCTGATTGATTCTCTTTGCAGCCGGCGGCCGTCGCGGTAAAGAAAGTTAAGTGGAGATAATGGAGAGTGGAGGGAATGTTCTAGAGAGGAGTAGGAGGGGGTTGGAGGGGGCGGGGGGCTAGAGACCCCCACGGTCAGAACACACTCAGTACATGCACACTTCGCCGCCGTCGCTCTTCCATGCGCTGGCTGTGTTTTCACTTTCGCAGACCCCCCCCCCCCCCCCGTTGAAACGAGACACACCACCACATGTTTTCCCTTTACCCCGCACCAGACAGCTGAGCCCCCCCCCCCCCCCCCCCCTCCGAGTGGGGGCGGTGTCTGCTGGCCAGATGAGCACCGCTGGGCGGTGGAGGGGTCCCACACACACACACACACACACATATACACACATATACACACACACACACACACACACACACACACACACACACACACACACACACACACACACACACACACACACACACACACACACACACACACACACAGGACCCTGTCCACCGCTGTGTAGTTCAGCAGGGTTCTCTATAACATGCAATGCAGGGTTCTGACTGAGTCATCTGGATAGTGAATTAAAGGGAAGCGTGGGTGTAGAGTAGTGTCTTGGTTCGGGGGGTGTTCCATTCAGGAGACCCTGGGTTCAATCCCCCGACAGCCGCAGCCTACGGACATCCTTGAGACATGAGCATCCACAACCCTTTCCCTTGCCTGCGGGTAACTGAAACCGTTGTGAGTCTCAGAGGACAACAGCGTCCATGTTCAATGACTCCATGGTTAAACACCCTGGGTCGTGGGCCAGTGGTGAATAATATTGACAGTTGTTTTTTTGACTCATTTGCATGCAACTCTGCAGGGTTATTGTGCAGGGGGAGAGGCATCCCGAGAGGAGCGATGTGAAAGCACCGTCTTCTCCTTGTGAGAGCTCACAAGTTGTGGTGTGCTTCCCGGGGAAAGCAGCAATTATGGGAAAAAAAAGTCCTTTGAGCGGTGACTGCTCTGGCATTCTGCCATTTAAATGTCTCCTGTCTCCTCCAGAAACTCTGAAATGCCACAATCGCTGCAGCATTCCACCAGGCCTGAACCCGGGACGCTGTGCTCCCCAGGCCGGGCTTTCAGCTGGCTAGTTCTTCTTCTTCGTCTTCAGCTTCATCTTCATGGTTATCATCATCATCCTTATCCGTTTTTGTGCTGCCTGAGCAGCACCAAACCTTTTCCAGTACTCTTTGCTCTGTCTTTGCAGAGACCTTTTTCAGAGCAAGTGCATTGGACACAGTTTCTTTTGCAGTTGTGTTCAGCTTGTATCTGTTGGAAAGATATTTTATATCCACTGTGTTGTTCTCTGTACTGTATGCAAGGAATCCATCTTTTACAACAAGTATAGGTTATGAATAAAGATGGGCTGATGTGCAGATATTGGGGGAGAAAGGCAATTGTCCAACGTTCATATTTTCTCCCAATTCTTTCATGTGATGAATAGTTAATGCTTAGTAAGAAGAAGGTCAATGATCAAAAATATCACTGTTAATGGTTAACATGGTTATGATGTTGAGGTCACGAGTATCCTCATGGTTAATTGATTCTGGCCTAATATTTTCCAGCTGGTTTCATGACCTTGTGCTCCTACCCCCTGGCTAGCTCTAACAACAACAAAGAGTGATCAGGATATGTTCCTGAACAGCTTCTCTCCCTTTATCCTTTTCTCTCACGATGTCACTCTTACGGTAAAATAAGAATGAGAGTAAAATAAAATAAATGCTTTCCTTAAAACAATTAATGATCAAATGATTGCCCTTATCCACCACACAGTAACAAACCACAAATTAACCTAGCATCGTTAGCCCCGTAAGTGTTAAAAAAAAAAAAAGGATGATAAAAAAAATAACACCCATTTGTTACAGTATGGACAATCCGAACGATAACGAATTCGAGCCTCTCTAGCCCTTAATTCTCTTACCACAGAGCTTGAGTTTTCCGACTTGTTTTATTTTTTTCAATGTGTTTTGGAAGTGTTTGTCACTAGCCATGCTTAGCCGTTGGCCTCCATAATGGTTTTGAAGTGTCGGCCAGCCTAGCGTAGCTGTTAGCGTTAGCGTTAGCCCAGATGATCCTCTCTCTGAGTCCTCCTCTAGATCCGGCTCCGTGGGGCTTGATCTGTCACGTTAAGCAGCTGAGTCTTACGGCTCCAGGCTCTCTTGATTAATCAAACCACTGCTAACTCAAAATTAAGTGTGTGCGCGTGTGTGTGAGCATGTGTGCAATCTAGAAAGAGAAGAGATTTTGTCTCCTGCTAGGATGACTGACTTATAACTTTTTAAAACCTCTTGTTCTTGTCTGCATATTAGACAAAAAAAATCGATGTCAAATGTTGCTAAATGGAGCATTTGATTTGATCATTGTCTAAATGATAAATTTCACTAATAAAAACATATTTGACAGATTCATAAGCAAAGAAAATAATTCTTTATTATCATTTTAAATAATTCTTTAATTATTTAAAATGATTATATTATATATTATATGTAATTTTATTAAAATGCATTAATAAACTGTTATAGTTTTGTTCAACCTCGCTTGAACAGAGACGTCAGGGAAACAATTCATGTGAATTCAATCAAGTAGACTTATTCTGGACCAGACAAACTAACCATTCCAGGATCAGACAAACTAACCAAATCTGACCTGGCCCAGTTCTGTTCCTTGACATGATGCCACACTATCATGGTTTTCTTTTGTTTGTGGCGTAGGGATTGGATGGAAACTCTTTCACCCCTGGGGAGGGTTGTGCCATCATCTCCTGTTTCATCGTCTTGTTTGCACGATGGAAAAGGAATCAATGGAAAAGCACCGTTACAGGTGTGAGCTCTGCCGCTCAACCATGGCTGATACTTCAGATGGGATGCTGCTGGTGGTTGTTGTTGGGTTAAAGGGCCCCGATGGGCATCCAGCTCCAAGAATCAGTTCATCCAGTACAGCTTTTACCGCTCTGGTAGAGCTCCACAACTTACCTGTCTCAGAACTAGGACGGGCCGGTAGAATTGGCTTGGTCCCAAACTGCCTTTCAAGAAGTGTCCAGTCTTCTTTCACTTGCCAGTTTATAAGTATAACTGTATTAAAGTAAATACACTCTATTGTCTAGTGATCCCAGTCCCTCCATAAAGTGGTCTATGAGTTTTAAAAACCATGATTCAACACCGGTGTCTTTATTCACATGCAAATCCCTGTGTTGATTTGACATCGATGAACGTTCATAAGAAGCTGCAGGGCTCAAATCGTTTTCAGACATTTGCTTTCAAAAATCATTTTGCTGACTGACGTATGCACATGCAGTTCCAAGCGATTGTTTAAGTGTTTTCAAATAGACAGATTCACTGAAGTCTGGAGGATCAGTACTTCACAATGGGGTTCCTGGCTCAAGTCGAAACAGTTCCCCAACCCTCATGCTGCGATGTTTACCTCCTGTATGGAGGATAAATCTTCAGCTCCCATGCTGTCTTTGCAGAGCCAAAGCCAGGCTATTTCCCCAGGTTGCGTGGGGCGCATCCTCCATTTGTCATCTGCTAAATGACTAACTGATGGGCAGGAACCAAAGTCTGAACGAGGCAGAACCAGTCTGAACAACCCCCTCAAAATTGTGGCACAGGGAGACTAATCACTGCATGATGTTGAGTGCCTTTTGAAGTTTCAGCATCATGACCAAGGGTTCAACTTTAACCCCCCTACTGCAACTCTCTGCCAAGCTAAGTTAGATCAAAATCATTTTAAAGTGTAAGTGAACCCCCTTTTCCGACTTGAATTTGTACACTATAAAAAGATAATATATATAATAAAGCGCTTTTGGCAGAGGGCTCTACGAAGGTGTGTTCTCCCCACAACATCCACTGCATCTTGTTGATTCTTGAAATGAAATATCCGGGAAGCATTACCCTCTCTCGGACATAAACATCCAGATCAACCGCTAATAAGATGGAGGTCAGCACCACCACACACACCTGCCCCCCGGTGTCCCTTTGTCCTGACGTTGAAGAATATAGTAAGAGGCACTTCAACGTCATGACGGGTATGACAAGAGCAGAACCTTCACTCATGTTTTCTCAATATGATGGTCTTATTTCAGTGTCGGTAGAGAATACCAGATCATATGAGACTTATTACCACGTTTAAATCCCCAAATAAAAAGATTTGGGGTTCACTGCCCCTTTAAATGACATTGATCTCAAATTATGAAGGGCATTTCAATGGTGGATTTTGCACAGATGTCTGCATTGGCTTGAACGCGCACACACACACACACACACACACACACACACACACACACACACACACACACACACACACACACACACACACACACACACACACACTTGAAAAGCTAGCGTCTCTTTAAAAAATCAACATTGCAAAGTTTATCGAGCAATTTTCCGTCTGGAAACACAAAAGTGCTTTAAGGATAATCAGGGAGGTACTCTGCTTGTTGTGCCTGGATCTCGTTTCCGCTGCTGTGTGCTTATCTAACACTTTCATATTTCCTTCCCCAGAATGTTGTGATCTAATAGAGGTCCTACAGATTGCAAACACAAGCAGTCATCGATCACCGCTTCAGTCGACACCCCGCCGATTGGAGCGGGGAAAATAACAAGGTCTTTGGCCTGGCGCCTCAAAGTATCATGCTACCCAGAACAGCCTGTTATTGATAGACAATAATACCAGCCCACCTTCACCCTTTGGGTTCTCTTAGCAAAACAATGGGAGAGGTAAAGAAGGAGAGACTAGAAAGATGAAGAGCAACGGGAAGAGGGAGTGCAAGAGCATAAGGCGAGGGCAGGGAGAAGAGAGGAAAATAAGTGTGTGTGTGTGTGTGTTTGTGTGTGTGCGCATGTTTGGACCTCTCCCTCACCCCAAGTGTACCTCCATCAGTTTCCTGTGGTCACCAGCTGGTGGGCCTGCTAATCCAGGCTCTGCTTCCGTTGCAGAGTCTTCCAGCAGCTCAGCCCCTGAAAGGCGCCCGAGCCGGGGGTCACAGCTCCTATCACCGCCGTTTGTCACTAGTATATCTTTCTGGGAGTTTAGGATCCAACCGCGTCGCCATTCCCCTTGCTTTTTGTTAGGCCTTTGCTGGAAGGATAACGGACGGAGCAGGCAGGGAGGAGGGGGCGGTGATTACAGTTTATTGGGAGTTGGCTTCAAATAATATATTTTTAAAGGGGAGCTTAAGCCGGTGTGGTTAAAAAAAGCTATTTTCCAGAACGACAGTCAGAACACAATTTTACTGGCACTTCATTTATTTATCTTGATACATTGTGTGGACGGTGTCGTCACATCAGGAGCACACATTGAATCATTGGCCTTTTGAATGTTTGAATAATTTAAACTCATTTCAATGGCCTGGCCAAGTTATGTGACTCCTTCTAAACAGCCAGCGGACCGGGTTAAAAGCGCATAATGGGGGCGTGAGGTGCCTGCGTGTGTGTTGTTAATATGCTATATGATCAGGTGTCTCCTCATCAAACACATGGAGATGCATTGTGAAGCCAGCCAGTCTGCCTCTGAATTATTTACACATCCACTCGCCTTTCAGGAATAAAAATAGTGCGTGGGTGTGTGTGTGTGTGTGTGTGTGTGTGTGTGTGTGTGTGTGTGTGTGTGTGTGTGTGTGTGTGTGTGTGTGTGTGTGTGTGTGTGTGTGTGTGTGTGTGTGTTTGCATGTTGTTGTGTATGTCTGTCTGTTGGTTGTGTCTGTCTTTCTATTTCATTAGTGTGGGTGTTTAAATGTGTTTCTGTTTAGAGTGTGTGTGTGTGTGTTTTGAGTGTGTGCATGTGTGCATGTGTGTCTTTCTGTCTGTTTATCGGTGTGTGTCTGTTTATTAGTGTGTTTTCTCTTGCTACTTTGTTTTGCGGCAAACTGGCAAGCTTCGCCGCCTGTAGCAGATTGGCGAAACAGATTGTGAGCTAAAATGCTTGCTTCTGCTCAGGGATTTTCAAAGCCTTTACGCAGTTATTGTGTTCTCTTTCTGCGCTCCTTCATCCTGGAATGGTTTTGAACTAATCTGACGATAGTTTGGTGTGTTATTGTTTTATTTGATACTTTCTAGTACACCATGCCCCACGGCCATGTAATCAGGAAAAGATGCATGTGAAGATGCTCCTACTGGCTTTGTGTTATCGCAGTTCCGGGCGGTAGAAATACATTTGACAATATTCTCTGGCCTCCGTCTCCGCTGTGTTCATCAGAAATGCAACATGGCCTTTTCCTCTTCCTCTTTCTTGCAGTTGGTGACATTTCCTGGCTCCTGACCTTTCTCCATCCTTTGGTAACACTTCCTCTCCTGCTCATTGGATCACAGCAGCCCATCTGTTGGTAAATGGTAGGTCGAAAATTATGTTTTCCCCCAAATAACTATGTGATTAATTTTTCAGCACTATTTTATTACTATTGACTTCGTACTTGGAAGACGATTTGATTGCACTTTTCAGTCAACAGCAAATTCTTAAGCTGAGTTTGACGAGCGGAGTCTCCCATGAAGCAGTCCAACTGTTTAATTAATGGCCCTTGTGAAAACAAAGCAAAGCAAACACGCAGCTTTAATCGTAGATATGATTAATTCACATTAATTAAAATGGTAATCAAACATTAAGAAATGCCCTTTTTACTCGTCTGGCTCTGAATTGCAAAGAAGGTTTTTTTTTTATGTTTCTATGCTCTTGAGAATGTGGTCGTTTTGAAAAGTAATCCAAGCCGTATGTGTTTAATACAGACATAAAACCAATCGCGGACATAAAAGGTGTCCTCCCTTTGAACTATGATTTCATTCATCTGATGTTGCCCGCCCAAAACAAAAGGATTTATCCCCATTCAACAAGACCCTCATGCATTCCTGTGCACCAAAACCTCGCTGCCCTGGGTTTTCACCACCACGCTAATCAACATAATTGGAGGTGATGATGCCATGGTGGAGTCCAGCTCCACTGTCTCAGCGACAGAGAGGCAGGCTGTCTGCCTGCTCCCGGGCCAGGCGGGGGAAGGTGTGGACAGCAGAGGACAGGGCCAAGGTGCGCCACTGACAGACCCTCCTCCTGGGACTAATAACCAACAGATGGCCGGCCAGATGTGGGCTGGCGGTGACCTTGGTCACCACGCAAGGTCAACGCCAGCCGCCACCTGTCTTCAAGACAGCCCCTGATGCACAGACGTGGGGGCGGGCATTTTTCCTTCTTTCTTTCCATCTTTCTTTCCTTCCTGCCTATTGGTGCCTTTTTGGTTTTGGTCGTTGGTTTTGGTTACCCTGCCGACCAGTTTAGTACTGAGCCAATCGCGTCCTCCTGTCAACTCTGTACGCGTCGTCCGGTTCGTTTTTGATTCGCCACAATAACCATCACTCTTGTGATACCAATGAAGCTGCGCAGCTTCGGGACCCGGAGGGATTCGACATTCCTATGCTAGAGCCGCACAACGGAAAAACAGTGAGGCACAAACACAACTCATTTTAAAGCCCTTCAGCTCCTGTTTACCACTCTAAAAAGGCACCGGCGACCCCCTCTTCCAGGGCTAAGCGCTTTGTTGCCGTGGAGCTGTTGAAGTTGAATGCATATCTAAAAATGAACAAAACCCACTGATGTGAGCATGCGCCGGGGTGCTTATTGCGCCACGCGGCTCAATACTTTGATCGGCGGTTTGATTGGCTGGCGGCGGCGCGGCCATGACACCGCTCAAACAGCCGACTGTGAGCACAGAGCCGAGAGAGGCTGCAGGCAGCGGGAGCCGGAGCAGGCAGCGCAGCAGGGGAGGGTCCTATGGGGTTCATACTACACAGTCACCATCAGAGCCTGGAAACAGGCTGCCGAGGAGGGGGAGGGAAAGGGGGAGGGAGGGAGGGGGGGGGAGGGAGGCGAGGCGCTGATGGTCGTGAAGGAGGAGGGAGAGGATGAAGAGGAGGAGGGATGAAGAGATAGTGGAGGAGGAGGAGGAGGAGGAGGAGGAGGAGGAGGAGGAGGAGGAGGGTGAGAGAGGAGGGTGAGAGAGGAGGGTGGTGGTGTTGGTGGTGGCCGGAGGTGTCAGGAGGATAATTGGGGTGAGCAGATCTGTGGGGTTGATATGGCAGCTTTATTAAGAGTAGTGAAGTCGGATGTCTCTCTCTCTCTACCCCCCCCCCCCCCCCCCCTGCTTCTCCCACTTTCTCTTTCCATCTCTTCTCTCTTTCTTCCTCTCTGCGTCTGTACAACTCTCTTTCTCACCCACGCATGCTTATAAGCCAATCTTCAGTGCTGCTGGAGCCCCTGCACCAACAAAGAGATGGAGGGCCAAGTTGTCCTAGATACGACAATGCAGCCCATTACTCCAAACCCACTGATGGGCAAGTGGCAGATGTGACGTATGTTCTTTCTTTGGCTAAGCGCCACGCTGCTAGCTTTTGTATGGGCGTTAAGCGTGGATGTGCTGTTATGTGGATCGCATTGATTGATATTATGTAAGCCTCAACATTATTATTATTATTATTGTAATCGTCAATAGGACTCAAGCACACCATACAGAGCCAAACGGGGGAAGGTCAGATAGCAGTGGTCAGGGAATATATTACGTCGGATTCCCTGGGGAAATATTGTTTTGGAGGACATTGGGAACTTTTAGTCCTCTTCCCTTAAAATATACTAACTATTAAAAAAATATAAGTGTACATATAAAATGTTTGTGTTGACTTTGTACTGGGAGTCAAAAAGAAGTTTAAGGTAAATACATTACAAGCATATTTAATACTCGTGGTAATTACACAGGTAAACAAATAACAAGTCAATGTAGAGCTAAAAAGGTAAATAAATAATGTATATTCGACAGAGGGAATATAGTGGTTGAACAATAACAAAAGAAAGAAAACAAAAGCAGTGTGACATATTAGAGACCGGAACCCTGCTGAATATTTAACACTTGAATCCTGTGTGACTCAGAATCACGATACATTTCTAAACAAGGAACTCGCCTGGCCCTAGTTCACCACTGTGTGTATTCCCATCTTTTCTGAACTCCGTGAGTGGCACTACAAAGAAAATGTGTGCCAAAAGCGGTGTTTGTGGTTATGGACAAAATGACTGGAATTTCTTTCTCAGCCTAAATTGGTTTCAAATCCCTGTCTCTCTCTCCCAGCTCTGGTCAGCGGGATAACTGTATGTGTACACCGCCTCCGCCGCCGCCCAGTAAATAAGGAACCCCGCTCCTTCTACCGGCCAGCTCCATGCCTTCCAGTCCACTCCAGCAGGGGCCGGCTAATCCTCTTCCTGGTGGTGGTGGAGGGATGGCAGGGCGTCCCAAAGCCCTTCGCTGGCCGGACTTCAAAGACCCCAGCGATACAAGGGGATTGTGAAGGAGATGGGCCGGGGAAAGGGGGGAAAGTGAAGTCCGGCCATAAGCTCTTGGTGGTCTGGGGGGGGGGGGGTCGAGGATCACCTCAACCTTCTCCTTCTGGATGTTCCCGAGGTGACGTCGTTGATGTCCAGGGGGGGTGGGGGAAGTGGTTCTAATTGGAAGGACAAGCGAGCTGGCTCGGCAGGCGTGTGTAGCCATGTTGGCGCCGTGGTGGGGTCTCGTCTGCGAATTGTTATTTTCCCATTAGTTTTTCAGTCCCTTCCCGACGCTAAAACCCTACAGGGGTGTAACCTGGCAGGGTGGCAGGCTGCGGAACGTACTGGAATGAAACTGCGAGCAGCTGCTGCCAAGTCGGACATGCAACGACAGGAGAAATAGTTAAAACCTCCTTTCAGTTGTTCGTGTTGAAAATAGAAAAAAGGGAAATGAAATGCCATCTGTTTTTCTGAACTTCCGCCCTCACAAGCCTCTGCCTCTGTGTTTGACTAACTTAAGTTGTTTTGTCAGTTGAGCGAGGGTTTGGGCTGTGATGTAAAGACTTACGTTTGAAACAGGGAGAGAGAGCTCTGCGATTGATGTCGCCCGCACTCCCCGACGGTGTACCTCGAAGCGGTTTCATCCTTTGTTTATCCCTCGACAAAATTTGCACCGATGACTGGAGTTGGATCGCCTGTGGATGCTCTTTCCAAATGAGGGCCTCAGATAGAGGGTTTCTTGATCAAAGCTGCCAGTTTATAAACAGGTCTCAAATTTGTCTCGACGTTTCCCACGGCATCGTGGATTGTTGTTGGCAACGCCAGCTTGTTGTTTTATTTGAGTCGAGCTGCGTGTCTCCCGTGCTGACAAATGAAAAGCCAACAATCTTTCTGTGAAAGTTGTGACACTGCGGTTGCAATGTTGCACCGATGACAATGCTAATTTAAATTGGCGTCATTAATGCAGTACAGTAATAAAGGGTCCTTTATATTCCCTGTCTCCCCAAGGCCAGAACGCTCTCCGTTGCTTTATTCCACTTTTTTAGTACCCCACTCCCTATTAGTTGCCCTCCTTTAACGGCTGCTAATCAAGTGTATTTGTTTCCTTTTTAAAAGTTAATAAAAGCGCCTTCCACATTTAGGGCTCTTTTAGTATCTCGTTTATCGCGAGGGCTGTTGTTCCCTCGTCGGGAACGACTCCCCCCTGCTGAATGGAGACGGAGGAGGCCGCACCGAGTGATCTGCTAATTATCTTAAGTGGGCTCGTTGGTGTCGTAGATCTGTTGTGTTTTCCCTCTGCGGGCAGCCGGGATGCTGTCAATGACTGCTGTTGTCCACTCAGCCCGGCCCTGGTGCACTCTGTCCCTGCCCTCTGATGACTGAAGCAGGAGACGTCAGCACGCCACTTAAACCCTCATCCATCAGCCGAGGTTAACCCTCCGAGCTGGCGCGTTCCAGATTTAACCCAGCAAGGGGAAGATTATATCGTTAAGTACTCAACCAGCGGATTGAGTTATGGTTCGTTTCATTGCGCTCCCAGTTCGGTGCCGTTTCGTCGTCATTATTTCAGAGATGGAGCTGAAGTCAATGTTGACTTGTTTTCCCCCGAAAGAGAAATCGCTTTAAAGATCTCCAGAGCAATATTCCAGCGGTTGGGATCGTTGGGTTCAACCCCTCTCGGTTAATGGTCTCATACTCTGGAGAGGTTTGGGGAAGACGATGGATGACAGTTGGCATCGAGCGGGTGATCTCTGGCCGCCTGTTGACTGCTCATGGGGATGCTGTAGGAAGCGCTAAGAGAGTAGTGGTTAGCATAATGCTAACAGAGCGCCTTTGGACGTTATGTTTAGAGTGGAGCACAGCAGAGTTTATTTCGTCATTCATTCATTCATTCATTCATTAATCCATTGACCCATTCATCCATTCATCCATCCAACCATCTATGCTTACATGGAGCACTGCTTCCTCTCATTATCTTCCTTGTGTTACCTCACCTTTTTCCAAATTAATCTGTAATTATCACTGGAGACAAGCGCAGCAGAAATATGTATGCTAATGTTTTGCACTTCTAACCCTGTTGTCTTTTTTTCAGTTGTACAGGAAGTTGCGCTGATTAAAAGCACATGTCAAATAACATTATTTAGTTAATTACAGCCTGATTATGTCGGAAAATGGACTTGGTGGTTAAAAAGTTGATTTTCACTTACAGTTGGATTGCCACCAACAGTGCTTCACGGTCTCCATAGCAACGTTGATCTGTTTAGGGGTGTAATAGAATTGTGTTTGGCTAATCTTTACTTATTCCGGACCGCACACTGTGAGTGGCTGAAATGATATGCAGCAGTTTATCCGAAATGCCTGCTGCTATTTCTCATGATTAATTCTTTCTGAACCCACTGGGTTAAGCATTAAGGAAGATCGCTGCATTAATCGGCAACCTATGTCTATCTAAATGGGTAATTGCGAGCTGGTTGCTGAGAAATATATGAATGCTGTCTCGGAGGCTTTAATGGAGTCACTTCCTTTAGATCTGGGGTGTCTGCCTTGCATATTAACGGGGAAGGGTTCCATCCCACCCCCCAAAGACATATTCCACATAGATGCATTTTAACCATCCCTTACCGAGGATAAGAGTATAAGGTCTAGTGTACAGACATTAGTATAGTCGTGTTCCCTTATGTCTACCGGAGCTATATGCACTCAGGCTGCATGTTGCGGCGATTCACCGGATAAAAATACAGATAACGTATTAGGTCATAGGCAGACACACACTTATAATTAACGCGTTGTTGTTATTATAAAGCATAAATGTCAAGTGAAGATGGTGATTATTTATAGTTTTAATTTCCTCCCCGGCACGAGATATGTGTAATTGTTTTCTCCTCGGTTGTTTCTTGTATTGAATGGCTCCACCATGCTTAAGACTGGGAGCAGGGCTAATGATCAGTGATGGATGATCTGTCTGTGGGAGGAATACCCTGGTGCCCTGGTCCAATAGCATGTGTTCCTCTGTGCTTTCATCATGCACTTAAATTAAAATCATTGAAATGTTAGCAAGACTGGCAAATAAATAACCCTAGCCCCACCAAGTGCCAACAATACCTCTGATTGCAGTATTCTCCACTAAACTTTAGCAACGGCCTCTACGAAGGACTTGAATCAGTAGTTTCCACATCCTTATTCTTACCCGCGGTGCAAAGTTTGGTTCTCGTACAAGCCGCTTGAGCCCAAATTATCTCCTTGCGTCGCCTTCACAAAAGATGGGTTTCTATGTGTGCAGCGCAGACTCCGGTGTCTGCTTCAAAAGCACCTGGGTGTGTTTCTATGAGCAGATGCGGTGTGCAGAGGATAGGGGGGGGTCCTGAGAGAAAGTTGGTACAGCATTGAGAATGAAGTTATTTGGGGAGGTAGCAGGATGGGTGGGGGGGGGGTGATTACCATGAGCCGGCTTCAGAGAGGCTAGGAGACGGCGGCATGGATGATGGATTTTTCGTCCTCCCTCGGTAGATGGCAGGATCCTCTTCAAGAACATATTCGTGCACAAACACGCACACACAGATGCACACACGCCCATGCGCACACACGCCCATGCGCACACACAACCGCGGCACACACCAACGCCCAAAGACACTATCAATCTTCTTATCTTGTTTGCGGCTATTTTCAATCTCTGCCACTCTGCTTCTTCTCATAGTCCCTCGCCCGCTATATTATTTATTTCCCTCTCCTCCCGCTCTCGCTTTTTTCTTCTGCTCTCATCACCAGCCTCTCCACCTTCTTCAATATGTCTGTGATTGGAGAACACACGGCATCACTGAACCAATCTCATCCCTATTCATAGACTTCCGAGTCTCTCTCTTGCTCTCCCTCCCCTCCCCTCCCCTCCTCCCTCCCTCCCTCCTATCCTCCCTCCCCTCCTTACCGGCCACCTCTTCCTTTGTACCTCTCTTCTTCTTTTGGACGTTTTTGTTTGGCTTTTAAGTCCCATGCCCCTATCCGGCTGAACCTGCCTACTATAAAATGTTGACACGGCGTCACAGGCCAAAAATATATAATAAAATAAAACATGCTTGCTAAGCGTTTTAAAGCTAGTCACGGTCTGCCGCCGCACACGCACAAATGGCCACTCACACACACATGAGTACGAATACCAACTCACACACGAAAACTAACACGCACGAACACAAACGGACACACACACACACCCACGCAAACACACACTCTCCCCCTCCCCTCCTCTCCTCTGTCGTAATTACTGCTGAATCCAGCAGCTATGGGAGGCTTGTGCGGCTCGGTCGAACCGTCATTACTGACAATCCTCTAGCCTTTATCTGCCATGCGAGGCTCAGACAGCCTCGCTCTGCAGGGATGAGTTCATTGGCTCACTGGGAACCCGAGGATAGGCGGTGGAGGGGTGCTGGATGAAAAGAAAAGATGATCAGAGGAGAAGTAAAAGCAAGGCAAGGGGAGGTTCCTCGTAAATGTGTGTGTGTGTGTGTGATGGGGGGGGGGGGGGGGGTAAAGGCGGGGTGGGATGCAGTCGCACCTATTTCAGTTCCTCGACAGACAGAAAGGAGTTTTTGGATGGAGAACTGCTCGAAAAGCTGTCCAAAAACCCCTGTGTCCGCCTGGGTCGCCATGGTGATTGGATGCTTTGTAGGCATGTGTAGTGGGGAGGACTTGAAATCCATTACACCTGCCACCGGCCCGTGGAGCACCCTCTCTCTGAGAGGCCGTGGGCACCTGGCTCTCTGCGTCTGAACAGCAGGACCCCAGCGCCCCATGACGTCTGGTGGTCTCTCGCTCTTGCTCTTGCTCTCTCTCTCTCTCAGCTTTTAAACTCTGAAAGATGTTAAGGACTTGGAGCTAAGGACTCAGGTGCATTTAAATGAAAGAAATGAAAAAACGACAACAACAAAGAATGCGTTGAGAACGGACCTTCTTTGTCCCTCAACACACTTCCCTTGTTGACTTTTCCGTAGTAGTGCCAAAGAATAGCGGTTGACTTATATTTTTACACTCACTTGTAACTTTCCCCCATCCTGAGGTCTAGCAGGAAACCTGTGAAACAACAAGCTAGCGGTTAGCATGTCTGCAGCATAAACCTTTTATTTTTTTTATACTTCTTCACACAGGCACTTTGTGCTTCTCCGTGCCATGGAAATGGCGGGGCTAAATCGGTCCCGGCGTGGGCGTGTGATTGCATGTGTGTACACCAATCTCTGCGACTGGTAGGCGTGGGGAACTGCACTAAAGGGGAGGAGGAAAACTCTTAAGCGGTCTGTCGGGACCAACTACACCTCAACAGGGTGGTGCAGCGCAGCGGGGGACGGGGGTCTCTGGAAAAACTGCCCCTATCAGCCTGCATGAGGGCCTCGCTCAGAGGCACACAGGCAGAACAACCGTAGTGCCAGGCCTGCCAACGACCGGCAGCGAACCATTTCATTTGATGCAGCTAGGATCTGGCTTTTAAGATGTAAATAGCACTTTGAAATACAAATAAACGACGGGGATCATAGTATAAATGAGACGAGGAGAAAAGTGGATGTTTATTTTGAGACAGGTTTGCAGTTATGGTTGGGTTGGATTGTATCCATCTCTAACGAAAAATGAAAGATGAACAACGACGACCCAGCGCCTCAGAAGGGGATTCTCCTTTTCATCAAACAGCATGAGCGTTTTCCTCCAAACCAAGGCCCTTTCTCTCCCCGCTCTCACCCTCCCAGGAGAGTGTGTGTGATTTTTATTTTTTATTTTTTATTTCTTCGTGTATTGCACAATATGCTTTTTAGAACCGGTAAACAGATCCGAGTCCAGACTGGCATCTCTGGGGGGGGGGGGAGTCAGCTCTCTGTTGACTCCTGAGAGGAACCCAGGCGAAAAGTTCAACAAGTCACACGCTCTCTCTCTCCGTCCCTGCCTCCGCTTCCTCTGTCCTTTCCCCTTCAGCCTTTGCTTTTCACACCCATCTGTATCATCCCCTGATGTGTGTGTGTGTGCGTGTGTGTGTGTACGTGTGTGTGTGTGTGTGTGTACATTTGTGTACACACACACACTCGCACACACACACATGCGCGCGCCGCTCTTGTCCTCCCCTTTTCAAATGGTAATGGATCTCTACAGACCAGAAGCGCGACGGTTCCTCTCTGAAAATCCCGGGGTTATGGAGTGTGAGTTCCAGGAATATATTCTCGCAGCCAAAACCACCTCTTTTTTTGTGCACGGCAATATTGGCTCAAGGTCTAATATGGCTGTGGAGTTATTCTTAATCGTGAAACACTCAAAAACATTTCCTGGGCTCTCCACAGAGAACCACAGAAGACAGGGAATGCCTTTCGGCTGTTGGCTCATCCTCCAAACCCTGACAGTTGTAGCAAACAAAATGTAGCCCGTTCTATGCTAACAGGTCAAAGTGGTACGTGGATTGCCTTTGTTTCCTGTTATGCACTAACAGTTTTGCTTCCTACGGTTCTTTATGTCCTTTTAGTTTGAAACCTTGGCCCAGTACAGGTGAAGTGATATTTATATTTAGAACAACAGACACGATTTAAATAGCATCATTGTTAAATCGAGATGAGAAACGGTTGACTTCAGTGGCCGTTTAACCCGATGCGTTTGGCCTATAGCTGGATCATGTTTTTTTTTTCTAAATTAACTTTGCTCTATGAAATCTTGATTAATTGATTGTTTATCTGGTCGGGTGATGTCATAAAAATGCCAGACCGCTGAAAGGCATGCTTGAACCTGATAAGCTTAGAACGGAGCATTTACTTTAGCGAAACAAAATGGAACATGTCTGGCTGAAAGCATCAGGACAAATCCGATTTGTGGCGAGCTCCGCCGGCAGTAAAAGGCCAATGTAAAACCACTGCTTCTACCGCCCGCCTTCAGCACTCACGGTAGGAACACACCAGGCTAGCAGTGTCGTGCTTTATTTTTATTATAGGTCAACAGGAGAGACGTGTACCTGTTTATTTGTCTACAGAGCCATGGGTGGTATTTGGATCTCCATGCAATGAAAACGTTATTTTCTACTCAGAGTAGAACCACTAAAGGTCAACGGCTGTTTTGTTCTAATGTAATCTCTGTGGTATATCCATATCCACGCTATGCCTCTGAACATTGAGAGTTTCTCGATGGAAAAATCCAGGGCCATTTAAAACAACAGGAGTCATTGACTGCAGGTTTTTCAATTACTGCTACTGCAATTTTTGTATATTGTGGCGTCAGAAAAACAAAGGCTGAAAACTAATGTCCCAGTTGAATAAAATAATGATCACTGTCTTTGTCCTACAAATGAAGCTAAATGGAACAGTATTAAATTGCATTGACGGTAATCATTCCGTAAAAAAAAATTCTTTGCAGGGGAATGATAATATTAAAGGCTTAAAGAGCAACACGAACACTTGGCCATGTATTTCCTGAAAATGGCAGTTTACCACAGATTTCAGTTCCCACACACAAAGCAAAACTGTACCATGAGACCAGGGACACCACCTGCTTTCCTGTTGCCGTTTCGCTACAGCGACCCTGCCAGAGTCATCCCAATAATTGCACTTATATTGTTGTTGCTTGTCGATTGAGACCTGTTTCTAAGGATAAACACAAAGGAATTTGAGTGGGTGTAGTTCCCAATGTATGACTACCAATGGGTTTCGACCAGATGTCAGTAGGTAGAAGTTATTATATTTCGATGATATGCCGTCGGTGGTCTGAGAGCACTTTGCATGCAGAGGAGGACAATAAAGGCATCAGCAAAAAAAACAGATTAACTGACATATTACAGCTTGTTTGTGCATGTCAAGCCGTGCCTTTCCTAGCCCGCCTCGGCTTCTGCACCTCCACCCCCATCGCTACACCACAGATGGTTCAAACACCGCTGTTTTAACTATATGTGCCCCACAAACCCCCCATTAACACCTTTCTGAGAGCAGTGGGATAAGGTGGTGGGGTTTTGGGTTGGCGGTGACCCGCTCTCTCTCGCTCACAATCTGTATTTCTAGTTTAATGTTCAGAAGTTACTTTAGGGGAACTAATTAAATGTGGCAAGATCAACCAGGAAGTGCTTGGCTAGGAGGGGTTTTATCACAAACCGGTTTGAATGTGAGGGTGTGTGTGGGTTTTTCTGTATTTCCTTGTATAAAAAAATGTAACCACCTTTTATGTCTCTCCACATTCCCACACCTCCCTGTGGATTGGGAACGTAATTGAATGCTGCATGACGCTAACGTTGCTAAGCTGTCTGTAATTTTTGGGTGTCTGCATGGGGGTGGCCATTGGAGAAATCCTGTTTCTGCAGCAGTGTGAACTATCCTCCTGAACACTGGCAAGTCGCACACGATATGACTTTCCTTGTTTGTTTTGGTCTACTTCCGCCGTCGCTCTTTATCTCCCCTCCGCTCCTCAGAATGCTGGCAGCTGCCCGTTCGCCGTCCTCTAAAAGCACTAATTGACTTTCCTTCGATGCACGCTGTAATTGGCTTTTAATCACCGCTTTACATCCTGTTTTGATATTGAAATCGGCGCTGTCAGCGGCGCTGGGAACCAGGGTCTCCTGGCTGGTTGATGCAACAGTAGACACTTCTGCGCATTGATCCCCTCGTTGGAACTTCCCACTGTGCTCCTTGAGTGAGGAGAACAGAGGCTGACGTGTGTGTGTGTGTGTGTGTGTGTGTGTGTGTGTGTGTGTGTGCTTGTGTGTGTGTGTTGGTGTTTCGGCACGAAATTCACAGCTCTCCAAGGCATGAAATGACAAAATCTGGCTGATGTTATTTGACATTTTATGGATTTGAATTACAAATTCCCATTGTCATCATAAATTCCCAAACACTCTTCTTCAGGATGAACATCATGCAACAACAAGACATGCCACGCCCAAAACACCCATTACCACCCCCCGCAACACAATGTGCCACGCCTCCACAAATCAAACCCATGGGACAACGCAACCCAACCCGCACGGCCACGCTCATCACAGCCAAGATCGCAGCCTGAACAAGGCTTTGTGCAGAACTATAGAAGCGGTGCAGGCCCTTGCATAACGCGGATATCTTTATTTATAACCAGACCATCAAACAGACATGTGAACACGCATGAGTCAAAGGGTTGGATCTTTGAAAACAGGCAAAGGGGTCGCGAGTACGACGCCCACAGCCACGTGGAAAGAGAACAGCGAGCGGCGCGCTAGCCCATAAGTCCAGGTCGAGGCATCCGCCTCTGCACGCTGCGCTCTGGATGGGGTTCCCGCGCTCCCCCACGCAGGTGGTGCCGCCGTGGCCGCCGCCGCTGTAGCTGCAGCTGCCACCATCGCCATCCCGCAAGGCCAGATGGGAGCCGATCACGGGCCATCCCAGGATACAGATGTCCTGGTCGCGCTAACCAATGGTCCCGTTCCGCCTGGTTCCACTCTGAGCAGCAGAGAGGGATGGCCTGGGGTGCTGCTGGGCGCGGGTTGTTACTCTACGTGTTCCATGTGTTGGCGCCGTGCTGCCAAATATGTCCAATCCAATTTGAGGTCTCGGTTCTCTGTGCTGACTCTGCATACATCCTTTTACTGCGATCAGACACTGAGAAGCCCTCGAGAAGGGGATTAGCTCGCAGAAGTATTGCTTTTCCTTATTCTCAGACGGTCTATTTTCCTCCGCTTCTTCTTCTGCTCTCTCACACACCGACTGGGAACGGTAACCCTCTTTTACACTCTCGCCTTTTACAGCGCTTTATCCACTCACACGCTCGCTCACTCTCTCTCTCAGTCGCTTTGTACTCTGAAATACGTGCTCATCACTCTTTTCTTTATTTCCTTTCTCTCCCTTTTCTCCTCTCCATCACTTCGCCCCGTTCTTGCTTATCGCTCCGTTCTCGTCTCTTCTTCCTTTTTTTTCTCTCTTGTTCTTCTCTCCGTTTTGTCTCGCTGAGGGGTGGAAGGTCGCGAACAGGCATCCGGCGACAGGTTTGCGTTGTAACACAAACTGCTAAACTAGAACGTAAACTGCTTAGCGCTTCAGACCTGGGTTCTGTCTCGTCCTTAGTTTCTTCCTTGCTGATATTAAGTATTAAGTGGCTTTCAGCATGCCAGGGAAGAGTCTGGGTGGAGGGGCTAATGCACAGAGAAAGAAGGGTGGTAGATGGGGCGGGGACACTGTTAGCCGCCTCTGCACACTCTCACCCCGTCTTCTAATCTTCTTACCAATTCTTGTTTAACAAAGGCTTTTGTTCAATTCATCTATTTTCTTTGGCATGAATTCAGGTGAAATAGACCTAGTTTTGCCTCAACTGTCATTATGGCAGTTGATTCTGTCTGGGCCCTTGCTGAATTTCTGGGCTTCTATTTTTTGCTATGGTAGAAGAGAGATTCATTTTTCATTCTGTGGCTCATGTGTTATTAATTCTAAGGGTGGCTTGTGAAAGAGGCAATTATTTTTTCAAGTGTCCTAAGGTGATGCTTAATATTCGTTTTCGCATTTTTTGACATTGTTTTAATTCACAATTTTTGAAAAGGTCCCAGGATATTACAGGGACAACCAGCCAGTTCATTAAAAGCATTGCTCACAGCTAACCTTCAGATGAAACCCCAAAAACAAGCATACTCAAAGTGGTGGAATCCCCCTTCCTTCTCTCCGCAGTAAGCTCTGCTGATCAATAGTTCTACAACTCACATTTACACTGTCAATTCTGGGTTCCCACGCTCCAAAGAAAGACTTGGAAGGTTCCTGGATGCATGGATCGATGCTTGCTTTGATACTGATCAATTTTAGCAGTTATCTAGGGGAACAGGCAAAACCTGTGAGAAAAAAGCATATGAATATGTCATATTCAATATCCAGATCCACTTTCAATATGCCATACACAATGAAATCGTGATTGTATATATTTTATTTGAAAGCATAATAATCACATCTAAGGCTTTTGTGAGACAAATCGACAATGCTCCCGAATAACAGCCTATCAAAATAATGAACAGGTGTAGTCCTAAAGTGAACATATCCTGTTTCTTTTTTTTGTGTATTTACACAATTACGACCTTGCCATGCTGACTTGGTGGAGTTTGCAGGTGTCCGCTTTAGGGCTGTCACTTGCAATGATCGTCAGCATAATCGACTATCAACATAACGATTAGCGGCAGGGCCACACAATGGCATTACATAAGTGTTTGCTACATAAGCGCTCACTAAAGCCCAGGAGCCGAGGGCATTGGGGGTGGAAGAAAGGAATAGAATGGGCCAGCACTGCGAGGCAACGTAAATGAGTCAAACCAATTTGGTTTCGCAGTTAACATGGATAAATGTGTATAATGGATACTATTAAAGGGGCCCTATTTTACAACCAAATGTGTGGGGTTTATTAGTCATTACAAGCCCTTTCACAATCTACCCGCTTGTGACATAGATTTTACCACACCCCTTTTTTTGTTGCCAAAATAGGGGCCCTTTAACTTCCTTGAATATAGTCTAATAAGCTTCAAGTGCTTTCTATGATGATGTCTTCAACTCCCTCACCTAACTGTTGAGACGACCACTCTGAATGCTGGTCACCTCTAATAGCCTACGATTCACTATTTAGTTATTTAGTAGACTTTTCTATTCAGAGTTACAGACTCGCATTGAATTCCGATGCATGTCATTATTGAACTGGTAGGGGTTATATTAGGCCTCTTGCTGAAGAATGCCTGCAGCTACACTGCACTGGAGATCTGGGTTCAAACATTTAAAGCACTCGACTATAGTGACTCCGGGGTATCTCTGACGCTTGTGTTGTTGACCTCAATCAGAGTGGTCAGTTCCTAATATCAGCCATTCCCAGAGCTGTACTGAGAACACCATTAGTACTACTACTGCTAATTCTGCTACTAAAGCGGCTACTGCTACTGCTACTGCTCGTGCTTTTGCTAATGGTACTGCTAATGCTAGTGCTGCACCACTGGAACCAGCTGGTGGCTTATGATGTGTTTTCTGGTAGCGATGGCGGTACGGGTTGACGACTGAGTACCTTATTAGACACATTCGATATCAAATGTTGAACATTTCTGTATTTTTAGGCGAAGTGCCACTGTCTATATTATGCTCTTCGCTCTTCTCAGCAACTGGCCCATCCTCCCCTTTTTACGTCGGCGAGATCAATCTTGTTTCCGCACAATTGCACAGATTGTAATCTCATTTTTAAAAAAAGAATTGGACGATAAAATAATCTGGAAATGAAGCCATTCATCACAGCGTAAACAGCCCAACCAAATGGCTGAGAGAGCGAGGTAGAGTAAGGTAGGAAGGGAGAGGGAGAGGGATACAACTCTCAGGGTAATGGCAGCAGATTGAAAATTGCTAGATAAACCTTGACAGATATTGGTTAGTTTCACTCTCTGCTTTTGTATTGTAAATAAATACGGTTTTACAATTTTCCTGGAATATACTCTCCTCAAAATAGACCAAATAGGTAAAACGTGTTATTTATTTTGTTCCCCAATTGAAGAAAGCCTATTCCATAGGCGGGTTTGTTGCCATTTTGAATGTGGGGTCTGAGTGCCACATTCCGGCGTGAATCACTAGCTGCAGTGAAAAAGCCAATGACGTGTGTAAGGTTGAACAGCTGTGATTGGTCCCCCAGGAAAGGCGGGTGAGTTTATCGAATTGTCAATATTATCAAATTGAGGCTGAGATTGGCACTCGCGTCTGAGCAAACAACTCCGGTGACAGGATTGGGCTGAACAGAATTTCCTGTTCAAATCATTATTGCTTTATTATTCTTTTATTTTCTTAGCCACATGAATCATGATGGTTTGGACCTTCTCAAAAGTCTCAAAAAGTTGATCCAAAGAAAACAGGTCATCAGTCGGGTAACTGTTATGTTACCTGTTAGGTTTCTAAGATTCATCACTACTAAAAATGCCACAACCTCAATATAATATTTATCCAAATCTTTACAAAATTATTTTCTTTTCATATTGTGCAGTCCAACCACTGTTACTGCTCATCTCTAAGGTTGTTGATTAAAGCATCCCAAAGGGCTGTGTAGTAGGAAAAAGCACTTATTTTTGTATATGTGAGAAAATATTGAGTTATTTTATTTAGTTGATAGTTGATATTTCCCACTGGGCCTGATACTGTAGAGGTTGTTCTTAACGCTAGCCCCGCCCCACCACTTGAATGTTCCAGCCCTGGTCAGTCCATTTTCCTGCCGCCCTGGAGTGACGGTGTCAGGCAGTGGGTTGCCATGGCGATGCTGTCAGGCCTGCGTGACAGAAGGCGTGTCATGGTTGCCACGAGTTACAGTGCCTGCATTATTACAGCGGGCTGTCTGGGGTTCAGCCAGGGTGAATATGTGCGGTGGCGTCCATTATGGGGTTGACTTGGTGTGTTGACTTACCTTCATCTACTCTGTCTAGCCGCTATAGGAATACATTTACTAAATGTGATTGAAACTGCATCCAGCCAATGAATGTATTAAAATTCCTTATATACTTTGGTGTTTTATTAATGGAAATCTTGAGCAGCTTAGCTACTATGTATGCTAATTGTGTTTGCTAAGTGTAATGTTGTAGGCTAGGAATATTTCACCGTGGGTAAGATTTCTCACGTCCTCGATTTATAGGATGGATTATTAGATTGTGAATTAATGCTACCCTTGTCTTGTGTGCGCTATTATGACAAAATGGTACATATTGTACCATACATAACTCATTTATACCAGAATACCATTCTAGTATTTGAGGTAATGCAACCATAATTGGTAAAGCCTAGCTGGATAACTTAATTCTTCAAATTCAGAATTTCTTAGGTCTATCATTATCTAAATACTGAATGCCTGACCCGTGTTGGGTGTGAAATTTTACATCATTGAGGTATTGAAAGATTGTCAGTCTTTCAAGCAGACTTTGAAAGGTTTTGAGATGCCTCAGGGACGGTTGAAACCAGACAGTGGGGTCTGTGCGGGGAAGCGTGGTTTGAGGGGATGATTACCTCTAGTTCCTACATGAGGACCCCATACTGTGCCTCTTTAAAGGCTATATGTGTTCCTCAGCCAACCAGCAGAATGCTTGTACTATGCGTCTCTGCTCATGTACATATCAAGGATGATTTTGAGAAACCTAATTCCTGCCTGATGATTCTGCACTCTGGTTGCTAGGCACCGCTTTGATTTAAATACTGTGTGTGTGTGTCTGTTTGTGTGCGTCTGTTTCTGTGTGTGTGTGTGGGTGTGTGTGTGTGTGTGTGTGTTTGTGTGGTATAATTTAATACAGCCCTCTGTATACAGGTGAAAGTGTTTATTCCTTGTAGTCACTTTAATTCAATCCTTCAGTGGAGGTGCCGTGTGTGTGTGTGTGTGTGTGTGTGTGTGTGTGTGTGTGTGTGTGTGTGTGTGTGTGTGTGTGTGTGTGTGTGTGTGTGTGTGTGTGTGTGTGTGTGTGTGTGTGTGTGTGTGTGTGTGCGTGTGAGTGTGTGTGGCGCTTCAGCCTCCCTCAGTGTCAGGGCCATCAACACTTTGACAATCATTGTCGTCTGGGTGTTCTGTTAATCATCTCCGAGGTCCGAGTGTGTAGTGTACTTCTAAAGTAAGTGTATCGTACTTCCAGAGTTTGTATTGAGTGTGTGTTCGACAGTTCGAACGGTACTCCGTCAGCCTGTGACCGCCTGGTGCAGAGCTCTCCCCACCGATCGATTCCATAGCCCGTCTCACCGTACGTCTCCCAGACCTCCGCAGTACGCCCGGCCAACCCTCACCACGGGGTGCTTTTCATTAGAACCCTCTCACCTCCGGCCACCCCTTCCTCCTCTTCCTCCTCCTCTTCCTCCTCTCCTCCCCACGTATCTCTCCAAGCCTGCCTGGTGTGTAATGCAGTGGCACCTCAAACCAAACCTTTTGTGGAACCACTTGGGAGTGGTTACCTTCTGTGGCCGCATATCACCGACGGGAGGCTTGGGCATCCGCTGTGGTAAATACTTGGCCGTTCAGGACTCTATGGGCAAACAGACTGTCAGACCAAAGTAAAACCATTGGTTTGTTTTAACATTCATTGTAAAAAAATGTGACCTCCTTTTGATTTTCTTTGAACAATCAATGACCAATCGACGCTGTAACTCCCCCACATTCCCTGAGAATTTTAAAACGGCTTTGATCAACACATTTCTGCAAGGGCATATGAGGACTGGTATCAACACAATCCATCCTGACACACACAACCCGCACAACACAAACAAAACATTTAACAAGCAACATCACGGCCCCTTTAGCTGTTTGTCCTGGACCCACCGGGCTCTCCGATCCCTCCAATCAGACGCAGTCGTCGCTGGGGTGGGGGGGGTCCTGGTCCTCCAGACCTGGGGAGGCAGCGCGGGAGTCGCGGCGGGCATGAAGACGAATGCGCTCCCAGCCGGTTGTTAAGTGATGCATCGCAGGGCTCTGGGGGTCTGGCCGGGGGCCCTCTGCTATGTAAGGGGGCCCTTTTCATCAATCACAAGTGTGGGGAGGTGTGGCGGTGGGTCAGGGTGGTTGGGGGGGGGGGGGGGGGGGGGGCACTGTAATTGCATTACAGAGCTTAGCAGAGCGTCCGGGTCTGGGCCTGCACCGCCGCATCTCAGGTGTGGGGGATTGTTTTGACCTCTGGATGGAGACCCCCCCCCCCACACACACCCCATATAAACAGATTTGCAGACGACATCAAAGCAGAGTGTAAAGGTGTTTTTGTTCTCCCCCCTCCCCCATTTCCATGCCCTGCCCTGCGATTGGAGGGTTTATCAGTGTGTTTCCAGGGGGTGAGTTTCAAGGTCATGCTTGGTCGACGCCTGTGATGTCTCTCTCGTTCTCTCTCTCTCTCGTTCTCTCTCTCTCTCTCTCTCTCTCTCTCTCTCTCTCTCTCTCTCTCTCTCTCTCTCTCTCTCTCTCTCTCTCTCTCGTTCTCTCTCTCTCTCTCTCTCTCTCTCTCTTGCTCTCGTTCTCGGTCTCTGTCACGTGGCAAGCTGGACGGCTCTCCTCCCTGTTGCCTAGTCAACACTTTGGCGGATCAGGAAATGAGTTTGGCGCAGGGCCGTGACCCCTCCCTCCCCCCCCCCGCCCCCAGAGGAAGAGGGTAGGAGCGCTATGGTTGTGTGCGGTCTCTGGGAGAGCCAGAGAGCGTGGGAATACTGTGTGTGTGTGTGTGTGTGTGTGTGTGTGTGTGTGTGTGTGTGTGTGTGTGTGTGTGTGTGTGTGTGTGTGTGTGTGTGTGTGTGTGTGTGTGTGTAAATAAATTGGTGCTTTAAAGCTGTAAAAAAAAAAGGGTTTAAAGTGTTTTTATTCTTTGAACTGGACACGTGATCGCAGGCACACACACACACATACACACATGCATTCCTGTTTGTGCCTCTTCATCAGTTTCCATGCAACATCAGATTTATATTTAGTCCTAAACCACGTAACCTCGAAAGGCCCATATATGGAGACGCAACACTTTTCCTCTTGTGTTGCTGATTCCTACCCTCTCTTAAACCAGCATTTCCTGCCCTCTCTCCATCTCTCTCAGCTCCCCACATGCACACACACCTCATTTACCCTGCACACGATCAATGAGTTGCAGCCGTGTGTGTGTGTGTGTGTGTGTGTGCCAGGTGTGGGGGGGGGGGGGGGGGGTTCTTACCTGGCTGTTTTGGCAGATAAGCCTTGGCCAGCCCACCTAGCGTGTATCCGCTTCCCACTCTCTCTCTCCATCGCCACCCCAGAACACACGACCAGTGCTTCCTGTGCTCTTCCTGTCCTGTGAGGATGATGGAGGGATTCCAACTCATGGGGGAATAAGCCATCACTCGGGCTGATGTAAACACAACAAGGAAAAAGTACCACGAGCTAGCAAAAGTTAGTGCTGTTGGCAGGGATATTGACAATAGCTTAGCGGATTGGCAGCCAACAATTAGTGGTGATTAAATTTCAAGGCACTTTATTCCCAGACTGCAGGGGCCTTCAACGCTTCACGTGGTGAATGTAAAGTAGACTAGCGGGCGAGCAGATATGGCTCTCTACCCTCGCTCCATGCACCTCCCCCCCGCTTGCTGCTGTGTTATTGTCCTTAATTAAACATCATTGGTTATCAACGTGACAGCCTCTACTCTGGGGAACCAATCAGAGCAGAGGAGGGTCAATGGGGTGGAGCACCTGCCCCATGGCCGCGGCCCGGCCGTCCCGGTGTAGACGCTAGGGACCGCTGGGGTTTATCCCCCCCCCCTCCAGCAGGAAACTGGTCCATTTCCTGTTCATCTCCCAGACCATCTGTCTGGGTTATGTGGCTGTACCTGCAGCAGCTCCAGAAGAACGGAAATTTCCCAGTGATTGCATCGTGCTTAAGGGCAACGAAAGCGGCTCTTATTGTATTGCATATTGAAAAGGAAATTGTGTGTGTGGGTGTGTGTGTTGGTGTGTGTGTTGGTGTGTGTGTGTGTGTGTGTGTGTGTGTGTGTGTGAGTGGTTCTCTTGGCAATGAATCTTCCAGCTGACCCGTCACTGTCAGTCGCAGGACTGCGCAATACCCCCTGGAGCCCAAAAAACCCTTGATGCATGCTCTGCTTTATTTTCTCGATTTTAATGTTTGTAAATCCCTGAGTGTTTAGTTTTTTTAAACCAATGATATTTACACACGGTCCCTAGGTATATCACCCACTCACTCAATCAAACACGGCAAGCGCTCCGACTATCCCCTGCAGGAGGTTAAGCATTTCCTGTTTGGATCCCGATTTCTTGGCTTGAATAAGAATCAGTAAATGGAGCAAGAGAGGGAGAGAGGGAGAGAGGGAGAGAGGGAGAGAGAGAGAGAGAGAGAGAGAGAGAGAGAGAGAGAGAGAGAGAGAGAGAGAGAGAGAGAGAGAGAGAGAGAGAGACCTCTGGTTTTCATACACTCTTGAAAGGCTTCCAAGAATAGGAAAGGTCTATCTCAACAGACCATCTTGCTCTCTGTGCTTCTTGGCCTTGTTTGATGGTTTGCATACTGGAAAGAAAATGAGTTTGCCAAGATTCTTCTTTTGTCCTCTCTGCGTGCCGCCCGGCTGCAGAGTATTTCTAATGTGGCCCCACTAGCCTTTCCCTGGACACTTTTCATATATATTTTTTATACAAACTTGTGGGAGGCATACTTATTGGCTTCATTATCCGGGAACAAATACACGCCACTGCCAACCACAGTTCACACAGCTGTACTCTTTTTCCCTATTGATGGCCGAGAGAAATGCATTCTGGGAAGAGACGAGGGGTTTGGACGTGGGTCAGGCCCGGCAATTGGCAGCGCCTCAGAAACATGGAAGCACGGTCGTCAGCAGACTCCAATACAAGAGACCAGAATGCCTAGCAAATCCGTGCTCCCTTACGATTGGTTCCAAAACCGCCACCCCTCTGCCACTGGGGCTTGCCCGGCTGTAGCGTAGCGCTCAGTACAGGCACGTAACCCGCATGTCGCTGGCCCTCTCCTTCACCACAAGCACCTCGTTGACAACCACCCCCAACCCTCCCGAAACCCCCACCCGCTGCAGGGTTGCAGGACAGGCCGTTGGAGGGCGATGAAGGGAACCGGAGGAGGTGTGTGTGAGGGAGGGCTCACTAGAGGTTGATAATGAGGGCTTTGAGTAGAGTTATGTATTTACAACCCGCCGTGTACAGTCAGGCTTTTGTCAACCGTGCTGTCATGGTTTGCGGTTTTGGCACGTGGCCAAAGTTGTGCCGCATTCCCGGCGTCTGGAACCGCTCAATGAACACCGTTGTAGTCAGAGTTTTTGTTTTCATGTCTATGTTTTCTTTTGTTCTGCAGTCGTTTCTTCTCGCTAATAAGTTGTTTTGTACTTCTTATGCAGTTGAGCTGACTGCCAATTTGACACTCTGCTGAATCGCACAATTGAATGTGATGCATCTAGATAAACATCGGATCTTGACTGAGGATATTTATCGTTGCGTGCGGTGTCTCGCTATCTCTGCTACGGGGTCAAAGTTCGGCTCCATTGTCTTGTGTTTACTTATCCGTGCCAAGTCGTTTTCTGATATATTTATTTATTTATTCTCCTCCAAAAAGCCATGGTTTCGGTGTGTCTTTATTTCAAGCAGCAGCTGAAGTAAAGAATTTAAAAGATGGGAGGAAAGAGAGAAAAGTTGTCCAAACACAGTGCAGGAACCCTGGGAGACAGTCTCCAGAGTTACCCTGGAACTCCTTCACGGGATGTGCTTAAAATCAAGACGGATTCCTCAAACCTTTACGAGGCTTGTGTAAAAGGTTCTCCTGAGAGACAGAAAAGTGTGAATAAGTGGATCGGTGCCCTGAACTATAAATATTGAGAAAGCAACTTGATCCGGTATAAAGTATGATTTATTCACCATTACTGGTTGAAAAGCATCGCTTGAGAAACGCATGAATGAGGCATTGTTTAAAGGGACGGAGAAACAACATGTTTTTGTACGCGTGTCAAAGGCTCGCGAAAAGTCCTGAATTCTGGGATTGATAATAGGATGGCCTGTTGGGTAGTGATTCACCCCAGATATGGGTTTGTTGAATCGACTGCATTTAACAATCGCCGTTAAAATACAAAGTCTTTGTCAATACAAATGATTTTTGTGTTTACACCAAACTGAACCTTGAGTAAAAAAAGATTTTTTTCCTCATAACAGAAAACCCCCGCACAAAACAAAGCAAGTTGTGTCTGTGTATGTGTGCATGTGTGTGTGCACGTGCATGTATATGTTTACGTGTGTGTTTGTGAGTGTACATGTTTGTGTGTATGTGCATGCGTGTGTATATGCACAGCGCATCCAAAATGTGCATGTCTTTCAGGAATCTGGCACCCTGGTGTTGTACAGCGGGGTGACAAGGGGAGGCCAGCCATAGAATGTGACTCTGCAGGAAACGTCAGCGGTGCACATTCCGTGTCCCCCGTGGGGAATGCGGTCGTATCCCCGGTAAACATACCCCTGGCAGAATGTGACTGACACCGCTAATGGCCAGCATCCCACGCCAGAAACCCAGACTCTCCACTACCCCTCTGCATAGTTTTATAGGTTCGGGGACATGGTTTGGAAGCCGGCTGTAAATAACAGTTTGAAGGCTATTTACGATCACTGTTTCCCTGTGGAGACCTTTAGCCGGCGCTTTTATCCAAAGACGACGACCTACTTCACTTTCTTCATGCACGTACATTTAGGAGCACGGAGGTGGCAACTTGCTGTAGATGTTGTGGTCTGAACCCAGAACCTTAGAACTGGGTGTCAAACACTGGGTGTCCCCTCCCTCCAATGTCGCGGTCCAGGGATCCTGCAAATGGGCACAGACAGACGGATAACCTTCTACCTGGCTGTCGTCAGACGTGTTTTAGTGTTTCGGTGGGCGTCGAGCTGCGGCGGTTTCGGCTGTCATCATTGTTCCGATTCCAGGGAGAGGCCAGACGCTGACCTTTTCCCTCACGCTTCCATTTGACATCCCCCCTCCCCCCCCTGCAGTCCCCTCGCCGCAAGCAGTGACCGCCTCGCCGCGTTGATCCAACCCTCCGTCTGAGGAGTCACCCAAAGCCCAGTCGTGCCGTCATTTATCGTTTCCGTGGTGATGACACCCCCCATCGTGGACGGAGGGATAGTGGGGGGGGAAATAAGAAGCATTCGCCTTGCCTGGCGTGGAGGCTGGGATGTGTGCTGAAAAGCTCTGCGCGCACCCGGGGGGAAACGAGCCGATTGGAGGCTTAAGAGCATGGCTTGTCAGCCGCGTTGACACGGCAACGGCTGCTCATTATCCTCCCGTCTATGCCGGGCCACGCCGCCTCATTGATGGATTCCGGATGAGGGTCCGGGGGGGGGGGGGGGGAGGTTGAGGCTTCGCTCTGTGTTCCAACCAAGATGGCGGCACACACACACACACACACACACACACACACACACACACACACACACACACACACACACACACACACACACACACACACACACACACACACACAGGTTGACATGTCGGCAGGAAACGACATGTCTGACCTGTAATCCAGGATTTACCTGTCGGGTTGGATTCAGAGGCTGATTAGCAGACGTGCGCAAGCCAATGGGATGGCTGATGGTGATGACATCATCGCAGTCCCCCCTCCACTGTGTGGTCAAAGTCGGCTGGTGTTTGTGTGCCTCATTTGTGAATATGATGTTAGAGAATATAGATTATTCCTAAAATGATGTTTCCAGAATTTGACTTTTTTGTTAACTTTTTTGCCACCCGAAAAAACTTCAACTATTTTAAGGGGGAATAAAAGGGAGCATCTATCACATTACTGAGATTATAATCTGCAGACAGATTACAATGTTAATAGTTTTCAGCTGCTTTGGTTCTCAAGATGGCTCGCCGTAGTCTGGAGATAAGAATGATAGCCATCCAGAACCTAAATGTTTTCCAAAAGGAACTTCTTACCACAAGAATTATCGACCACATTTTAATGCCAAATAACTAAACTTTCAAGGTGTTGGTTGGCATTTTAACTGTTAAACTTTTCTCAAAGCACCAATCAGCGATCATTGAATGCCCCACTTTGTTTTGATTAAATTGTGTTTTGGTTGAATCTCATGGGTCCCATGCATTTGTTTGACGACTGGCCATTGCTATAGAGCCGATGGGAACCATGAGATTCAATCAAAACACAATTAAATCAAAACAAAGTGGGGCAAGCAAAAATTGCTGATTGCCGCTTTAAGCATTTAACCTTAGTCACAGTATATTGCAGGACTAGTGAAGTGGGACAGCAAGAGATAAGTAGGAAGGAATAAATATACCAAAAGAACAAAAGACTTTTGATTTTTAATTACATTTTGGCAGAATCCCAAAGCAACACTATTTAAACTGCCTTGTACATCTGCACTCCAGTGGTTGCTAAGTGACAGTGATGGCCTCCTGTGACCTTTAGAGAGCGCAGGGTCATCAAATGGCATCTTTGGCTGATGGCTATCTCGGACAGACAGGTTGTTCGCACGCAATTTAGTGCTCAAAGTGACATGCAACACATTCCCCACAGAAGGTAGGGAACGGACGGGTAGATCTCCCACACAAACACATACACGCATGTGCACACCAGCTCACACACACATACACACATGCACACTGTCATAGACACACACATGCTCATATACACGGACACATAGAAACATGCATGTTCATTGACACACACACACACACACACGTTTAAAACACTCACGATTATCAACACACATATGTACACACGCCACACATGTGTGCACACAAACAGACACACACATGGTCTCAGACATAGACACACACATGTTTATCGACACACACATTCGAAAGCAAACACGCACACACAAATGTTCATATGAACACACATACTGAAAGACACAGAGGCACACACACAGACACTCACACACACACACACACACACACACACACACACACACACACACACACACACACAAACATACAATAAAAGGCACACACATAAAATAAAAGACACACACATGCAATAAAAGACACACGGACACAAACACACGCTCAAAAACGCACGCACATCCCTCGCTCCCCCCCATGCGTGTTGTTGTAAAACAAAGCATGTGGAAAAGGCGTGTGGGACATGAATGGGCTCTGACACATCCACACAGCGGCGCTCCAGTCACCGTGGGAGGCAGACAGCGTCTCATTGTCATCGAGGAACAGCACAAGAAAGCGCTGTCAGTCTGCTGTCTCCCCACACACACACACACACACACACACACACACACACACACACACACACACACACACACACGTATAAGCAGACCTCAAATATGTGCTTGTGCCCACGAGGAAAGACTATATATTGTGTGTGTGTGTGTGTGTGTGTGTGTGTGTGTGTGTGTGTGTGTGTGTGTGTGTGTGTGTGTGTGTGTGTGTGTGTGTGTGTGTGTGTGTGTGTGTGTGTGGGTGGGGAATGTTTAAACGTCTGCATCGTGGGAGGGTTATCAGTGGGCTGCCTTCTGTGTGTAATATTCTCTTTAATAAAGCGACAGCACCTGGCAGATTGGAAAGCAGAGCGCATGTGGCACGCAGCCCCTCTCACGCTGATTTATGAGCACACCGCCAGGCCCATTGCATTCTGGGTCCCCGGTGGTGTCTCTCTCTCTGATAAGCCCGGCCCACCTCTGTGGGTTTGCAGATGCATGTGTTAAGATTTACTGGTTCACTGCTGCGTGTTGGAGGAGTGAGGGAGAAACAGAGAGGATATTAAGTAAAGGTGGAATACTATTGAATGGCCGTACGGGACCGCTCTCGCTCAGATTAAAGTTAAGCGCCCCCCCCTCCCCCCCACCCCCTGCCTCTATTGGGATTTTGATGTTCGGGGATGAGGGAGTATTTAAAGGGAAAGGAGATGGCTGGTAGAATATTATTTTTCAGCCACAACTGAATTGAAAACATTACCTCTGTTCGCTCTGTAAACAGCATTATGCACAGAGGAACCCATAACCATTTAATGTCCACCCCCCCCCCCCCCACACACACACACACACACACCCTATTCCTAAGCAGGAGATTGCATCCATTTATTCAAAAGCAATTCTCTCGCAAACAATAGACCGCCACTCAAATGCGTGCTCCTTGGCGGACCCTGAGAAGTGCTGGTCGGCACTTTCAGCTCTGATCCATCGGTTCGGAAAATCCTGAGGTGCGGGGGAGAGGGAGGGAGCGAGTGGGAGGCCGTTGTGAGCGAGTTGGGGCGAAAGGTCAGAGGTCAAGAAGAGCATCTCGGCCCAAAGGCCAGCTGTCAACCGCGGGGAGAGGAGCAAGAATACAGAGTGACCCCAGGGGGTTGTGTGTGGGGGGGGGGGGGGGGGGCTGGGAACGTCAAGTTCAGCCTCTATTGGCTGGAGGACGCTGTGGTTGCGTTTGTGTAGGAGATGAGGAGAGGAAGGGGGTGAAGGGGCCAGTCAGCCAGACGCACTCAGAGGAGTATACACATCTGACTGGTAGATGGCTGGAGCGGGTGCATTTATGAGCTCCAGGCTGCCAGCTGATTTAGCTCGTTAGCCGTGCCGCTGGGCCACTGCTGATTGGCCGAGTCCAGATGGTTGACTTCCAAACCCTGGCAAGGAATTCTACTGTCTGACCCTGGGAGTTTCAACCTTTCAGAAACACTGATTGGGTGTCGGCTTTTATGCATTTCTGTTTTAAATCATTAATTATTATTGTTAAGAGGGAGATGCCATTCTGCCTTCTTGGCTGTGTGTGTATTTGTTCTGATTGTTTTTATGTAAGTCTCTTACGCTTACAGCACAACACTCTTTTCCAACACTATTTATTTTAAGTTTTTATAAACCTGCCTTAAAAACATGCAATGCATATTTTTTTTGGTTAAAAAAAATCGAAGAGCCATTTCATGCAAGGGAATACATTTCAGTAATTGGTATTGGTAGCAATGTGGTAAAAATAGTATTCATCTGAATGCTGTTAGACAAATAATATATTTGTTTACTTTCTTAGACTTTTTGTGCCTTTAGTGGAAGACTAAAGTAGACACGAACAACACCAGCGTAACGGATTCATTTGACAAAGCAGAATAAACCCCGAAAAATAACAGACATTTCTTATTCTGAATCCCCCCCACCCCCCCTGCCTCTCCTGTGGGCTCCAGAGTTATTAAGCATTCAGCTCATTTCTCACCTGAAATCTTAATGACCTTCTTTTTGCCTGTGTACAAAACACCGGCTACTTTCTGGTTGGGGTCATGTGACAGGGGAACAGTAAGAGGAAACCATCCCTCCCATCAATGAGAATCCCAGTACCGATGGCATCATTATGTCACAGACTGAGAGATTGAACTCCGGACACACCGCAATGCGGCATAATGAGCTGTCTTTTTAATTTCTCCCAAGATTCATAATATGCGTTCTCCAAATCCTTGTTCTTCCCATCCTCGAAACTGAAGATAGTTTCACTAAACCTCCTGGTATTGAGTCATTTAAAAGTAATTTGCAGCTCACAGTGAACACCACACCAGGCTAATTAGGGAGCAGATAGACAGACACTGGTCATTAGAGATTGAACCAGGACCCTCCGTACTCCCAAACTCTGATGCGCTGTTATCGTAAGGTACGGCCCCCCAAGGCTTGCTCCCCCTGAGGAATAAGACCCCCACACACAGTGAATCCCTCGCTCCCAGAGGGACGGAGGGTTGATGCTATACTGCAGATGTTCCTGTGAAACAACGGAGCTGTACCACGTAGCACCAGGGCCTAACGCGCGCAGACAGAAACATACACACGTACACACGTACACACACAAACACAAATGTATACACATGCGCGCGCACACACACACACATATACACACAAACACACACATACAAATGTACACACTTGCGCACACAGACACATACACACCGACAGACATACACACGTACACACGTACACACACACACCTCCCCTCCCCTGGGGAATTGGCATTATCAACGATGCTCCGCAACATTTCAAACTTCCACGGCGCGTCTCGTTACCAGGCTGTCACGGGACGGTCCCGCTGGCGTCGCCGCCGCCGGCGTGAAGAGCCTCACATTTAAAGGTCGGGCAGCCTCAGGTAGCACAGAGAGCCTCCTTCCCCTCCTGGCAAATTTTCATTTTGGATGTAAATGTATGTGCACAGATTTTCATATCGTATCTCAGACCCCCATCCCCCCTCACTGGTTCGTCTCCGGGGAAGCTCCAGCTTGCTTTATTGGTTTTATCTTTTGGTGGGAAGACGCTGTAGAGCCGAGCCTGAACACCCGTCACCGTGGACCGTGGTGGTCTCCACTCGGTCAGCCAGACGCTGCATCCCTCACTGAGACGGGACAGAAGGGGAGAATGAGCGTCGAATGAAAACCACCAATCAACCTCGCTGTGAGTCCTCCCTCTCTCCCAGATGGTGCAGTCAGGTGTGTGGTCATGGTGAGTGTGTGTGTGTGTGTGTGTGTGTGTGTGTGTGTGTTTGAGTTATCCTCCTCGGGGGACCGGTGGGCGGACGACACAGACTAGACCCCAACGCACGATTCCAGAAGCCGTATCCAACCGATTTCCCTGCATTAGCCAATGGGATGCGCAGGTCAGCGGCTCACTGTATTAACCTTGTACGCCCTGACCCGTGGTGTGGAGTGAAAACGCTCCAGTAACGCCGCCGCTTGGTAATGACCGAGTCTTAGACTGTGAGGCTCCTCCTCAAGTGCACTTCTCCCCCCTCCCCCACCCGCCCCTCAAGTCCATTACATTCTCCTTCTCTTCTCCGTTTTGTTCCTTTTTTTTTTTAAAGGCTGCAATTAATCTAATTAGGAATCAATCAGCCAATGGGGCTGCTCCCTCCCCAGAGCTAATGGAGAGAATATGACAGGCATGGCCCCTGCATTATTAATACCTCCACTCCGAGACCCCCCCCACCCGAACCCCCACCCTCATCACCTCCCTCGCCCCCTCCCCTCGGGTTGGCTGTGGGCAGAGAGGGGGGCCATTGATCACAACCCAGCGAGCACTACTGCAAGGCCTTCTGGGAAATATCTAGTAAAGGAAACATGGGGAGAGACTGGGGAGGGCAGCCGAGGAGGAGGAGGAGAAGCAGTAGTAAAGCGTGCATGGGGAGAGGGGGGAGAGGGGGGAGGAGGAGGAGGAGGAGGAGGAGGAGGAGGAGGGGTAGTAAGGCGTACATGGGGAGAGGGGGGAGGAGGAGGAGGAGAAGGAGGAGGGGTAGTAAGGCGTACATGGGGAGAGGGGGGAGGAAGATGAGGAGGAGGAGGGGTAGTAAAGCGTACATGGGGAGAGGGGGGAGGAAGAGGAGGAGCAGGAGGAGGAGCAGTTTAAAGGATCTAGCCTTAGAGTCTTGAAGTCTGCTGGGCGGCAAGAAGCGAAGAGGGAATGTTTGAATAAAACTCAGGAATCTCACACTCGCCGGTGAATATCCAACAAATAAACAGAACATTTAGATTTGGATGTCTGAGGTTGAGGAGGGAAAGCTTTGGAGGTGGGGGGGGGGGGGGGGGGGGGGGGGGGGGGGGGGGGGGGGGGAGGGGTTGTTTGAGGAATATGAGGGACGGAGCTCTGCGTTAATGGGAATGTTGTGCTCCAGAAAGCTCATTTGGTTAATGAGGCTCAGCACCAAAGTATTACGGCAGGATGAGGTGGTGGGTGGGATTGGGGGGAGGGGGGGGGGGGAGTATAGGTCTCTCTGCGGGACCATTCGCAGCAAATGAGATTAGAAATTATAGGACACCACTTAAACCCGGCGCAGCAGCCGCAGCACAATAGCTTTGTGTGGCGACGAGACAATCAGAGTGGGCATTATCCTTCATTTCCCCCCGGCGTCATGCGAGCGGCTGAACTAATAGTCCCTAGCTACTGGGTACCGCCGACTGCTCACACCTAGCGCACCTAGCGTCACAACACAAACCCGAATCGATATCTCTAGCTCCGGCTTTGGAACAACCAACTAAACATGTGCAAGATAACAGAGCAAAAAAGGAGGAGGAAAGGGGACCTCCTTGCTCTCTGCTACCGGCCCTGGCGTCCCCGGTACACACGGAGGCATTGTGCCTCCGTTGGTTTACTGGATCTGCGTGTAGCCAACGGGGCCAAACTGCTGGCCAGCGTCCTCCTAATCTGGTTACTCATCTGTCGCAGGACGTGATGTTGTTTTTACTGCGGAGGACACGGGACGCCGGCCAGCCTCAGCTGATGTTGTTTTGGGGTTTAGGGACGGGGCCTTTGGGGGGGCCTCTGTGGTCACTCCCCTCTTAGGTAGATACGTAAGGTACGAGGCAGCCTCGCGTGTCCCAAAGTAGTTTTTTTCTTCTAAATTCTACCTCTGCTAATGAGATGTGGTGTTGTGATACGATGGCGCGGTGTACTAGCTTGTCAGTGCAGTCGAATGCTTGGTGTCTTTGGTTGCGATGCGTAGCGCGAAGGGACCGGCCCCTTGTTGGACACCAGGTTGCCGTGAAAGGAAAGGACCTCCACCATGCAGGGGGTGTCAACGATTAGCCGACCCCCTGCCTGAGCAGCTCGCTCCGGGCCAGTAAACAGGCAAGGAGGCAGGGGTTGTGGGGCGGTTTGGGAGGGGGGGGGGGGGGGGGGGGGGGGGTGAGGCAGGGGTTAGGCAGAGCTTCCAGGAAGCTGACGTAAGCTGACGTTAAGCAGGGCTTGTAGAACCCAGAGGGGTAGTGTTGCAGGAGGAAGGTGGGGGGGGGGTCCAAATTGCGTTGGTCTGGTTGTGTGTGTGACTCAGTAATGAGGACTCCTGGAAGCAGGAAATGGTTTAGTACACGAATAAGAGGAATCTCTCACTGTGGTATGAGGAGCCACTCTGGTAACGGCCTCCTTTTAGCACGCTGAGTTTGTCTATGTGTGTGTGTGTGTGTGTGTGTGTGTGTGTGTGTGTATGTGTCTATGCAACGGAAGTGTGTCTGTTAGCAGTGGGTGTGGGTGTGTGGCAGCAGAAAGAAAAAAATCAATTTCCCATCTGTTATTAGTCACCACCAGTCATTAAAGACAAAACTGGGGGAGGGAGGGTAGGGGGTGAGGTGGGGGAGTGTGTGTGACGTGGGGGGGGGGGGGGGAGATTGGTTGCTGTTCGCTGACCTTGCAGGAATGGATTGTCTGGAAGTTCATTCATCTTGTAGTCTCATCAGCTCACAAACATTTTTTTTCCTTTCCTTTGAGGAAGCTGTTTCGAGCCATATTGATGGTGTTGTTGGTTATATGTGGCATTTTAACACCACACAGCATCACCCCCAACCCGCCGATACCCATAGTGGATCCCGCTCAGTGAACCAATGAGAGGCTCCAGGTGAATCATCAACAACAACCCACAACAATATTGTTCTCAGAAAGCGTTGAATAGAAGATGACAGTCTGGGATGGGTGCGCTCTGACCTTGAGAAGCGGTTATGAAAGCATAATGCAGGACAATGGACGCTGTATTTTAAAATAAGCATGGGCACATGATTCTACTCCGGCTACGGAAACTGCTGACACCCGGTTTGAAGGCACCGCTAGACGGGCGGGTCTGGACCATCCATCTAAACACACCCGAACCTCCACTCCTCTCTAGAAGCAGCACATGATGGGAAGAGCAAACGCACGCAACACACACACATACACAGACACGCGTTCCAATGCGTCACTGTGTCTTGATGTCGATTTCTCTTTTAAACTCATTTCTTTTATTGATCAAACCGCAACCCAGACTATTGCCAAAGGAATGATTTCCAAAGTATTTTTTCCAGTTTTTATGTCTGTCAACATCAGCGCTCCCCCTGGCTTCATCTCAACTCCCCCCGGGGCTGGGCACCCGAACATCTGGCTGTGTTTACAGATGTTTAGAGCGTCTCCGCTGGTGCTGACGGCTGTGTTATGACAGGCGAGGACACTGAGGAGATTACCCGCAACACGGACACCACACAGCCGCCACGCTCCTCTCCGTCTCCCCTCCCCCCGCCTCCGGTTGAGGGGCGGCGGCCATGTTGAGATCGCCGCCCCCGCCCCCGTTCGCTACGTCGACAGGACAGAGTTTAGAACGACCACAGAGCTCATGGTTCTGTTTTGTTTGTGTTTTTTCTCTCTCGCAGGAAGACTGCTGACCGTGGTGAAGGAAAACCGTTGAAGAGGTGGCGGTATTTGACCTTGACAGCCCCCCAAGTTGCACAACCCCCGGCTGCCCCCTCCCAACCCCCATTTTCCCCATCTTAAACCCCCACCCCCCCCCCTCCAGCCTTTGCCGGTTCACCCCTTTTGAGGCCGCCTAAGTGGACGTTTGTGGGGAGGAGCTTCGGACCAGACGACGCCATTGGACGTTGCAGCCGTCTATCACAACCGAGTGAGTTCCGTTCTCTAACCTTTAATTTATCTCACTGAGAAAGTATCCCTTGATGTCTGGTCAACGTGGGCCGCAGGGGGTTCCTAATCCTGCGCTTTGATATCCCTGAGGGATACTTTATTCTGGGATCAATACGAGCAGGGGATCCAGTATGCCTGAACGGTTTTGTCGGTGGTCACCGCCGTGTCCAGCGCACACTCACACTTCTGCAGGGTCGAAAAATTGTTGCGGTGGATTGGAGTTCCTTCGCTCTTGGCCACCCTCTCCCGTTTTAGGTAAACACGTTATTGGCCAGTTATTGTACACATGTTCATCATTTCGGGATCTTTCCTCTCTGAGCCGTTCATCCTCCCCAGCAATGGAGCGTAGCGTCTGTTCCAGCGTTCGCTCTCCCCTTGTACAGCAGCACCTCACCTCTCTCCTCGGGTCATTGAGTTGAATCGAGAGAGTACAGACTCACATTATATCGCCACGCTGTAATTTCAAGTTCACACCCCGCAGAGCTCAAATTAGCCACGGTAATGGATAATCACGAAGAGAGGGCGGGCATGCGTGTGTGTTCGGTGCGTGTGCGTGTGCGTGTGCGTGTGCGTGTGCGTGCACGCTCCTTTTCTAAAATGGCCTTTTGCTATAATGCCCCCAGATGATTGTATAAGCTTCGGTTTGCGATGATTTCAAGAGGGCTCCTATTCCATTTGGCCCAAAAGGGTCTTCTCGGCTTTCAATCAGGGCAGCCATTGCTAACGCGTATGGACAAACACTTTGAAGGCGTCGTGTGACAAAGTTGAGTTGTTGTTTTCACCTGGCAGGCCTACCATGACGTTTGTCCCTGGATGGCCACTCTCCCTCTCACGCTCTCTCTCTCCTCTCTCTCTCTCTCTCTCTCTCTCTCTCTCTCTCTCTCTCTCTCTCTCTCTCTCTCTCTCTCTCTCTCTCTCTCTCTCTCTCTCTCTCTCTTTCTCTCTCTCTCCCTCTCTCCCTCGCTCCCTCTCTCTCT
>NC_044058.1:12402668-12440168 GCF_902167405.1 Gadus morhua
TGGCTGAGAGCCAGCGCTGGTGGCGCTCTTGTTTTCTCAAGTTGTCGAGCGAGCAGAGGAGAAAGTTGGGGAGAGGGAGCCAGAGGGAGCTGGGGTGAAATGTAAGACAGAGTAAGGGCTATGAGAAAACAACCCATAATACTTTATCATATTAACAATATTTTACCACGTGTGGGTATAGTCAGGGCTGGGGCCCACCTCAGCCACGGATTAGGGGCCCTCATCAGGGTTGAGGTGGTCCTCATTCGGGAGGAGGTGGAAGGAGGGTCAGGTGTCAACCGGTGTATTTCCTCTCTTCTCCCCCTCAATCCTTTACAGTCCAAAGAGAGATCCGCCTTGTCCACCTCTCCAACCAATACTCCATTCCTCTCTCTCCCTCTATCTCGCTCTCTCTCACCATCTTTCTCTCTCTCTCTCTCTCTCTCTCTCTCTCTCTCTCTCTCTCTCTCTCTCTCCCTCTATCTCGCTCTCTCTCACCATCTTTCTCTCTCTCTCTCTCTCTCTCTCTCTCTCTCTCTCTCTCTCTCTCTCTCTCTCTCTCTCTCTCTCTCTCTCTCTCTCTCTCTCTCTCTCTCTCTCTCTCTCCCTCTCTCTCCCCCTCCCCCCCCCCCCCGCTCCCCCTCTCTCTGCCTCTCTGTTCTACCTCAAGCTCGCTCTCCCTACCCTAGCGCGCTCCTTTCTGAGGACCTTACTGTAGCCCCGGGGGTCAGCAAGTCTGTGATTCATCTCAGACAACCCCCCCCTCGCCCCTCCCTCTCTCTCCCCTCTGGCATGCTTCTCCCAGCAGACCTCATCGTATTCCCTCCTGTTCCCTGACACCAGACTACTGCAGGACAGACGTAGGGCCTCTTCCATCTCTTGACACGCTGAATCAAACCTGTGGCGGCCAGGTTGACCCATTACTCAAAAAACTCAGTTTTATTACGAAATGAGCAGAGAAATATTTACCCAAAACATTGTGCCAGTCCAACTGTCTTCTTTGTAAGGAAAATCGATTTGAAATTTGATAGTTTCATGAAATAAAGCAGTTACATGTTTGGGGTGATATCATGTCTATTGGATTCAAAATACTAAATCCTAAAAGACGGTTTCACGGTTTTAGTTTGACGGTATTCAGTTCAACCTCACCGCTAAATGCTACTCTCTGACACACTGCCCATTTACGTTATGTTAGTCATGTGTGTTGCTTTGGTTGGTTTTCTCATTTACATTGAATGTTTCATTGCCCGCGCCTCATTCTGATAGTGTAAGATCTATAAATAGAACAGTAATGAAGAGTTGACTTGGCATATCGCCACTGTAAAAGTGACTTATTTCACGAGAGGAGAGTGCTAGTCGGAGAACCAAGCGTTAGTTAAACTCCCTTTTAATTTTTTGGTCATTGTAACAAGAGACAGACATGAAACTGCACCGGCGTGGGATGTTTGTGGACAGCCACAAGAGAACCTCAGTGTTCCTGGTAAAAGGTGAAACACCTTTTAGGTTAGGGTGTTCTGTTTACCAACATAGGGCACACACTGAGAACAGGCTTTCGCTTTTAGCTAAGCAGATTTTGTGATGACAACGAGAGGCTGTTACATTTTGTGAACCAGCTAAGAAAAATACAAGGGGCCAATTATTCAGTGCGGAGTACAATGAGCTACAACCCCGAGCAGCTAATGCTGTGTCTTAATGGTCGCTAGCTAAACGCGGCAGTGCCATCATCAGAGTAAATGGCATGAGGCTGCCTACACACGGCACTTTCAAACAGCGGGCTATCTGCTAAAAGGGGGCTGCTTATTCTGCTTATTCATCGATTGTACCTTCTCTATTTTCATGCATACATCTGTTTTCGTGAAAGGAACCAAAAGTACCATCTTTGATATTGAAGAGGGTTCTGTGCCAGATGAAAGTTTTCCATGTGCCACATTTGGCCCCGGGGCCACGATTTGAGGGACCTCAGCTGTAGCTTCGAGAGCGAAAGCTTATTTTTTTTAATTATATTTTTTCTACTTGAGGCACCGCTATCGATATAATGTTTCAGAAAGCGCAGTGTTTTGCACAACTCTGTGGGAAGTGAGAATTTTGATGAATGCATTCAGGCGCCGAAAGAAGATATTTCTTAAGCCCGGCGCCCCTCATCAGCGAGGGATTTCATACCCTCTTAGAATACTGGAATTGTATTTTGATATCTATCTTTTCTCACTCTGTTGACAGTTGAGGTACTTCTATACGACTCCTATCCTTAGGTCTCCTTGGCGATGCTATCCGGCTACTTTCACCATGACAACACCATGAAATCCTGTCTTATCTACTCTGGTTATCCTCAGCGCTCCTTGGCTGCCTGTCTGGGTGTCTGACTAATCCCGGGGCTGTGTGCAATCCTCAAGCCATCCTCTCACTTAATGAACTAGAAATGGGTTATTTGATATCCCATAATTTTTGGCGCCATGCTATGCCCAACATGTTGCTGATGTGACAACGGCAAGTTACGGCCCAGGGCTTTTGGAGCCCCTCTCTCACACACCCAACCCGCACACACACACACACACACACACACACACAAACAAAGCTAAACCAGTTGTTTTTTCCTAGTGTTCTAAAGCGCATATCTCCGAGTGGGCCAGCGGGAAGGCCAGCCTCCCACTGATGTGTCAGTGTAGTTCTGTCTGCCAGTACCGGGTTCCAGAACCCTGCAGGACACAGCTTTAGAAGGTGTCCAGAGCCAAGCATTTGACAGGTTATGTCTGTAAGATGATATGAACGGCCCTGAGAAGGCCGTGCCAAAATACCTTCATATGTTTGATAGATAGAAGTTATATCTCGTAAAACTGCATAATGGTAATTTGAAATGCACTGGAAAAATATTTAAGCCTTATAGTTTTTGATGTTCAATATGATAATTTCATGGCTGTACAATTTTGTCAATCTCTTTTTCAATACTTATATCGTAATAAGCATGTAAAAATGTATCTCCCGTTTTAAATCAGTTTCATACTTAATGCTAACAATTATTTTCAGAAGTATTTTAATATTTGTGGATACCTTTCGTTATTATGGGATTTAGGTATTAATCTAATAATAATATATTATAATATATTAATATCCATTCAGAGACAATGAATTTCTACAACGCTCTGTATCCTTCTGACTGAGGGTGATTTAATGTGAATGCTTCCTGCGTCACTCGGCAGGCAGAGGTATGGCAGTGTGTCACAGGCACTCCTCATCCAAAGATCCGACGCACCCGTCTGCCCACAGAGAGAAAACGGGGCGCTTCGTCACGCCTTTTGCTTAGTCCTCACCCTGCTTCACCATCTGCGGCCGTGGCAAAGGCCCGCCGCAGTGCTCCCTCCCTACCTCCCTCCACGGTTAGGTCGCTAGCATTGTCTCTCTCCCCCCGCCGGCTAGCATCTGCTCACTAAACACACACACACACACACACACACACACACACACACACACACACACACACACACACACACACACACACACACACACACACACACACACACAGACACTGCTGACAGCACTTAGCCTGGTTTTGTATATGTCTGTCTCATGGAAGAGTCTCAGGTTGGTCTGACTAACCGTCTTACCGTCAGACAGCGTTACTTACATTCATACTGACTGTCTGGACGAACGCCCCCCCCCCCCCCCCCCCCCCCCCCCCGTCTGACTTTCTGACGGACTGTCGCCCTTCCTGTGTGTGTTTTGCAGGAGCTGTCTCTCCTCCCGGGACCCCTACTGTGTGTGGCTGAGGTCGGACAGCTGCGCCACCGTCTCCCCTGGAATCAAGTACGTTTGCACACACGTCCACCCATGCACTCCTGCTAATGGAAATATGACAGCTAATAGAATTACCCTGCAAACCTCGTCCGCGCGCACTGTTAGTTTCTAATGGAAAATTCAAGGGCAAAATCAACCTTGGCTCCGTGTAATATGGGCCTGCTATTCAAAAGCGCTCAGAGAACAATTCATATCCAAGAACAACCGGCGGTCTGATTGAGTCGCGGCGTCTGACGGACGAGGTGAGCGTTCCTCGCTCCAAGGAATCGATAGCCAATCCGGAGCCAGGCCCGGCCGCCATGTCTACATGATGAATACAGAACCCGGGATCTCCATGAGAACACAGTGCTAAAGCAGCTCTCTCCCCCCCCCCCCCCCCCCCCGACCAGAGATCAGCCACCCAGCATCCATCTTCTTTGGACATGAGTTGCGAGCGCACACATGCATGTCTAATTAGTCAGTGTCTGAATGGGGGGTTCGCTTCTGTGGTAAGTGGGGTTAGTGATGGGTTTGCTTCTGTGGTAAGTGGGGTTAGTGATGGGTTTGCTTCTGTGGTAAGTGGGGTTAGTGATGGGTTTAGTTCTGTGGTACTTATTTGGGTAAGTGATGGGTTAAGTTCTGTGATTGAATGGGGTTTTGGTTTGTTTAGTTCTGTGGCTACGATTTTGATTGTGTTATTGGTGAAGGTTTAGTGGTGTAGTGTTTAGTGGTAGATTAGTGGTGATCTTAGGGTAGGGTTTAGAGGTGGGGGTTGGTGGTGGATTAGTGGTGGGTCTGGAGGAGGGTTTATTGTCAATAATGTCTTGTTCTTTTCTCCGTTGTGCCAGAAAACAAGATGGAAAGAAGCAGCCTTGTCGCACTTGAATCAATTTGACCACGTTCCTTGTGTGTGTGTGTGTGTGTGCGTGTGCGTGCGCGTGCGTGTCTGTGCGTGTCTGTGTGTGCACTTGAATCCATAGCCCTGTTCCTCGTAGTGGGTGTGTGTGTGCGAGTACGCGAGAAGGCAAAAGCCCAATCAATACACCTCTGTGAATGCATCACATCCATCCTCTTTCTCATTCTATCCCTTTGTTCTTCTTTCTTTAGCTCTTTGTTTCTTCTTTCTGTTTGTATAACAAGTTCCCTCTTTCTTCTCACCTCTCCCGTGCCCATTCATTTCCCCCTCCTATAGACTGCCTAGCACATGTCGGCGGTGGTTAACGATTGGCTCCCCCGCCCTGTTCCATCAGTGGACAGAGGGAGAGTTAGCGTAATAGGATTGTGTGGGACGAAACCCTCGGATGTTAAAAAGAGTTGTACAGAGGCCACTTCACTCATCTCTGGTCGACTGCAGATTCTCAAAGCCCGTCTCTCCGGCTGAACATCACCTCGGAGACCGCCGCCACCAAGGCAGATTTCTTGACATTGATGAGTTGTAAGAGAAAAAAAAGAAAAGGCGACGAAAGAAAAATCCATGAATAACTCTAAAGTGAAGTGAAGGCTGCTGCTGCCCTCTGCCCGGTGACATCACACTGACCCGGCCTCAGACAGACAGGGAAGAGTGAGTTAGTTTGACGGCCTGCAGTGGGCCTCCGCAGTGGCACGGAGCACCCACAAGCAGCCAGACAGACATATTGTTTCCCATACCCTCTCTCTGACAGGCCCTGGTGGGGATTGTGTGTGTGTGTGTGTGTGTGTGTGTGTGTGTGTGTGTGTGTGTGTGTGTGTGTGTGTGTGTGTGTGTGTGTGTGTGCGCGTGTGCGCGTGTCTCAAGGTTCTCTAAGTGTGCATGCTAGCATATGAATCCCATGATTTCAAGTGTAAACAATGTGTAGACATGGTGTAATGAGATACATGCGTGCCCATCTGTCTGGTTCTCCCAAAGGTGTACGTTGTTTATGTGTGTCCATATTCGCTTCTTGTAAATTCTTGAATACGAATGTTAGCGCGTAGGTTTTTTTCCTTTTGAAAGAGAACAATGTTTAATCAAATGGCTGTGCGTGAATGTGGATATATCTGTCTTGTATATTCTGGATTCCCAGCGGTGTTTCTGTGTGTCTGGGTGTGTGTGTGTACGAATGGGGTATAGTATCAAACATGTTTCGAAAAGCGATGTCTGCGCCGATGTCAGGGGCGGCTGTGGTCATGTGTGATAGGGATGTTTTGCAGGCAGCTCAGCCGCTCGGAACTTCACTGAACCAGAAGAAAAGTCCAAAACGGTCCTCTCAGGCCTGGCAGAGACAGGCTGGGGTGTGGGGGTATGAACCTCTGTGTTGGGAACGTCTGTGTGGAGTGGTGGAGCTGGTCACTTCACAGGTCCCCACAGGAATGCCTTGCATTTGACGGGTTGCTGGTTCACTATACCAAGTCTCTTGGTAAAGTGCTCACGAGCAAGTCACTCCTAGCTAGCGTCGACCAGCTGATGTTGCATATATGAATGGGTTTTGAGTGGCCGGCATTAATTATTAAAAGTGGCTCTCTATTTACCATGCACAAGGCTTTTTATTTCACAGAACCATATTTTATTAATCTCCAAAATGCACAGTTACAGTGTTGGGGGAATTAAAGCAACAAGGAGCAATTCAATGGAAGAAATCATAACAATGCAAAAGATGATAATGTCTTACATGTGCAGTGCTGTTGCAGCGAGCATGTGTCCTATGCAATGTGTGTAGGCTTTATGGGTAATTAATTGTATAAATGCTGAAATACGTGGTGAAATATCATAACATGTGTAGTTAGTGTAGTTTGCGAACGACAAACCATGGTGTGTCATTAAATGTATGAGAAGTCTTGTTTAGTACACAAACACACGTACGCATAAATATGCACAAACAAACACAAATACACAGAGATAAACACGCGCATCCACCTTTAAACCCACCAGCTGCTGCTTTAACAGATCCAGTTGCATCTCCCCCCCCCCCCCCCCCCCCAGCTGGTTCCGCTGGCAATCTAGCTGCTTCCCTGCTCTATACACACACACACAAACCCGCATGAATACACACACACACACACACACACATACAGATGACTACGCACACACAGATGACTTCAGACACACACACGTACACAAACACAAAGACACATACAGATTACTACACACACAAACATAAACTAAACCCACACCCACAAATACTCGCATAAACACACACAGATGATGACTGCACACACCAACACACATAAACATGACTATACACATGCACACAGAGACTAAACTCAAAAAGATGCGCACACAGACTCACACAGTCACACCCTCAACCATGATTACAGATACATACAAGACTAAAACCGCCACACACACACATGCGACCCTACACATGCATACGCACGCGCACAGCCCTGCAAACATGCTCTATCTGTCTGCCACATATGTGTGACTCTGTGTTCATGTCTATAAAAGTGTCGATTACACTATTCATCGCTCTGGCGTCTGTATGTTTCATCATCACTCGGTGCCGGGGTGGGTGTTTGATATCAATAAGTGAGTTTGTCTTGTGAAAGGCGTGGGGTGTTGATGCGTGTGCGGACACATGATGTGTCCCATGCCCGCTCCTGATAGGTCTATTCCTGGCCCCAATACATTTCTTTAATTGTGCCGGCGGCCGTCTGCTGCATGGTGGGAGGTTTATCACCAGGCTGGAGGTTCTGCACTGGAACTAATGGGTTGCTGGCTCTTTCCCTCACCTGCCCACCACATGGCCCCTCCGTGCATTACTCAGAGGCTACGTCTAATGCACTGAGCCGACAGACTACCGTCGTCAGCGTTCATGGAGATCGAGTCAGCAATCATAGACCCCGAGTCGCAAACCTGGTGATTTTTTGACCCCAGGTCTATGATTTCTGAATTGAGTAGGTGTTCTGTATACCGCGTTTGGTTGTATTTCAAGGGAATCGACGTAATCACCCACTTCCGATTTACAGCAAGGCATCGGTGTTCTCACCTCGATGACATGCTGTTGGTATAAAGTAGTCAAATGCATAATGTATTTAGGAAAATTCCCCAACAACATCTCTCTGTCTACGTCTCTCCCTCTCTCTCTCTAGGGGCGGATTTGAACAGGACGTGGAAAACAGCCAGCCGCAGTATCCTGAGAACTGCCACGGTACGTCCTAAGAAGGCAATCTTTTTTTATTTTCCTATTTATCTCCGCCTCCTCCTCAGTCAGCCCCAACGTTAATCTCTTTAACCAATCGTGGCAGCGAGGTTTTCCCCGCCATTGTCCATAAAGTAGTGCAGCGTGATGCCGTTCAAAGGCAGAGAGACGTCTGGGGCGTGGGTGTCGGCATGATAAAGCGTTTTGCGGACGCCTTGTTATTCCCGGCCCCCACACGGAGACTAATTGAAGGAAAGCGAGGTCTCGGAAGCTCGTTTGCTTCCTGAACATCACCTGGCATGTGCTGCTGTGCTCCGGCTCGGCCCTATATGTTTATTAATGGCTCTGCATCCCGGTCCTCTGCCCCCCTGTCTGCCCGCTCATCTATAGGGCCTGTACCACTCAGGGGTATGTGAGGGGGCCCTGTTGAAAATCATTTTGCTTATCCATTTGTCTTTTTCTTCCCCCCCCCCCCCCCCCCCCCCCCACAGATGTCCTGGCGACGACACGCAAGCAGAACACGGTAGCGGCGGACTCGGCGTACGGTCAGTAGATCCACTCGATAACAAGCTAGCTCCCCTCACAACCGGCCGGTTACCCGGTTAGCACTGAGGACCCGAAGCCTTAACTGTTCTGGCTAAAGCTGGTGGAACAAGCCTATGAACCTAGCGGGGCTCCCCCAACTGGTTAGATAAGCCTTCCAGGGGTCTGTGCGCTCACCGGTTCGATTCCCCCCCCCCCCCAAGAGCTGCATCAATCTGAGGTTATCTTCTCAGGAGCGTGTATCTATGTGTGTGTGTCTGATCATTCGGTTCTGGCGCTGGTAACCCTCCTCTCCAGTATCCAGCTGGTTTGGAAACGGCATCCTTCTCTCCATGGGTGCTCCAAGATGCTACACTCGCTGAGCCGCCTAACTCCCTGTACCTTGGATCCAGCACCCCCGGCCTCGTCCCATTACCTTTACCCTTCACCCCCCCCCCCCCCACACACACACACACACTAACACACATGCACCACCCAACACCACATCCATTGGACATGGTGCAGCCTCTTCTGGCTCTTCTGGCTGAGGGAGAGGGCTCTCTCACACAGCAAAGAGTCTTGTGCCAAAAGTCTGCGATAATGTTTTGTTGATGAAGACTAGCGGGAGATGGAGAGTGTATCTTTTTCTTTGCCTGGGTGATACTGGTAGCTGCTCTGTAGGTACTCTGGGTAACACTCTGGTACTGGGGCCTCCCGGGTTTAGGAGGGCTAACTTCACGGGCTGTTTTTTATCTACAAGAGATTTACGCCAGCCCAACTGCCGCCAGTCAAATAGTGTGACTTACTAACACCACACATCTTAGGCTCACTGGAGAGAGAAAGTTTTGAAGACTTATATGACTGAAAGTCGAGGCCTGTTCGTCTCCGGACAAATTGGGTCACTGGGGAGCTAATGATGGCGGTATATCCAGGCCAGTGATTAGTATCAGCGGCAAGAGATGGCAGCCATTATGGCTCTCTAGATTCATCCATTCAGTGCTCTCTCTCGCTCGCTCTCACTCTCTCTGACTCTTTCTCCATCTCTCACTCACTTGCTCTCTCCAGCTCTCTCTCTCTCTCTCTCTCTCTCTCTCTCTCTCTCTCTCTCTCTCTCTCTCTCTCTCTCTCTCTCTCTCTCTCTCTCTCGATCTCTCTCGATCTCTCTCTCTCTATATATCTCTGTGTGTGTGTGTGTGTGTGTGAGAACAGAAGTATGTCTGCCAGAGGCTTACCCCCACACCTAACCTCCCAGAATGCATCTGTGGGCACGCTGTAGTCGGTCTGCCTGCTGGAGGGAAGAGGACCCAGAGGGTAGCAAAGAGGTTTTGATGAGCGCCCCCTGGTGGTTAACCCCTTTGGGGCCCCCCCGTCAGCCGTCAGTTGTACACACCTTTTGAAGCTCAGAACCGAAGGGCCTTTTGCGTTTGCTTTGTTTTTTTGTTTATTTCAACTTTTTTTGGGGGGTGTTCTGTCAGTGGGGAGAGGCGGGGAGGTGTTGTTTTTTTTCCGTTGTTGTTGTTTTTTCGAGCAGCGTTTCACAAAAGCCCTCGGAGCCGTGCGCAGGGAAGATCAATTATCAGCTTTCCCACACAATAACACAGCCCATATGCAGAACAAAGCTGTCGACGCACAGGGTTCCCTGCGCCACAGCCCAGGGGCACGTCTCTCTCTCTCTCTCTCTTTGTTCCTCCTTTACCCCAATGCCCCAGCCAATCAGGGCCCACGCAGAGCGACACGGGGAGAAAGGGAGAGAAGGCCACGGGTCCGGCGCCCAAATCAAACCATTCTCTGTTTTGAAACGGGCCTTGTCTCCCGTTCTAATTCTCTCAACAGTAAGCGAGTGTGTGCCGCCCGGCCGCACACAATCGCAGCATTTTGTGAAAAATAGAACTAATAACGCAGCCCTCGGGCTAGCGTCCAGCACGCCATCGCCGGCGCTCCCTCGCGTGCCGCTTTAATTTGCTTGGCACAGATGGCGCTCTGACAGGGCATCTTATTCAAAGCGAAAGCTGTCAACTGGCACAGGGAGGCTAGAATGAGTACAGGCACATGAGAACAGCCCCCCCCCCCCCCCCCCCCCCCACTGGTCCTGGCTGGGCGGACATTTTGCAGTATGTTAGCGTCATGGCTGGCCTGTTAGCTCAGGGAGCGCTGGCCAGCATCGCTAGCCTACGTGCTTACACACACACGCGCGCACACGCACACACCAGATCTCAAGGACGGGCACTTGACAGAGGATTAAAGCCACAACTACTCCGCGTGACTTGCCGTCTAGTTGTCCAAAATGTGGCGTGTGATTACGTGAGCGGCGGAGCCAGCCCTGGCCCAGCAGGGGGGCTCCGGGTTCGTCCTTGAAATGTGCAGATCAAAAAAAGCCGAAGTTGTTTTGTTTTTTTCTCCTTGGTCTTTGGTCAATGTGTTTTATTCTGTTGTCCACTTTGACTCAAGCCAGGAGCGTTTTGTCTGTTAAAAGGCATGAGTGAGGGGGCGGAGGAGGAGGGTTCCAGCTCGTCTCCGATGCCATTGGAGGAGGGCGAGACAGAGACAGTAGGGTGGCTTCACCGCGTAGGAGTTCAAAGGACAGTGGATGTGGAGCCCATCTTGTACCGGAGAACTGGGTGGTGTTTGTATGTTGTACACACAGAGTAGGCCTACAGAGTTTTATTCAAATAGACCAGAGCTAGGATTCGGAGCCTGGAGGTTAAATGGTTTCTGATTGGCTAAATGACAAATAACCACCTGCAAACTAACACCCAGCAGCTTATTCATATGAAGCCCTGACAGGCGGCCAGCGTTGCGCGCCTGAGTCTATTTTTGTGTCCGCTTGTTGGAAAAAATATATACTGAACTTGCTGCTGCTTCTTTATTTTTTAATGATTATGGAAGGAATTGGAGGGGGCTTTTTTTAGTATGTTGAGGGCATTGTTAACAAGAGTATCTATCTGTGTTAACGTCTGGTGAGTGGCGTTTCAGGTGTAGATAATGCTTTGGAAATGCTTGGTTTGTACAGACAATAATTGCCCTCTTATTTTTCTGAAGTAGCTAGGGGAAATGTGTTCTCCATGTTAGAGTGACTTTCTGGTGTAAGTGGAGGGTTAGTATTCAGCATGCAAGGTTTGCTTTGCTACACATAATATGCATGGCAAGGTTAATGTTGGTACTTTGATGCAACACTCTGACTTGCTGTTTAGTACATCAGGTAAATGCCCATAATTACTACTGAATACTAGTGTTTCACACATTTAACCAGTACATCACTCAGTAATTAACAAAATGTCCAAGCATTTGGAAATTAACAATAACCACCATATACATATGTGTATATACCAAGAAAGATTCTTTGCCATTAGCATGCTCCAAAAGAATAGTTCTTCGTTGATTGGACTGCTATTTCCATATCTGGTCCATTGACAGGAAGTGGGCGGGGCTTATCCCAGGGGTCTTGATATGAAGCGATTAACATACGGGTGATCTCGGCGTCCTATCGGGGGCTCTTCCTCTGAGCTTCCTCTTCTGGGAGGCCGTACCTTTACGGGACCAACATATTCTGTGGGCTATTCACATTTCTCATCTCTCTAACCACTCACCCTCTCACCCTCCCTTCCCTCCCTCCCTCCCTCCCTCCTCCTCCTTCACCTCCTCCTCCCACCTTCGCCAAAATCACAGGGAAGACCACACCCGCAACCGCCAGCACAACCAATGGCGGGCCTGCACTGCCAAAGGAGGCAGGTGACCCCGAAAGAGGCACAGGTCCCGATGGCCCTGCCCTCGTAGGGCAACAGGGGTCACCTGACTCGGAGCCAATCAGTGTGGAGATGGAGGGTAAGGGGGGCGGGGTTATCTCTCCTAACTGAACTAAACGGACTTGCGACGCATTGCACTGGGGGGGGGTGGGGGGGTCCCGAGTGGTTAACCGTGCACTCGTAACCATGACTACTAACTGCCTGTTGGCCCCCGTTGGGGGTCGTGGATATAGGTTAGAACCAGGTCTCCCCTCCGTGAGACATCGGCCTGTTTGGAGCATGCATCCTAGAACACGTACGCGCATCAGTCAACCCCTCTGCATTCCGCTTCCCATGCATATTGAAATGGAACGCTCTTACTTTGAAACACCCAACGCTATAATACCACCGGAATAGTTTTTTGCACATCCATCTCTCAGAAATGTATTTTTTGCTTTCCCAAGTGCAAATGTTCTTTATTGCAATTATTTATGATGGATGGCTTAAAGTCTTGCAGAAAATGACTTTTAAGGAGACATTTTCAGCAAATGCCCAGGGTTGCCTTGCATTTATGGCTGACTGTTCATGTATGCATGCCTAAACTATTTAATGTACTCTTAGGCTGACTTAGACCGAGTATGACTTAGATTAGTTGACTAACCTTTTAACAATTTGGATGTAGTCTCTTAGTAAATGGCAAAATGATTGGCTAATGAATTTTGCCCCCACCGTCCATTATTCATGTGATGGTGCATGATATTGATTATTGATGGTTCAAATATGATTTTCATATATTGATTAATATATGGCGGTAAAAAAAAAGGCATATGACCCTGCTGAAATACCATCACAAAATGCAACATTGCAGTTTTCTTGTTTTGAACCATGAACTGCGATTGGAGTTCAAATTTAATTTAAACAGTTTTGATCCAACAAAAGTCCTCAGATCAAACTGTGTGCCAAGGCCATACAAAACCCTAACCCCCTGACCCCCTGCACGGTTGGTGTAGTTCAGCCCCCAACAGACCCTCACCATGCAGAGTCGGCTCCAGAGCAGATCTACTGGAGGGGCATGGGTCGCCAGCGGGGGGGCACTGCCGTTTGTGAAATATTTTAACGCAAAAAAAGGGGGAGGGCTGTCGTGGATGCTAAACGCAAATAAATGCAGTTTATGCAGACAGAAAGTGGCCTATTGAACAAGCCACGCACCAGGCACAAATGACACAATGCCATACGTATACAAGCCTATTAAACACCAATAGATAGACAAAGCAAACATTAATCAACAATATACCTGCTTAGTAGGCCTTAAAATGAAAGCCAGGGCTGGCTTCAAGAAGTGAATAAATTAACAACTGGAAAACATGTCCCCTTACCATTGTAAAGAGTTATAGGATACTGTTTTAACACAGTTTGGACAGGCCTTTCAGTCCCTAGATCGTCGACCGCTGTCCGCTGACTTGGGGGGCTTGTAGATCGTCGTTGCTCTATGGCTGCGCGGGCTAAATCCGTTGGCGGTTGCTCGGAGCTTGCGTTAGCAGAAGGGCCAGCTCGGCTTTCAGAGACCGTGGCTGTACTAGTGGTGGTGGCCGGAGTGTCGCAGTCTGCTACTGGCTGAGGAGGAGCAGGAGGTCTAAGCCATTTTCGTAAATCCATTTTTGGTGATAATTAGCTAGCTAGGCTAACTTTCGTCTATGATAGGAGGACCAACTGTAATTTTCGATTAATACCAGGATTCTGCGGCTGCGCACTGCAGCTCAACAACGTTATTTTGAAATCAAATGTAACAAGTTTACTCAGCAACCAATGAGCATTAACCAAGCCTAACCTGCAATGCATGCACAACCCAATTGATGTGCTATCCCCGTTCATTCATTTTAAGTTACAGTTTGCACATTTAATATGTAAGGGCAGAGAATTGAGAAATAGTCCGCCAAAGACGTTGCTAAGCAACCGAAGACTCAAGACTCAAGACTCAAATACTTGCGGAGTGAGGTGACGTCATGAGAGGCAAAAAATCCTTTGTTCACCTTGACAACGGTTATACTTGGCCTGAAGTTGTGAAGGACCCCCATGCAAGCGAACGGAGCGTTCCACAGCATTAAGAAGACCCGTGTAATATAAGGGATAATGTATAGAACGCCGGTCATTATCGGGAAAATAAATAAAATAATGACCTGGGGTAGGAGGGGCATTAATGACCGCTAGGGGGGGCACGGCCCCCAAATGCCCCCCCTTAGCGCCGACACTGTCACCATGTGGAACCCAGGTCACATCTCACACACCACCCTCAGACCTTCTTTGAGTTCAACAGCTTTACATTTCAACACCACAGAGACCAGTCCATTTCTACAGTCTAAATTCTAGGGGGGCAGGATAATCTGGGGTGTTTGACTGCGCAGCTGAAATTTTCTGTGTTACAACCCCAATGTCCACAGCCTCCTTTAGTGAGATGGCAATCCGTCCCAGAGACTCCATCAATCAGTCTGGAGAAAGCAACCGTCCATGGCTGCCTCGTCTCCGGTCACCATGCCAATCCGCTCTTTAAATGTAAATCATCAAATCTGAACCCCACAAATAAAACAGCTTCCTGGGGGACAGTGGAAGGACAGGTGGGAGGATGTGGATCTATTAGGAACACGGTGGACCCAATCTGTTAGAGGTGGTGGTGCTTGATCAGAGGACCGTGGTGATGCGTTTGGGCAAGAAACAGGGCTGCACTCCCACATTGTTGTTCATTTCAATGAACATTTCCCATTGTTCTTTTCATCTCCCTCTCTGTCGCTCTCCAGCTTTCCATGGCTCTATCTCTCTTTCACTATCTGATTTTCTCTCTCTCTATGCATATATATATATATTGCTTCTCATTTTCCCTCCCGCCTATTCACTTGCTCTCTCTATTATTCTCTCTCCCCCTGTCTGTCTTTATCCCTCTCTCTCTCTCTCTCTCTCTCTCTCTCTCTCTCTCTCTCTCTCTCTCTCTCTCTCTCTCTCTCTCTCTCTCTCTCTCTCTCTCTCTCTCTCTCTCTCTCTCTCTCCACCCTTCTCTCTCTCTCTCTCTCTCCACCCTTCTCTCTGATTATCTTTACATCTGTCCCCATCTGCTTAGCATTGCTTTACTCAGCAGAACTAGATCGCAGATAATTTCATAAGGAGATGATCATTTGTGTAAATGGTGCCACGGTGCTGTAATAGCGCCCTTGAGCAAACAGGGGCATAACAACTTGATCCCCTGAGCTACTAACTTGCAACTCTGAAAGGCATTTAAAAAATGTTTAATGACTTAGAAAGAGTTTTGAAAAAAGGAAATATGTATTTATCACTCTGGAGAATACATTTTTCATATCCATAAAACGTTCAACCTTTTAACACACCTTACAGACAAATCACAAGCGGCAACAACAAAAGCTTTGTTTTCTTTTTATGCAGCATACACATAAAAGGGTTTAAATAGAGAACTGAGTACATGAATATTAAAACTAACTGTGAAGTTCTGTATTCAATTGGGGCCCTGCTTTGGATTCCCGGCCTGGGAACTTGTTGACCTATTGCTATTTAGAAAAATGCCAGCAGTCAAGTCAGAGCAGGGCTGTGTCTGTCAGGGAACCAAGGCCGCATCCCCCATGGTTGGGAAATACAGGACTGTTTGTTAGCAAAACGGTGGTACGTAAGGCTTCCAGCCCTTTCCAAACCATCTTGCGTATTTGCCTTGGTTGTGCCCCCAATTCTCAATTGACCTTATCTTCACACACCCCGTCTATACACGTGCCGAGGAATCAGCGTGGAGAACACCCCCCCCCCCCCCCCCCCACCCCTACCCCCCCCCCAAAGCTAGCGCTCGTAGCTAATTTAGCTGAGGAGCGCGGGGGAGACAGCCCGATAATAGTGGGGAGGGAGGAGGAGGAGAGCGTTCTGAAAACTCATTAAAACACTGCAGGAGGAACAGAGGGTGAACTCGGCCTGAACTTTCACATGAAGGAGGAATGTGTCCTTGGAGCGGTGGAGGGCATTACGCCGCGTTGTCTCCCAGCGGTTATTTATACCACTTAGTATCTTGAGAGACAGCGGGCTGCATCCGCTCCCATGTAAACATTAGCCCGGGCTACGCCGCACGTCACTCACACTAGTCGTCATGATCCTTCCTCCTCACCCTGCTTGCTTATATTAGAATAATTCCCCCCGGTCTCCGGGCAGAGAACATTTAGATACGCTGTGTTATCCCGCTGGGGGCCCAAGGGTATTCCAGAGTTCATTGGCCAATCAAAGCAGCAGCGCCCTTACTGTCGCTCCCACCTTTTGTCGCTGACTGTTGGCCAATCAGGGAATTTGGCGAGCTCAGCGACGGGCTGGGACGGAAAACGAGTTGAAGCGCTGAATGGAGGCCGACGACTGAAACGTTTTCTAATAATTTAGCATGCTGACGTTGACGGGACCAAGGTTGAGCTCAGAGGAGGGGAGACGCAAAACACTACACGGGTCATTTTCTTTTAACCATTTATAAGTCAGAGTTGTCTGAGACGAACACACACACACACACATAGTGCTAGCAACAATCAGTCGTCTCTAATTTAACACAAACCCCACTCATAGAATTAATTCACTCAGTGGTGGAAGCCAATTTGGCATCCCATTACTTCCAGGCATGGCGTAATGGCACTTATGCAAACACACCCTTGACACCCCCTTTTTCTCCTCCTCGGTTCTGCACACTAGCGCGCTCTGGACTGCGCGCTTTACGGCCATTATGAGTGACATCATGTTTGCGTCGTGGCTAGCTAGGGGCGATGTGTATAACACCTTACGAGTCATTACCATTACAGAACGCTCCTCTTTCCATCGCCCGGTGAGTTTAATGACATTTTTAATCAAATGAGCAAACATTACTCATTTCATGGTTGAGGTGGACAGTGAGTCAGGGAGTTTTTAAAAGCAGTTTGTGGAGAATTTCTTGGCAGCCTAAGGTGCAGATTATTAACACAGTTTAACACTCGTGCCCTTGTGAGTTTTTATCACCCCTGTCCTGCCCTGGTACCTGCCTGCCTAATCTTCCATTACAGGTGACCCCGCCTCCTCAGTTGAAGTTGACCCCGCCTCCTCAGTCGAAGTTGACCCCGCCTCCTCAGTTGAAGTTGACCCCGCCTCCTCAGTTGAAGTTGACCCCGCCTCCTCAGTTGAAGTTGACCCCGCCTCCTCAGTTGAAGTTGACCCCGACTCCATAGTTGAAGTTGATCCCGACTCCATAGTCGAAGTTGACCCCGCCTCCTCAGTTGAAGTTGACCCCGCCTCCTCAGTTGAAGTTGACCCCGCCTCCTCAGTTGAAGTTGACCCCGCCTCCTCAGTTGAAGTTGACCCCGACTCCATAGTTGAAGTTGATCCCGACTCCATAGTTGAAGTTGACCCCGCCTCCTCAGTTGAAGTTGACCCCGCCTCCTCAGTTGAAGTTGACCCCGCCTCCTCAGTTGAAGTTGACCCCGCCTCCTCAGTTGAAGTTGACCCCGACTCCATAGTTGAAGTTGATCCCGACTCCATAGTTGAAGTTGACCCCGCCTCCTCAGTTGAAGTTGACCCCGCCTCCTCAGTTGAAGTTGACCCCGACTCCATAGTTGAAGTTGACCCCGACTCCATAGTTGAAGTTGACCCCGCCTCCCCAGTTGTAGTTGACCCCGCCTCCTCAGTTGGAGCTGAACCAGCCTCCTCCTTAGTTCATTCTTCTGATCTGCGGAACTGTTACCTCAATGGTCAACTTTAGAGAGACTCGTCCCCTGAAATACAGTACTCAGATGATCAGATTATTATTTGAACCATACAAATGCACCAATTCTGGTCTTTGACATGGACTGTTCTTTCAAGTTTCCTTGTGACCCTGCTCCCTCAACCCAGCTGTGTGTTCATGGGCGAAATGCAGAGCTTGGAAACCGGTTGCTTTCCCTGCCCCAAAACGCGTAGTTCCCTCCTCTAACTCCCTGTTGCTGTGTGTAGTTCATTGATTTGTTTTTAACCCTGCGTGAACAAGAGCACCCCCCCCCCCCCCCCCCCCCCCTCCCTGCTTGTGTCGTGTTGGTATCCTGATTCATTAGACACCGGGGCACCACACTGTTGTCAGCAGAGTGAAAAGGGTTGTTTTGATTGAGACGTGAGCCATGTTCAAAGGAGACGCGCGCGCGCGAGAGAAGGAGCGGCGTATCATGTGATCACGACGCTCCGCCATGATGCCTAATTTACCTGTACCCAATTAAAACCCTAATGAAACCTGTCAATGGTCGGCACGCATCAGCACACCTGGAAGGGGCTGTGCTGCTTGTTACTGTGTGGAGCCGTCGGAGGGGGATGTGATATATTACAGCATATCTTCTTACCTCTCGCAGAAATAGAACTGCATCCAATTGGTCGCTCACTGAGGTGGAATATTATGCAAATTCCTAATAACGGGAGTACATGATTGAATTCCCTCACTCAGCATCCAGGCCCCTTGTGAGCGCACACACGCACCAACACACACACACACACACACTTTGGGGTTGGTAATACACACGCATGCACTCGTACACAGGTGGGATCAACACACACACGCACTCACTTTTCAAGCGGTAGTGCATGCAGTCATGCAGTGTTCATTAACCAGGTCTGTCAGTTAACATCCACTCTGTATTTAAACTGTCAAGTTTTTGAGCCGAGAAGGAAAACTGCTCTCTTTTCACAACCTGAGCTTGACAAAGAATACTTTATTATTTCCTCATTTCAGCCCATCAGGAGTCTTTTAACAGTTTTAACTGCTCATTTTTTATTTTTCTGTGGAAGGAGTCATTTTCAGAATTTCCTGATTGGAGTGGGATTGGGGGGGGGGGGATTGATAATGATAGCCTACGATGCCTCAAGGAGATTCTTCTTGGTGTCTTTTAGTTGGGATGGAGACGCCATTAGCCAAACAATTACACACAGTCCTTAGCTTAGAGAAAGTGAAACTAATCAAGGCTGTTTCAGGGAGCCGTCTCAATTAATGTACAAAAATAGAACACAGAAGTTGTTTCCTGGGCTGTAAACCACTTAAAGGCACCCTTGAGGAAAAAATAAAACAATTTCAGTGAAATTGTTCTGCCCCCCATTTGGATTGTTCCTTTTCAAATTGTTTTGCATTTGAAAGTGTTTCCTTGTATAGACTCAGGAAATCCACAACTTCCTGCAAAATCCCTTGCACACATTTGCGTCTTTGCCATTAATGGTTTCAACCAATTTGTGAAATCATAAGTTGTGCTATTACCGCACATCAGCAACTCTCTGGGAACTACAGAGAAGCTCTCTCTCTCCCTTTCAGCTCGGGGAAACTTAAAACCACACATCAAGACCACGCGCACTGTCAATCACGCCTTGGAGCAGAGTCTACAATGACAACACGTGTTGTCACGAGTGGTGGTTTGTCTCGAGTCAACCGCTCCTATAGGAGGGCTTCCAGGCGTTCTCTAATTGGGCTAATTCAGGGTCTATGAGCTCCAGGAGTAGCTGTCCTATCTGTTCCACTTTGTTTCCCACATTAACTCCCTCACTAACAAAGGGAGAACTCTTGGCATACAGAAGCCCATAACCACAGACAGAGAGACAGGGATGGGGGGAGAGAGCGAGAGAGATGGAGTGCTTGCGCCTTTGTTTTTCCCACGCACAAACCCATCTCCAATTACTCAGCCCCAGCATAGAGGATATGTAAAGCTTTGGTCTGCTTACATAACATGCTGCTGCTCCCTGTCTATTTTTAACAATACGGATGCAATCACAGAGAGAGATGCTCTTCCTACAGTGCTGTGGAACAAGTGCGGTGAAAGCAGGTCTCTCTCTCTTGCACTTTGTCGCTCTCTGTCTCTCTGTCTCGCTCTCTCTGCCTCCCTCGCTCTCTCTCTCTCCCTCTCTCTTCCCTCACAAAACTTGCGCTGCAGTGCATTGCTTAAAAACATACTGTCACTCATCCGCCCTGTCACTCTCTCGCTCTCTCTATCTCTCTGTCTCTCGCTCTCTGTCTCTCCCTCTCTCTATCAAACGCCCACCTCCTCGCTGTCACTCTTCTCGTTCATCTGCCTTTTTTTTTTGCTCATTCCTTCGTACTTCTACGCCATCCCTGTGATCTCTGATCAGAGTAGCTGAATTCTTGCATCCCCCCCCCAACACACACACACACACACACACACACACACACACACACACACACACACATACACACACACACACACACACACACACACACACACACACACACACACACACACACACACACACACACACACACACACCACCTGGTTCACATAGTCTGACACACAGTTTGAAGTTCATCACGTTCTCTCTCTTCCCCATCTCCAAAACCTTTTGGAAACCACGCACACTGACAAACAGATGCATACAATCACACACACACACCCTCCATCTGTTTGTTCACCGTTAGACTGACTGGCCATTTGACTTTCTCTATATTAAGCCGTCACCGGGCTGGGATACAGAAGTATAACGTCTCACGGCCACTGACAGGAAGGGAATGCAAGGGTCTCTGGAAGGACCCAAACATTGAAATGAGTGGCACAGAGTTAAGGGAGTTGTGTCCTCTACCTGAGGTGAATGTACTGATGCTGTTATATAACTTCATATCAAGATATACGATTTCATGATACATGATATATATATATATCATGTATATATATATGTGTATATATATATGTGTGTATATATATATATATATATATATATGTGTATATATATATATGTGTGTGTGTATATATATATATATATATATATATATATATATGTATATGTATATATTTATATATATGTGTATATATATGGATGTTTGTATGTGTGTATATATATATATATGTATGTATGTATGTATGTATGTGTATATATATATATATATGTATATATATATGTATATATATGTGTATATATATATATATATGTATATGTATATGTATGTATATATATATATATGTGGGTTCATATCAAATATTGTTTGATATATCGAGGATGATTCTAAACATTATTCTTTTAAAATTCAGAAAAAATAAATAAATCTGAAAGTACAATAGAGAACATAAACAGAGCACGCACCAGCACAGCTAAAACAACAAAATCCTGACAAAAACCAACTGAAGCATATCAATGCCTTCCTGTTTACAAAGGTCTTTAGCTGCAAATGTGATGCATTTAATATGGGGCCTGGGCACTGGCATTAATGCCCGGTCACAGTGGTCTGTCAATGACACCCTCCTAAGCCCACCAGCCCCACCCACCCAGATTCCTGCTGATTGCCCCCCTCCCCACCCACACAACATCACCAGCGCTCGCTGGGTATTAATTTCGCCGTGAGCCCCCCACCATATGTCAGTGATGGAGTCATCCGGCCGCTCCGAGGCTTGTTGTGACAGGTCAATTGAACGGACGGGGGGAGGGCTTATCTCCCTCTGTGTGGAGCACCTCCTCCCCCCTCTCTCCCCCCTGCTGTAGCACTTGACTCATCCACCCCCCCCCACCTCTGATCTGGACCAGGAGGTGTTGTTCCACAACCAACCACCCACGACCCCCCACGGTGATGGAGTTTGGTGGGGGGGGAGGGTGAGTCACCCTCTACGGCTGTGTCCCCCCTCTGGCGGCAGGGTCAGACCACGGAGTTGAAAGCAGAGCGGGGGGGGGGGGAGTTTTGTCAGTCATCTATAGAAACAGCTTGCCTTTGCGATCAAACTGCATTGGTCCAGTCTGTTTGCTTGCCCCCCCCCCCCCCCCCCCCTCAATGCATGGTCAGTTAGATCCATGACACACAACTGCTGATTGACGGGTTGAATGTCATTGAATAGCTCTCGCCCCTAGGAAAACAAACGGATCAGTTAAAGATTAAATAAAGGTTTTAGTCTGGTTTACAGCGGCTTCAATTTAGATGTCTTTCCAATTGGGAGATCAATTATGATTTATGAGTTTTTAATGTGGTGATAAGCCTGTGCAATCATAAAAAGAGAACTGGCTAAACATTGAGCTTTTTTCTTTTTATATATTGAAGCTCCATCGAAATGTTCCTTCCCAGAAAGACTTTGTGTGTACTATTAATAAGTGTTCCATCTTTGTATAGGGAAATGGTGGCGGGTAAAGACGTTTGGCAGAGATAATAAGCCTGTTAGTATACTGTCACACAGAAAAGCTTGAAGGATGGCTCCGCAGAAAAAACTTTACCAACTGCATAATCCCACTCTATTAGAATGTGTTCGCTCGCGCGCAAATTGGCATTTGCACGCACACGAACATATCAAGAATAGAAAAATAAAGCCTGTTTCATTCTACTTGTAATTTTGCCCTTTGCTTGTAAACGATTCTGTACCGGCTAGGCTTTGAGGATCCCAAGAGGTGGAGGAGTTGTTTGCTCCATTTCATACTCTATGCGTACAATACAAAAGTGCTGTGGAAGCCACTCACCCACATACTTTGTGAATTTCATTCAACCACTAAACCTGAGCCTTTTTATTCTCTCGTAGCAGGCTCTACAAATATTGACCTTAGTCACAGACTTGTGCACAAAGAGGAAGGTCAAGTAGTGCCTTTTCAAGTAGTATTCATCAATACCTTTAGCGTAAGCCTTTTTTTGGGAAATTAATGTGTGTACAAGTTCACCGTCTCCCCTGAACATGCAAGCAAAGAGAGCGCCGTACGATGCGACACATCACGTTTGCGCGTCCCTGAATCCTTTCCTACACACGTCGGCCTTGGTACGAGACCGATTGTTGTGGAATTATTGTCTATTTTGACACCTGAGTGAGGCTTTCATTTCCCTTTGAATCAAGCTTGTTTGGAACACCTGCGTGTGTTTGCTCTCCCCCATCTCCCCCTATTCCCCCCCACTCCCTGGTGCAAGCTGTCTGTCTCCTTTTCCCAGACTAATCAATTTCACAGGAGCTGTCATTAAGGCTAGAAAGGGGTTTGGCATTGCAGATGGCACAGCCTCTTCGAAAATGAGGCGGGATTATGAAAAGTGGCAGGTTTCAATCCCTTTATATTATTTCCACGCCATTAGGCCAGAGCTCCTCGGTCTGGGTCGTGTCACCAGGGGCCGTTTACACGGTGATTGTGCTGGGGCCGCAAAGAGAACACCTGTGTTTCCAGGGCCGTGGACGGGTGTTCCTCAAGGATTCATTTGACTTAAGCCCATGACCTAATTTGATTCAGCGTTGGCAGAGGTGACACTCGGCCGGCTCCAGGGACAGATGTGTTATTTTTGGCCGGTGCCGTCATGCCAGGTGCCACGTCCCGGCCCTCAAACCGGCCGGGCCGAGCAAGGGCTTCAGAGGGGCCCGCTTCAGGCTGGTGGCAGCGCGCACCTCATCAATATTTTAAAGCCAGACGCTTCATTTCAGAGTTAGGTTTCCTGTCGACTGGGGAGTTGTTGGCTTTTGCCGCCACGCTCCCAGTCAGAGGGGGAAAGCGCAGAAATACTTGGCAGGAAATGCTTTATTGATCGGTTAGCAGTGGAAAAGGTGGAAGCCAGGAGCTTACTTCAAACACTGCAACCTATTCCATGCTGGCTCCCATGCAGAGCGGGCCTCTGTAAACATAACCTGTCTGTCCCAGCTGCTCATTGACCTATTTTAAAAGCCCGGTAAAAAGGCCTCTTCCACTTGTTAAATTGGCCATTCCTGTTTTTGAAACCTGTATTGACTCTCTCCCTCGCTGTCTCTTGTCGTGTAGGAGTGCGGCGGCCCCCAGATGTGGATAAGTCTAACCACAGCGTCCACTACACCCTCCTCATCGCCTGTGTGCTGGTGGCCTTCGTCCTGGGCGCCTTTCTCTCCGGCTTCCTGGTCTCCTGCTACTGCAACCACACAGGCCACAAGACAAAGAGGCTGGCCAAGGATCCGGAGGCTCCCATCCCCCACGCCCTGTCCCTCCGCAGCCTGGCCAAGCTCAACGGCCTGCTGGATGGCCAGAACAAGGACGACAAGCTGGAGGTGTCCTCGCCCAAGATCTACAACTCCTTCTTCTCCAACAGCAAGGAGCACCACCATCCCCGGAGGAGCGGGCACCACGGGGTCACCATGGGCGACCTGGTGCACCCCCACCACCTGCACCACTCCTCGGAGCTGTCCGGCCTGCCCACGCCGGAATCCACGCCCGAGCTGCCAATCAAGAGCATGAAGGCCTTCAAGAACCAGTGGGAGCGGAACCAGAACTGCAACAACGCAAAGGAGCCCAAGTCGCACAACATGAGCTCCAGGCCCAGCTCCGCCCTGCTGCACCAGGCCAGCTACCCTTACTCCCATGGCCTGTCCAACGGGCAGGCACTGATGTGCGGACCCCTGCATCCGGAAGACCGCAAGATTCCTAACGTGGACCGCATTCTTTCCCAGCACCCCTACCCTTGCTATCCACAGAAGGTCATGGAAGTCACCTCCCTGGACGAGTTGCTGAAGCACATCCACGAGGCCAGCAGCAGCAGCAAGAACGCCCAGCTCATGAGCCCCTCCGGTCTGATGGCCAGCGGCGGCTTCGGCAGCAGCCAGCTGGCAGTGGCCACGCGTATCCAGCCCCAGATCCCGGAGACGGAGTCAGCGCCCTACTACAGCTCCTCCACGTTACCCCGGGACAGCCTCACCCGTCGCATGGACGTCCCGCCGGACATTCACTCTCACCACCAGTCCACGCTGGAGCGGAGGCACTCCTCCCAGAGGCACTCGCTCCTCGCCGCCGCCGCCAAGATGTCCAACGGAGGAGCAGGAGGTGGAGCAGGAGGAGGTGCGGGAGGAGGAGGAGGAGGAGGTGCAGGAGGAGGCGGAGGCATGATCCCGCGGCAGCACAGCTTCGGGCAGCGGAACGGCGGGCCGCACCAGCCCCCCCCCCTCCTGGCCCGGATGAACTCCACCGGGAGCGCGTGCGAGGTGCACTACCCCGTCATCCCCAACGGGTACCTGGCGCGGCAGCTCAGCTACAGCGGCGAGCAGCAGGAGGTAATGCACCGGGGGGCCATCGTGCGCCGGACCACCTCCCTCAAGCCCGACGTCCCGCCCAAGCCCCTGTTCATACCGGCCACCTCTCCGGTCAACCAGCAGGGAAAGTTCAACTACTGAGCTCCACGGAGGCGAACTTCTAAGACTATGGAGAAAGATTGTCCCTCCTGAATGTTCCCTTAGAAAACGGTTGAAATACAGACTGCTACAGAGAGGATTGGACGCGTGGCAGCCGTTTGCTATGTGGACAAGAAACCAAATTTGCTTTTTTTTCTCTTCTCTTTTGTCCAAACAAATATCTTTGTACCATATTGGTATTGCTCAGCTACTCGCTTATAAACCCTTGACAGACTAGTGTACCGTAATGCTGCCACACGATGAAAGGCTGCCAATATTCTCATTGTCCATTTAAAATGCAAGTTGCTCCTCTTTTTTCTTTATTTTTTAAACAATGGCCACAGGAGGGTCGGACAAAATATATTGACATCTTGAAGACTTGGAAGCTATGACCTCCTGCAATGCTGTTGAATTGGACTTTTGTTTTGCCTTTGCTTACTTTCTCAGATGTAGTGTTGATAACCAGCCCTGACTTCCCTGCCCTCCACCCTCAGATGTGTTTATAAGCTGGTGTATGTATATATGTGTGTGTTTATATCCACACGGTATATGTATACATATGCAGTACATGTAATGTGGGATGCAAGACATCTCCCCTAAAGGTAGTTTTGTTTCGGCCTCACTTTAGTCGTAGGCTATAAAAGAAGAAGAAGAAGAAAAACACTGGCCACAGTCCAATTCAGATGAGGACCGCGAAGGTCTAGGGAAAGCAAACATGTACTTCATCAACACATTCACAGCCTTGATAATGGCGATAATACGGAATGAGACGCTTCAATACAGACGGTCCTTTAATTTATTTTCTATGTTAATTATCCTTCCCCCCGCATACGAGATCAGCGCTGTCTAATCACGTTCCGTGGAGCTCTGAATGCATGCGTCACCACACCAGCTAATTGGCTAATTGGCATAGCATTCTAACCAATTAGGGAAGTCGGCAGGTGTTGTTAAGATGTTGTGTGCTTGGTTGCCATGTGATAAGATTTGCTCACGACTGGGCAAGATGGGTTGAGTTGCATACAAAAAAGTTTTTTTTTTTTTTACTGAATGTTAAAATGGTGCTCCGTAGCGTCTCCCGAATGGATACAAAGATATATATTTAAAAAAATGCCCAAAAAGGACTAGAGAAAACCTTGTATGCCGTGAAGGCACATGGACATTACATAGTATGGACTGCAGTTAGTAAAATTATTATTAACTTTGTGGTTATTGGTTGTAAATAAAGGAATAATTACTAGCCAAATTTTAACTGTATGTGTAAATGTGTGCCTTATTTAATATTGTATGTGATTAATGACACGGAGCTAAAAATGGCCACCACGCTATAGATGGTGTCTCATTTTATATGGTTGTCAACGTGTCATATCTATTGTATATTTGAAGACTTTCATTCCAAAACAATATATTAAACATTTGACAAAAAAAAGAAAAAAACAATCCCATCTTAATTTTTATAAAGTGATCGCTGCCGTCACTTTCTCACAGCAAGTTGTTCATCAGTTATTTTGATCTTTTGGCGAACAGATTAGTAAGAATAAAAGTAACGTACTCTTAGGTGCTGTCTTTCACATCAAATATCAGGTATTACTAATTTCCCATAGCGGATATTTTTGCGTTTTGGAATGTAATTCTTTACATGTGTCCACATCGCAAGTGTTTTCCTGCTTCCCAGGATGCCATCCTGAGGGGTAAGTGTGGGGAGGGTTTTGAAGCCATCCATCTGGTTTCACCAATTCACCGCTCAACGGGTTTTACCACTCGTGATTGCCATTGTATCTTTGTTTTGGCCTCATAGCGCTAGCTTCTGTTTAGGGTCTCTTTTTGTTTTTCTTGATTAATATCCAACTACAAAAATTATCAAATATACAACTTTTTTATTGCATGCTTGCTAAACAGATTTGTTGTTTTTGGCTCCAATCCTAAGAGAACATGCTTTAAAAAAAAAAAGATTATTTTTTTCATCTGATAGACATAGAAGTTCGAAAATACAATAGGTTTTCTTTGTGAAAATAAGACATTTTACTGTGTAGAATCGCTAAAGAAATTGTTTTGAGGACTTACATGGCATTTTGCAGTATGAATGAACAAGGACGCAAATTCAGCAATGCTCAACACCCAGAGTTACCAGCTCTGTGAAACTACAGTAAATCAAAGTCAAAATCGACGTGTGTTTAAAGAGTATGCACACATAACCCTGAAATAATCTCCCCCCCCCCCCCCCCCTCCCAATGAATGGGTCATCGTATATAGAGCTAGAGAGAAGAGCAAAGATCTGAGGGAGTCACTAGTTCGCTAAACATTCGTAGACGAGATGCATATAAGGGTCAGTAGAGCCAGCCCAGGAAATACATCCTGTCTCAGAACTCTGCTGTCACAGTGTCGGGCAAAGTTATTTTGGCCCTGGTGTGCTGAAAATTTCAATTACCGGAAATCAACAAGACAGCAATCTATAAGGAACTGCAATTGGGAGCCATTGATTGCTATGTCCTGGGGCTAAATTGACAAAGCACATCATTAACTAGTCAGTAATTGAGAGGAATAAATAGCCCTTGAGTCACTAGGACCTGGGCTGGGGTTGACTAAACCTAAGTTAGTGTGGAGTTACCAGACAATTACAAGAGTATAAAAATGTCAGCCGAATAACCCCAATTTAAGACAGACCATGAGATTGCTAAAGAGAAGTTTTGGCAGCTATCAGGCTTCAATGTGTTTTTGTATCAGTTGTCGAGTGAGATTGTGTGGGGAAAGGGAATGGATCGAAGCGAGGGAAATCTGTATTTGATTTCTTCTGGCTTGAGTGTAAATACATGCCATTGGGGTGGAGGATCAGTGATTCAGCAGTATGTTTTTTTTGTATGATTTCTAGTCTACACCTTCTGAGCTACTGTGAATCTGGACTCGCAGAAATATCATTGTATGTCTCTTATACTAGGAATAAATGACAATATAATACAAGTGTCGCTCTGTGTGTGAATATGTCTAGTTTACAAACAGCCATCTAGTCACTTCCCCTGGGCGCTTAGCTTTGTTTTTTTGATGTTACATTTTGTAAAAACAGTTCTCATATGACTGGTATTGGATACCTGTAGTAACTCCTAACACATATGGAGTGAGTTGGCTTGACTTCTGAGGACTTTGTGGAATCACAAATCTGTCAGATGTCGGATATCTTCCATTTCAAGGAACTGCGTAATGGGGAATTCCTTTTTTTGGTTCTGTAAAGGAAAGAAGCTGGTTGAAAACGGCATCAAAACCATTCACATCAGCGTTTGATGAGCTTTCTAAGGCAGAAAATGCCAATGAAATTAATTAGGCCGACACCCCTTGTACAGACAGGACTAAGTAACATAATTATGTTATTACATAATTAAGTTTTGTTGCTTTCATATACTTAATTTCTCCCTCTGGAAATGCCCTTTTATATTTTGGGGTTTTGATGAAAAATAAACTGCAGATATGATAGGAAATGTATGATTTCCTCTCAGTACGTGCTGTGCTCTGGCAGATTGGTGCTGGGGTTCATCTCAAGGCCTGGAATGTTCAGCTAATAAGGAAGAATAAGGCAACATCCATCTGCTGATGTATTGCTCTCCCCCAGTGTCCGATGGATAATTATTTATCAGGCGCTCATCAATCGATTGCGATGAAAAATATACAACAATTGCTTGACTCTAAACCGGAGCCCGTAGTCTAGCTAAACATTTCTCCTGAGAAGTAAACAAAACGTTTAACTTGGATATCGATGACCAATTAGAAGGAACCGGATAAAATACAATTCAGAGATACATATATTAACAGATGTAAATTTGCCAGGTAAAGATGTTCATTTTAAAGCATGTGAATTTGTCTGTTATCTAGTTCATTACAACATCTAAGAAGAACCATCTCCCAAAATACCTTCTCATGTTTTAGACGTTTTGACCACTTGTTCTCACCTTGTTGAGGTTAGACAGGAACAGAATGAGACAGACTGTCTCAGTGGAGATAATGTGGGACACCTGCATAATGTCACAGGGCTTTATAGAATGGGAATTCCAGTTTTATCTGTTGATCTCTGTCTGTCTGTCTGTCTGTCTGTCTGTCTGTCTGTCTGTCTGTCTGTCTGTCTGTCTGTCTGTCTGTCTGTCTGTCTGTCTGTCTGTCTGTCTGTCTCTCCCTCCCCTCTCTCTCTCTCTCCTCTCTCTCTCTCTCTCTCTCTCTCTCTCTCTCTCTCTCTCTCTCTCTCTCTCTCTCTCTCTCTCTCTCGCTCTCTCGCTCTCTTTTTCTTTCTTGAATCATCCAATAAGTTAGCTAAAAAATGATTTCTGCATGTTCTGGACGTTGCCCTGGCGACGTTGCTGGGTTTCATCATCTGTCTACTCTCCTCTCATGTCCTCCGCCTTACAAAGCCCTAAACATTAAGTTATCACTGCACCCATTTGCTCCTTTACTTGGTGTGCCATGAGCGAACTGAACAGTCATGATGGTACACATGGGAGTCATGGTTCTGAATATGGCTAGCCTAGCAATCTTTAGCCCAGATCTCCTCTGCTTCTCCGGACCACTCGCACATTCTCCCATTCATCACTGTCAGCGAAGTCTGGCCAGCAGGAAGCCCATCTCCCCCCCACCCCACCCCCCACCTTGCAGTGGGCCGCTACCTGTCACTGTCCAGCCACCACCACCATGACGGGGAAATGGCCTGGAAATTGTCGCGTCTTTAACTTATATGTGTCCTTCTCCTGACGGATGTGGGACGCCTCACCGCGCTGCTACATGTGCGTCCTCACAACCAATTTGGGGGAACGCCAGTTCCTAGTCCACGGCACACATTGCATCAATTATATACTTTTATTTTTTCTGGAGGCCAGCTCAGGATCTTCAGCAACATCCTAAAAATCTTGATAATACACAGTAATACACAATTACTTTTACATTACATACTAACATTCGTCTAGGATTGCTTTACGTGGATCCCAACTACGCGTACAACTGCATTTAGAGGGTTCAGCGGGAAGTCTGTGAGATTTTCCTGAAAATCTAACAATAAACAGTGATAGAAAAAATTATATAGATCATTCAAAAATAGTATATATGATAAATTTGGTTTGGTAAATATAGCATTATGTCTTTTTGTCGAATTCAAATTGTGTCGCTTTGTGCATTCCATCATATGTTTCCATTTAACCTATTTTAATTTGTAACATTTCCATTGATGTTTGTGTGTTCATTTGTGTTGTGTTTACAATGGTAGCATAACCATCATTGCTGACTCTCTCTCCACTGTTTCCCCAAAGCCCCGGCCTTTCTGCAGTAATCATCGTTCATATAGGTTGCCCTGGCATGCTGCTCAGCCATTAGTTAATCTTTTACACTTTGCATATGAGGTTCTTGAAACACAAAAAGTCCTCATGACAATTAAGTGTAAGCCTGCAACTAAAGTCTGAGGCTGGGAACGACTGACCTAGACAACAACAAGGCTTAAGAGTGTGTTGCACCCCAGCAGGCTTTATGGTGATACTTTAGCTTAGTATAAGGCCGGCTGCCATTAACTGAAAGCCTGACCAGTCAATCTCCTGCTATATGGTGAACATCCATCCTAGAGTCGCGTGCACTACTCTGCTGCTATCCGCCTGACTCTTATCCTGTTCAATGAGGACAAGAAAATAACTAGCATCAGTGCTAGGCGTTTTCATTTTTGATTCTCCTTTTTTTACAACATTTGCAGGAACATGTCGTTCCCGGTAATAGACATTTTCCGTTTTTCTTTAATCTAGAGTTCGAAATGCAGCATTTATCTGGTAAACTTGTGGACTCACAAGCTTTTAGCGGGCAGTTACATCACATGCTTCTCCTCATCCTCAGCGCTGGGTTTGAAAGCATGTGTGTGGAGTGTGAGTTCCTTATTAACTATGGATATTCATTTGAGCTTGTTCAACACCAGAGGCCCTTTCATCTCAGCTTGTGACAGGGTCGTCTCGCTGCGAGTTGACAGTAAAGAAAAGTTCTCGCTTTAAAGAGTCAGGAGACCGCGAGTCTCTGTCATGGTTGAATCATGCTGGCGTTGGTGAAGACCTCAGGCTTAGTTCTCCTAACCAGAAACTATCTGCAAAGCTGTGTGTGTGTGTGTGTGTGTGTGTGTGTGTGTGTGTGTGTGTGTGTGTGTGTGTGTGTGAGTGTGTGTGTGTGTGTGTGTGTGTGTGTGTGTGTGTGTGTGTGTGTGTGTGTGTGTGTGTGTGTGTGTGTGTGTGTGTGTGTGTGTGTGTGTGTGTGTGAGCATGCAATTTTTCTTTTGTTTACTTGTGCAGTAGCTGATATTGGTTAGTCGTTGCTGAACAATGTTCAGAGTTATGCTACAGGCTGTTCATATTGTTTAATGTGGCCTCGCTATTGTAAATAGCATGCATCAACTTGGCCTCTGAACGGGCCAACAGCAAAGATTTGTTTATTCTGGGACTTCCAAAGTACATTCTCCACTGCCAGGATCCACCCAGATTGACTTCATTCCTCGTAATATTGTTATCAATTTTATGCTTACAAATAACAGTGCTCTAAACCTTTGTGAACTTAGAAACTTCTTGTGCAAGGCCAGCAATTCCTAAGATGTTTTTAGATCGCCATCCATTACACAACAGTGTAAAGGCAGTGTATGTATGGGCTGTATAAATAGTTTTTGCACACAGTGATAACATGCTAGTGAGATGATCATGTTTTGTTTGAGGGTTCGGATATTGTATAAGCATTCTGACAGGTTGTATTATGAGTTATTACACCTGATAATGACTCAATTACGACTTTATAAAGATTGATAATGAGTGATAACACCTGATAATGACTAATAAAGATTGATGATAAGCGATACCACTTGATAATGACTTCAAGGATTGATAAACAGTAATGATAATACCTGATATTGATTGATCATTTCTTGAAAATGATCTATATTGGCTGAGGTTTAATCTATCATCTAATTAATACAAATGATTGATTTAAAAATGACATAATACTGCTAGTCGTGATAGTGCCTGGTACTGAGTTAGATGAGAATGAGGGAGAGGATAATGACGCATAATCTGTGAATGCAAAGATGGATAGACGCTTCCAGAAGACTTTGTGGTTGTGGCCGTTGGGGCGGTTGCTATATCAACCAAATAAATCGGGTGACCCAATGAATGAGGACAAAGTACCAAGAAACTCACTTAACCTCTTTCACACAGAAAAATAGATTTCTTCTTTCAGCGTGTGGTGCTGACTGGGACTGGGGGCCGTTCTGGAGCCGGCCCCAGAGTGGAGCCGGGGGGGCCGCAGACCACAGCACGTTTAGCGGCTTTGAAACCCCAATACCCATAAACACTAGTTGGATGAACACACTAAGCTCCAGCACACACAACATCGCTGCGGTGCCAAGCACCCCTTCACCTCGACCAAGCGGTAAACCACCTTCCCCTCTCTTCCCGTAATGGCTTCAATACGTACGGGCACATTGCTCCGTCCCACATGCTCTCCAAAGCCTCTCCAAAGCCTCATGTTCTTATTATGACAAAAGCCCTTGAGTCCTGCAACCAATATGCAGAGAAAGAAGGGAAGCAGTCACCCACACCGTTAAACATGTGGACATTGATTCCCTCTCAACTCATCACATGGAGCGGTCACACGACTTCCCACCGACTCGGGGCAATAGCAGTTCAGTTCGGCGATGGCGACTGTTTATTGGGAGGTTAACAACATGCCCAAGCTTTGAAGGGATAGGATTCAAGAGACTGTATTAGTGTTGGACCATAGGATTCGACCAAAGACTATAGTATTACAAATCAAGAACTGGCCTGGAGAATTGCTTAGAGCTGCAATCACTTCACAAGCTTGGGTTCCAGCACTGCTGGGGCTGTATTTAATTACATTCTGTCCTCTGTCCGTCTGACTTTGCTCTTCTTTGAAAGTCGTGTCGCGTTGCCAAATTCTGACACTCAAAGAAACCCATTAAAAAGCACGACTCTGTGCATGAATTTCTGGCTTTTGGGGCTGCCGACTGGGATTAATAAGTTTGTTCTGCTGCCCCAGGTCTGCTGGTCTTCACCCAGTAGGTGGGCGGACCTACTGGGCGTCACCCAGTAGGGGGGCGGGGACATCAGTCAACGTGGAGCCGCTAGCAATGTTTGGCATCCCTGTCTTGTCTGGCACTTCACCCCAAATGCTATGGTTGGCATGTGTGTGTGTGTGTGTGTGTGTGTGTGTGTGTGTGTGTGTGTGTGTGTGTGTGTGTGTGTGTGTGTGTGTGTGTGTGTGTGTGTGTGTGTGTGCGCGTGCGTGTGTGTGTGTGTGTGTGTGGTTGGAGTCAGGCTGAGGTTTAGCATTGCAGGAGGGGGTGACCTGTTCGATCCGGAGGGTTCCGGCGCGGTAGAGGTCTCCACTCAGCACTTTTGGCACTTTCTCCCAGAGACAGGCCACCACCTGTGCTCCTCTGTCGGTCTGACACAGATCATATCACACACACACACACACACAAACACACACACACACACACACACACACACACACACACACACACACACACACACACACACACACACACACACACACACACGCACACAAACACACTTGAATACTTATCTGTGTGTAATTGTGCCTTCCTGACCGGGACATGGCCTGACCCCCCCCCCCCCCCCCCGCAATCCTCCCTCCCTCCTCCCTCCCCTGGCTGTGGTAGCTGTGGTTAAGGTTGGCCAACTGGATGTCCCCCAGAACAACCAGTGCAGGGAACTGTGAATACAAACAAAGTGTGAGTTTGAGTCAACCTAAAGCAGCAGAAGCCCACTGTGAAACTTTTCACATGTAAACAGTATATTTTAAAACACACGTTTCAAAGAGTACTAAGGAAAAACATTTTATAGGAATCAGATCCCAATTGATGGTTCGAAAGTGGTTACCAAATCTTTGGAAAGCTTTAATGCTTGTGCTTTATCCAAACCCAGACAACGGTGTCCATGTCCTTTCATAGAACATTTGTATTAGACATGCCAGACATTACTAATCATCCTCATACTTTATCTGTCTCAGTGAACAACCCTGTGTCCTCAGTCAATACTGAGGTTATCTCGGATGGCAGTCAGACAGCACAAATCAGAGTAAGACACAGATGCGCTCAGATCTGGTTTCAAGGTCTGCTTGTAGTGCTTGAAGTCTTCTTCACAATGGCTTCAGGTTGTCAAGCCTGTACTTATTGTGGACCTGAAGAAGGAAAGAAAGAGAAAGAGAAAGAGGGGGGGGGGGGGGGGGGGGGGGGGGGGGGGGGATGGATTGATATTGTCATGTCAGTCCATTCTACATAGGCCTACTGTTATAGTAATAATATGGTAATACTAATACTAATAATTCTGCTTAATACAATATCGAAGGCTCGTTTGATGCACCACGCTTACTGTGATTAAGAGCTCTCCAGACCTATTTGACCCGACGTGATGCACTGAATAGTACACGTTAATGTGTGTGTGTGTGTGTGTGTGTGTGTTTGTGTGTGACATATAACCTAACCCATCCCCATGAGAGATATACTGAACATCCCATAAGTTCATGGGAGCAGACATTAAGAGGTCAATCAGCATTTGAACCTCGGGTTTTATTCAGAGGTGAGCTAGGCTAACATGTGCGCTTAACCTCCGGATCAGCCAAGCGCAGATGTGCAGATTGTGTAGATTATAAAAACGTTTTTTCCTTGCAGAGCATAAACCCTGCTCCCCCTTGTCGGAGGTAAATTATGTTCGCTCCTTTTCATTTCCTTCCTGCTGAAACGCGACGGCAGAGCGGATTAGGCCCACTCCGCGGGTCATGAGTTAATTGTTTATGTGACATCAGCGGTGGCACACAAAATATGTCATCCCTTTCCTCCGGGGAGCAGAAGTAGTCACAGCGACCTCAGCGCTTCGTACCGCAGACTCCGTACCGCTCGCAAAACCCCAGAGAGACGGAGACAGAGAGAAGACAAATTACCAAGATTACCGGAGCTCCGTAGATCCCTCAAACGTTGTTCGTATCATAAGCTCCCCCTCCACTGATTGACTGACAAAACACCTTGACGGTACCCCCCCCCCCCCCCCCCCCCCCCCCCCCCCCCCCCCCCCACACACACACACACACACACACACACACACACACACACACACACACACACACACACACACACACACACACACACACACACACACACACACACACACACACCAACACCTCCACCATCCCCCCGTTGTTCCTCCGCTAATTGGTTGGAGTACTTCACTGGTGTTCATGGGACTACTGGTGTAGGGCTTCCACTGCCCTACACCAGTGTGTGCCGGGTATTCAGCCGACCTGCTCCAACTCTTCAGGCACGCCTCCAAAACACACCGCTGCCCGCAATGGACCGTCAATATGTTGTGAATGCCGCGACTCGTGTCATTAAACAAACAGCAAATAAATAGCAGTGGCTTTATTTTACCCTGTCCAAATCAGTGATGTAGAAATCTGTCGTGTTCGACAGCTCCTCCAAAACCAGCAATTTCAGTTGGTATATATCAGGGGCCTTGACGGTTACGTCTAACAGTGTGACCCGACTAGACAACACAGGTGGTGCGAGACAACGCCCACGAGTGATTTTAATATCGGAAGTGACTGAGCAAGGCGCAAAGGATCCCGAGACGGTGAGCGTTGGAGTATTGGCTTTACTCAGCTTAGCGCTCCATAAACACAGGTCGGGCAAAATGCCCACGCTTTATGATTGGGTTGTAAGGCGTTCGTTCGGCCGTTTGATTGGACAAGCGACGTTCAGTGAGGGCCGTTGGATTTAATTCCCCTGCTTTTTTAAGCACTTCCATGGCCGACCCCCACCTGCGGCAGAACAGAGAGGCCGCGGTGCGTCGCCTCATCCGCGGTGTCCGTAGCTCTCCTTCAAAGGGTCGCACCTCCCACCACGAGCCTCCCCTCCTCCTCCTCCTCCTCCCTGAGGAAGCAGGGGGCTCTATTAAACGTATGGTGATTACCTCTGTAATGAGGTCTCCATTCGCTGCTCCTCCTGCCCGACCGCCGCCTGCTGACTGGCAGCCCAACAGAGAGAGTCCCCCCCCTCTGACGGCCTCCGGCAGACACTCAATTAGTCCAACACCACCCGCGCTACCGGGGAGATATCGATCACCACCGCCACTGTCGCCACCGCCAACAGCTAGCACAACCATCCCCGCACCCCCAGCTTCATAACTGTCACTACCCACACCACCACCCCCCTCTCCCCCAGCCCAACACAATAACCCTCAACAGCATCGTCAGCTCCACCACAACCACCACCAGGTCTGTCACCACCACCACCACCACCACCACCACCACCAATAACCACCACCAGCATCATCACCTCCACCACAACCTCCAGCCTCCAACCCCCAGTCACCATCGCCACAACAAAGACCACCTCTCTCTCTCTCTCTCTCCCTCTCTCTCTCTCTCTCTCTCTCTCTCTCTCTCTCTCTCTCTCTCTCTCTCTCTCTCTCTCTCCCTCACTCTCTCCCTCTCATATCCACCACTACCCCGCTCTACAATCCTCACCCCCCTACCTACGCTCCCCAACAGACTCATCAGTCCCCTCCCACCCCCACTATTAAAGTCCATGACTCAAAACGGCGCCAGCCAACAGGATCATTAGCTCCGCCCCCGCGAGATGGGAGGATGCCGCCGCCGCCACCACCACCGCCGCCGCCGCCGCTGAGCGATGAGGTTTCCTCTCTGCAGGCGGGGCCTTGTTTAGTCTCTGTCACCCTAAATGAGGTTAGGGTGGGGCGGTGGGGGTGGGTGGCGGTCAAGGCTGGGTGGAGGGGGGGGGGGGGGGGGGGGGGGGGGGGGGGACCGGGTGGTGGGTGGACGCCCGAGGGAAGAGAGATGAGGGAGGGAGAGAGGGCGCAGCCCAGGCGTCTGCCAGAGGATTGATCAGCGAGACTCGCCTCATTGATTTTTTTAATCTCCTCCGATATGTTCCCACGTCTGATAGGTCCACGGCGCGGCGTGGTGTGAGTGATTACGCTTGTGGACGGGGGGGGGGAGGGGAGGGAGGGGTGTGGCGGGAAGGAGTGTGGGGAAACACTCTTTTTTTGTGTCGTGTTTTGAGTTGTTTCATCTGCATCTACTACACTGCTGTCTGGACACAAAGACTGTTTGGGCTTTGACAGCAAATAAAACACTTGTTTGGGCTGAGATACACACGCACGCACACACACACAAATACACACACACACACACACACACACACACACACACACACACACACACACTGGCTCTGGATATGAGATGTCTGATCGGGTTTATAGGGTGCAGTCCCTATGAAATGGTTTAAAAGCATAAAGA
>NC_044058.1:12445168-12507668 GCF_902167405.1 Gadus morhua
CACTTGCGCTACCTGGAGGATCGCTATGGCAACAGGTTGCCATTAGCGACGACGAGATACCACTACGTCCCTCTGTGTCTGCGCGAGACGCATATAGAAGAAAAACAAGCAAGAAAGCGGCAAGCTGAGCCCGACCCCATCAAAAAAATAAGGAAAAAAACTACACAACGGCTTTCGTCACGAAGTGAGGACATCCCGGCTCCCGCTCAACACGTTTGTGGGTTTTCTTCAAAAATACTGGAGAAGATAAATATCTGGGACGAGGTAATGGCAGGGTCGCTCTGAGGGACTGCACTCCCCAGACACAACAGGTTAGTGTTTATAGACATTTCGTTTCATCTGGCTACTTTTGGGCAGCGAGGGACGCGGGAAGGACCGTGCGGCGTGTGTGTGCGTGCTGTGATTCAGCACGAGAGGCTGATACACTGACGGGTTGTGGATTTGAAACCATTTCTTTATTTTGATGCGTTTTCTGCATCCACGTGCAAGTAGCCTACTCCTGCCTATGAACGTGCACACCGGCCTTTCAACTTTGGCTTGTTCAATATTTGATTACAAGTTTACACATATGATTGCCATTAACGTGAAACTGTAAGGGTGTGTCATAGTTTAGCAAACGCATTGAATCCTCTTATGATGTTGGCCTGTACTGGAAACTGAATTTCACGTTGGTGTGCAGATATTCTATAAAATATGAAAAATGGCTTATCGTTTCCAGCGGTTGTATTTTTGGCTGTGTGGCATCTTCAGGATTTGTTGCTATAGTAAGGATTGGTTGCTATAGGCCTAATTATGTTTTTTTATAGTTTTGATTCGATTTTTGCTATGGAAAATAGGTTTTCACAATCCTACAAATAATTACTATTTCATTATTTGTTTTGACATTATATTATTACCACAAAGCTTTTACTATTATTATGTTATTATTATTAGTATTGGTATTGTTCTTTTTATTATTATTATTGTTATTAATAATAATAATATCATTATTATATTAGAAGCCGTGGTATCAGTACTGTTATTAGTAGTATTGAAATTGTTAGTCTTATAGGTAAGTATTGTCACGCTTTGTCGTAATCACTAAATACAATGTTATCATAGCAGACTTGGTAGAAAAAGATGAAAAGAAAGATGTATTTTAAGACATTTATTGACTCAATAATAGCTGTTGGTAATGGAATTAAATGTTCATTCCAAAATGGTTTCACCACTAATTTAATGGTTAATTTAGCAGGCCTATTAGTCACCACACACACACACACACACACACACACACACACACACACACACACACACACACACACATGCAAGCACACAAGCACGCACACACACGCACACACACACACACACACACACACACACACACACACACACACACACACACACACACACACACACACACACACACAGACAGACACACACTGACGAACAAACAAACGTTTTATTTTCCAATTATCGTTCTGATGCACATCATCAAGTAACCCAAGGCTTCATTTGTTTATTTATTTCATCTCCATTTTCACCACGACAACAACAAATATATATAGCTGGACAGAAATAAGTTAAATCCCTACATTATATAATTAGTTTCTATAAGTAGAAGTGGACGACTTCAATACTCATATTCATACGCCCACATTTACCAGGGATTTCTAAAGCCTCCTGTTAATTAGCAACGACAAGATGACCAACTGCCACAAACACAAAACAGTCAGCAGATGAAAATGCAGGCAGAAAGGCAGATGGAAACACAGACAGGCAGGCAGGCAGGCAGGAACACAAATCGATAGATAGAGGAAGATAGACTGACCGGTAGGCAGGTTAAACCAACCAATTTTTTATTGTTATGATGGAATGATTCATTGGCCTCCACAAGAGGTTCAGATTTGAGGTTCAGACTGTTCAAACGTCAGTCGGCTCAGAAAGGCCCCAAGAAACGACTAAAAGCCGTGTCACAAACACACAAACACTGCCTAAACGTGACAAATGACTTTTGATCCGAACAGATGGATCGTCTGTCGCTAGGTTGTGGGGCAGGATGTATGGATTGAGCTAAATCAAGCCACTGGTTGAGTAATTAACATGATAAGGAAGAGAGTGTCGGTCGTCTGGGTTGGGAAGGGGGGCGCTGCCTCATGCGTACGAAGGGATATCGTGTTTAGGATTTCTGAGAGTGATGGAGCACAGGCCACCGCCACGCATGCTGCCTGCCTGGTGGTGTGTCCATCTCGGAGCTCTCCCACGAGACACACACACACACACACACACACACACACACACACACACACACACACACACACACACACACACACACACACACACACACACACACAGATACTTACACTCATCTAAGCACAAACATAAATATATTAATAACTAAGTACAATCACACAATCACACACGCACACATTCACACACGCACACACACACTGATGCATACACTCATGCACTCACGCATGCTCATGCTGCACATGCATACACACATGCAAAAACACAAATTTATTCATACCTACATGCAATCACACATACATACACACATATTCACATTAGGGCTGCACGATTATTGCCAAAATGATTATCACGATTATTTTGATCAATATTGATATCACGATTATTTACCACGATTATTCATTGAAAAAAAAATCTTTCGAATTTCTACCACCCACTTGTGGTAGGAGCCACACACTGTGCTCAGCGGCAAATTGCCGCAAGGCCACGCCCCCCCCCCCCCCCCCCCCCCTGTTTTCACGCTTCGCGCCGGACCCACGCAGTCGCAGACAGGTGTACAGGGAGCGCTTGGTTTGCTTTGCAGCGGAGGTAGAGCGTTTACTGCATGGGCGGGGCTTGTTTCTTTTTTCGTTTTCTTTTTTTTGCGGATGCATTATTTAAAATGTAAAAATTAAATTAAAAAAATAAATAAATAAAATTAAATTAAATTTAAAAAAATATCGCGAAAATATCGCGGGAACACTACGTGTCATCGTGGGACGCCAATATCGTCATCGCGATAAAAATTCGATATATTGTGCAGCCCTAATTCACATGCACAAATGCACACATGTAATCATGTATACACATGCATGTATGTGTGTGTGCCTTTGTGTTTGTTAAGGGACTCGTTCTAATTGACCCATTCAATTAGTGATGGAAAACGTTTTCAAATACACATTTATTTTATACACATGCATGTATGTGTGTGTGTCTTTGTGTTTGTTAAGGGACTCGTTAAGGGACTCGTTCTAATTGACCCATTCAATTAGTGATGGAAAACGTTTTCAAATACACATTTATTTTCAGCAATTAATAAGCACATTGACTGACATAAACGCAAACACACAATCCTGCAGGCGCACACATCCTCACACACTCATACTCACACACACATACTCATACACACATTCTCTTACACACAGGCACTCCCAGAACACACTGGGGGTCTTCTCCCAGGTGCCCTTGTCAGCCTGGGTGACAGCTGTCCCCACACAGGCTTTTAGTCACACACACACAAACAAACACAAAGACTCACACGCGCACACATGCAAGGTAGCACAAACACACACAAAACCACACAAACCTTTGCCACCTCATGCTGGGTCCCCTACACTTGTGCATCAATATAACCACCCACACACACACACACACCATCACACACACACACACACACACACACACACACACACACACACACACACACACACACACACACACACACACACACACACACACCGACACCGACACCGACACACACACACACACACACACACACACACACACACACACACACACACACACACACACACACACACACACACACACACATATACACACACACACCATTGCCACCCACACACAGATACAAGACACAATAAATGTCTGGCCTTCGGGGATCCTGTGTTTCATCTTGAAGCTATTTATACATTTTCTATATTTTGTTGAAACGACTTGAAATGCTCTTGGTTTGTAATTTGTTCAAACGCAAATGACCTATGAATGAATGCATTGGGGAATATGATCGTGTATTCATATTCTGCTCTATCTATTCATCTATCCCTTCTTTTCATCAATCTTATTATTTTGTGTATTGACACATTTTCCTGTGTGTGTCATCACATTCTCAATCACTTCTCTGTCTCTCTCTTTCTCTGCCTCTGTCTCTGTCTCTCTCTCTCTCTCTCTCTCTCTCTCTCTCTCTCTCTCTCTCTCTCTCTCTCTCTCTCTCTCTCTCTCTCTCTCTCTCTCTCTCTGTCTCTGTCTCTGTCTCTGTCTCTCCCTCTCTCTCCCTCTCCCTCTTTCTCTCCAGGTTTCACAACCGCCTGTCAGCCTATCCGTATCCAGCCCCTTGATCCTCCTACTCCTTCTCCACCTCCTCCTCCCTCCCCCACCAACCACCTCCACCACCACCACCACCACCACCACCACCACCACCACCACCACCTCCACCACCTCCTCCTCCCTCCCCTCCTCCCCCACCACCACCACCTCCACCACCTCCTCCTCGTCCCCCCGTGAGCGCTGGAGCCCCGGCGGCCCAGCATGGACGTGCCCAGGATGGCCGAGGGCTTCTTCAGCAGCACGCTGACGTCGTCCTCGGGCGGGGCCGGCGGGCACCACGTGCACCCCTACCTCACCCTGGAGCAGAAGGCCGCCTTCGTCTTCGTGCTGCTCCTCTTCATCTTCCTGGCGCTGCTCATCGTGCGCTGCTTCCGCATCCTGCTGGACCCGTACCGCAGCATGCCCTCGTCCAACTGGACCGACCACACCGAGAAGGACACCTTCGACTACCGCATCGTCTGACAGTAGCCCAATCCCCCCCCCCCCTCCTCCCCACCCCCTCCCAGTGCCACCCTCCTCCCCTCCAACGCCCCCCCCTCCCCTCCCCTCTGCTCGCCATCGCCGCCGGAGCGACAGATGACCTGATGTAACCCCCCTTTCCACCCAGCACCACTACCCCATGCACACATGGTCATGCAAGCACGTGTGACCATGTACACACACCCACACCCACACTTTCAAAATCACACACGCACACACCCACACCTTCACAAACACACACACACACCCTCACAAACACCATGTGAAAACACATGGCGTTCTTTTTCTTGTGTACGTGTTTGACAAAAGTGAGAGAGGTGACTAGGCAGTGCATCATCCCAGGGCCATATGTCACCTCCAGACGCGCACAGGAGCCCGGGGGATTGTGGGTAATCGCCCCGGGGATATCGGGTGGGTTGGTGGAAGAGCGGAGGCTCGTGATGCGAACTGCGTGACTTTTCATTGCCCTCGCGTGGGAGGGGGGCGGGGGTGGGGGTGTGGGGGGTCTGGTTGGGTTATCTGGACGTTTGAGTCCATGTTCATGTCAAAGTAACGCAGAGGTTCTCTCTGAACGACAGGGTATGGGGATGGTTGTCGGGTAATATTGTTGGTGGGTTGAATGTTTGCATTTCTCCAAGCCTTCAAGCTAGTGTAACTGCGCCCCCTTGTAGAGCCCTTTAGGAAGACTGTTCTCATGCAATCCACTGGAATCCCACTTTCATCCATAGTATCCACACTACTGCACACAACCCACACACACACACACACACACACACACACACACACACACACACACACACACACACACACACACACACACACACACATGTACAGGGACACGCACAAGCACACACACACACACACACACACACACACACACACACACACACACACACACACACACACACACACACACACACAAATACAACACAAACGCACAAAGACACACACATCAAATCAACATTGACATGCATTCTCAAATATGGTTCTTCATTAGTATTCAAGGGGTGTGTCACTGGAAAGCCAGACGATACATCTGGTGTTATCATCCAGATGATACATTTCACTGCTCATGTTCTTCCATTATTCCAGAAGTTGTATCGTTGACTACCTCTTCCATGCTCCCTGTAGCCAATCATGACACTCCCTTTTTATATTTTGACAAAAGCGATACAATCTTTAGGACCTGAAAAAACAATCGGACAACAATGTTGACATCTTGTCACGTTAACATCCACCTTATCCTTAGACTTTATTAATCACATGTAGACAATCAATGCTTTCAAGATTAAAAAACATGTAGAAAAACGACAGAGAAAGGAGCCATCAGAGATCTTTGTTTTGAAATGTAGTTCAAAGATCTTGTAGTTGGGGAAAATAAGATGAGTTTAAAGGTGCTGTAGGTAAGAGTTGGTAGCAAGATTTTGAAATAACCAGAAAAACGTAGTTTGATTCCCTGAACCAAAGAAAATAAAAAATCTAAATCCTCTCATAAAAATATTCTCACAGCAAGCTGTCCGCACTGATGGTAGTTCTTAAATCGTAACTACAGCACCTTTAAGTGGATTTTGAGGGAATTATTTGAATTGGGGTATGGGGAGGGTAAAAGAGATTACGCATTGCCTTATGCATTTTCGGGCAATAAGCCACTTCAACTTTAGTAAATCACTGAGATGGCTGACAAGCTTATCAACATGGAGATTATACATCAACCAAAACAGATAATCCTGTGAGAAGGACGACGGTAGCGGATACGCTTTCCCTTTAAGGTTCCTGCGAGGTGTCAGTGGCTGTATGTCAAACTAGTACATGCTTACCTTTCTGTTTATACTGTTGAATCTACGCAGGCCAACCCAGTGAGCACTGGGAACAGGCCTTTTTGTGTCAGTACATCTTCTTGATACTTAACACTAAATGAGGTATTGAAAAAAGGAAACTGTTTACTGTGCTGTACCGTGTGCCTAATGATGACAAAAAAAAACAACTAAATGACTAGATTGATGTTTTTAGGAAATCGAAGAAAAAGGGTCCACTATTTTTGTCTTGAGTGTCAGTTATTTGTCATTTGTTAGTGCCGTGCCCATTTGATATATCATACCTGAAGCGTTTCACTGCCCGCAGTTGCTATATTGGCAGCTGGTATGCCAGTTCTGCACAGAATATGTGTGTTTGTGTGTGTGATGGTGATGATGGTGACATTGCTGTTGATGATGACGAAGCAGATGGCCATGATGTCAGCATTACGTTCTTCACATCTATCCCTTTACGAAACTTTTGAGTTGAGACTCTTTTTCGCTGGGCAACTTTCAACTGTGCGCCTTATAGTGTAGCCTGTTTACAGTGTTTGTCAGACTGAAACCTGGTACTTACCAACAAATTGGGAGGTGTCGTATTTAAAAAACAACGAAAAAACAACAAAACATCTGTACAGTGTGTACCATTCTCGTCCCTTCCTGGGACAAAATGTGAACTTTTGACACTTTTCGACATGTGGTGATCTCGTGCTCTGCCGTGGCCTTTGACCCCTCCCTGACGTGTTTCTGCAACGCCGTGCGCTGACGTGAAATGTATTCTTTCTTCCAATGCATCTTCTTTGTGCATGCTCCATGGTGACTAGTCCCTGATGTCGTAGCTGTTGTTTGTTTCGGCTCAAATAAGCTGTCTTCCTGTCTGTGTTTGAGCCCTTCCCTTTTCAGACATTCTCCTTTTGTAATAAAACTAAAATAAAAGATGATTTGATCATCAACGGACAAACTGTTTTATGTTTTTATTTTCTAGACCACTTAAAAGAAAGGAGAATACGAGAGAAGGCGAAAGCCCCATCTGCTTAGTTTTGAGACTTTAATGACCCTCTAGCAGGGCTAGCCACGTAACCCAGGTGCTTTCCGGGTTCTCTGGCCAGCTTGGACTCACCACCACTGTATCCATCGCTGACTTTCGCTACCCTATTTAGCATGCACGCTAGCATTCCACTACGACACTATAACTGGCTGTGTTGATATGCAATTATAAGCCACAGCCACATATGATTTTATTTTGACCTATTTAGGCAGGAAGTAGATAGACTCGCATAGGGGTTTCGAGGTTTAGGTGTTGCTTAGTAATGCTGCTCGAAACCAATTTATCTTTTTTTTTTGGCAGCTTGCAGGGATAAACTGGATCAGAATTTCAAAATATAAGCTGATCTCAGACGGGGAGTTTTCCTTCTGCAAATGCTGGCTTATTATATAAGGGACAGCCTCAGAGTTGACTGATACCGTCACATTTTCCCATTGTTTCAAAAGTCCAAAGTTTTGAGGGAAAATCCATCCCGGCAAAGCTGTTGGTTATGGAACATGAAGACAGACACAGAACCCAGATAGAGCCAATAGACCGTGTCTTAATTCATCCTGAAGACACGATGCTTGAATAACATTGCTTGGAGGTGAATGATTTATTCATACTTATAAGTGTATGCAATACTAATGGCTAGGCATAGACCAGTGCAATATAATAATAATATATAATAATAATAATAATAAAATAACAATAATTATCGTAATAACAATGATAATATAATGATAATAATAACAATAGTCTCTTTTTTTGAGAGAGAGAGAGAGAGAGATTCCCAAGTGAATATTTTGAAGATAGCACAGAGCCCCTAAAGCCTTGTACAAGGGGGCTTATACATTTGTGTTGATGCCTCGAAGGAGGGAGGAGACGGAGGAGATCAGGGTTGAAAAGCAGGCCGATTACCATAATAAAAATAAGACACAGAAACATCATTTCAATATTACTTGCATATTGTTGTTCCTAGTCAGAGTGGCGAGAGTGAGACATAAAGAGAAAGATCGAGACAGTAGAACAGAGCAGGGTGAGCGAGAGTCAATAGGACTGGAGAGAGCAAGTGAGAGGGAGAGAAAAAGAGAGGCACACTGCAAAAATGGGGTGGGGGAACCACACAGGTATCAAGCAGTTTTCGAGCCCCTGAGGCAGATAAAACCCCTGTGGAATGACTATCGGTACGCAGCATGACTTTCATTATAAATAAAAGAGACTATGAAGATTATTTGTGCACGCACTTAAATGCCATAAACTGAATTTGTTCCATTCCCTATTCCCTAACATATCACTGCTCAGTACTTAATTCCTTCACATTAATCCATAGTGTGTGTGTGTGTATCTGTGTGTGCGTGTTTGTGTGTGTGTGTGTGTGTGTGTGTGTGTGTGTGTTTGTGTGTGTGTGTGTGTGTGTGTGTGTGTGTGTGTGCGATTGTGTGTGCGTGTGGCAATACAGTTGTAAGGGAAAGAGACTGAGATGTAGCCCTATATTCTTCAATTGATTTCTCTTCTTCCCCCGGGCCACTTTCCTCCCATAAAACCAATCGGCATTTCCTTGATGCGCACAGAAAAGCACAAGGGGGACATTTGATTGTTGGGAGGAGCAATGACTGGTTTCCAGCAAACACAATTTAAGACCGACTTTGGATGCATTTGTCTCAATTAAATCTACTTGTTGGTTAATTTGGAGCTCTCTCTTCGAGTTCAGACTTGGGCCAGTGGTACAGTAAATTAATGGCTTAGTTTCTAGTAGTGAAGCTTCCAGATTAATCAAATCCCCTCTGTCCTCTTTCCAAGAGATATGACAGGTCTGGGTGATGGGCAGGCTCTCCTGTCATCTGATCTGCTTAAGCCAAGCAATGACAGCCTGGTGTTTGGTTTGTCTTAGGTTCAGGATTTAGTTTTAGGATGCGGTTTCCATCATGGACGAGGGTCAGGGACGAGGCCTGAAGTCCAAAGACGGGGTCCCGTGGCCCCCACGGTCGAGGTTCAGGATAAAGACCCCGGAGACCTTTAAAATACCGAGCGGAGACCAAAGAGCGGCCCTGGGTCCAGGCTCCCTCCCGACGGAGCAGGGAAGGTTGGGAGGTGATCCTCCGCCTGCCTCCAGCATTACAAGGTTACAGTAGTGCCTGGCCCGGCGCCAAGGCCTTTAATAAAGCTGCATATGTTAGATAGCAGTACTCTGCATATTTAATCCCTGCGCAGTGGGAAGAAGAAGAGATGCAAGTCACAAGATCGGGGGCCCTGGCGGTCCACTTTGTGGGCTGATCGTTAGATCATTAGCATTGGTGCCGACACATGATTAGAATACGGATGATGATGATTATGAAACAGAGTCAAGTACTGTTGGTACATACAGGTGTATGAAAAGATATGGCCTTTGCATAGCAGCTAGCACCTCTAACCTACGCCAAGCACCTGGCCTGGACATTTAAACCCCTGTTTACTATAAGCTTAGAAGCCTAAACTATTCAGATTGGTCAAATACTGACCTTATATTGATGGACTACTGATTATGAGGAAATGCAGTATATAATCATGGGGACATGCTTATTGTTAACAATATAATACCGGTGTAGATTTGGACATCAACAAGAAAAAACAAAGAGGAAAAACAAAGAGAAGTGGATATTTATTGAATACTTACAGTAATATTTTTTATCAAACACTATTTCCGAGGTATAAAACTGTCAAATGTAACATGTTCTCAATATTAATTTGCTCACATTCCCAAATGTTCATTTTCTTGGGAATAAATATTACTATCAATAATAAAATAAAAGTTAAAATAATATATGTACATCTGTCCCCCACAAAGAGTAGAAGGGGGCAAGAAAAGAAATATTTGAGCCATACCAAAAAGTATTCCTCAGAGGTCCCTCTGAGCCAGGCATCAAACCTACTCCAGATAGATCATCACAGCGGAGATTCATATAAAACAGCTTCACAGCCCGTACTGAAGACCTTCGGACGTTTTTTTGAGAGCCAAACTTGTATAAAAGCAGTACTTGAGCTGTTAAGACTACACTGTAGTGTTCAACTGTAACAAATTGGTTGGTACGTGCACACACATACACAGACACAACAACAAACAACATAATTGGCATTCATTAGAAAAAAGGCAGTGTTGCCTTGCACCAGACTTTCAAAATAGAAAGGCAAAACCTATCTATGCTCCCAAAAACTGAAAAGAAAAACAACTTCCTGCCTGTTCATTTAATAAAAATCCTGCACAGCGAATTCTTTTGCCTCTTTCACTCAAAGAATACCGGATCGATGCTGCTCTAAACTCTCTCACATTTGTGTTTTAGGGGGCCTGTCAGGCTTTAACCAGGGGCGTTTCTAGGTTTTTGAAATATCCGGGGCTTAGCCCGCTATTGCGCATTTTTTCATAATGCTTTACATTAATATACAAACAACGCAGTTTATTTTAGCTTTAAATAGCTTCCTGACTGCTGTGCTGCTTATCCCCAGACATCTAAAGTTCCATTCAAGTTATATGGATAGGTTAATTCACTTGAGGTGGTAAACAGTCTGGTTATGTTTTTGAATCGTTTATTCTCTTGCCAGAAGGACTATCTAGAAGGCCTAGGCTACTTTTTGTCCCTGGTTTGTTTCTAGTGAATCTTATTTTTTTTAAATCTTATTTTTTCTAAATAAGATTCGGGGCTAATTAAATAATATCTGGGGCTTTAGCCCCGAATGAAACAGCCTAGTGACGCCACTGGGTTTAACGCACACACCTCTAACACACCTCAACTAACATGGATAAAGTCAGTATAAAAGTTAGACATGGAACATACACTAGTCTTCATAATTTGTACAAAAACAAAAAAAGTAAGGAAAACAAAAAGGAGCTGGTTGAAGTTTGATATAAAAGCAGTATTATACTCTCAGCATTTCTTCCTTCTGACCGAAGCTAACTTTTTTTCTAGTTATTACTCAAAGGTCAGGAAAGCTATTAAGCATTTATATACTTCCACAGCAAAAGAGCGTCCACTTCGCCGTGATCTCAACTGGAACAACACATATTATTGAGTGATTTTGAGTCAATGAAATGTCAACAGTATGCAGAACACAACACAATGTTCGCACGTGATTGGCTGCTGGTCACCCAAAGGTTACACCAATCGCTTGAGTTAATTGCATTGGACAGGAAGAGAGTGGCTGAGGTCAGTGGAAATTAATGTACGTGTAGCTGGTTATTAGCTTGCACTTAACACTCAAGATGTGCATGTTTCATCAGCTTTTAGGTAAAGCTGATTCTCTCCATAAATGCTGAAAATTTGGGGAGTTTCTGACTGTGGACCACAACGGGGATTTACCACGCATCCCGACTCAGACACCAGCCTGCTCGACAGGTAGGTACCCAGCTAATACATTGAGCCCATACTCTGTTCCACTCTTCTTGAGGAGAGGACATCTGTGGCGCAGAACCTGGGGATGTCGGTGCTGCCAACTGTTCTCACAAAAACACCAACCTTCTTCATCAACATACCCTGAAAATACGTTCACATTTCATAATATAAAAGAATGTACAACTTGTAAAATGGAGGGATCAATCACGGTTTTTAAAAAAATGGGACTCGTGCCTATCGCCTGCCTTTACCTCTACCTCTGCCTCTCGCCCTCCCCCTCCCTCTTGGACTCCCCCTCCCTCTCCCCCTTCCACTCCCTCTCCCACTGCCACTCCCACTCCCTCTGCCACTCCCACTCCCTCTGCCCCGCCCTCGGCCTCGCTTGGGGGGCGTGGCTGAGGACTCCTCCACCTCCACCTCCACCTCCTGCTGACCTCCCTCCTGGATACTGTCCTCTCCAACATGGCCGACACTCTCCACCTCTTCCACCGCCTCTTCCTCTTCCACCTCCTCCTCCACCATCACCGTCGCCTCCTCCTCCCCTCCTCCTTCAACCGTCACCCCGTCATCCTCTTCTTCTTCTTTCACCATCACCTCCTCCACCACCGTGTCCTCCTCCTTCCCCATGGCTCCCTCGGACACCTCCAGCTGCACCACCACCTCCTCCCTCTCCTCCTCCTCCTCCTCTATCTCCTCTTCGCCACCGGTGACCACGGCGACCGTTTCCACGGTAACGAATTCGCCAGCACCATCATCGTGGTGGTTGGTGCTTTCGTGCGCCTGGTTGGCGATATTGGCGGAGCTGCTGGCTATGGCCTGCTCCAGACGGAGGCGGTACTGCTCCGCTTCCCTCTCCTTCTGTTGGAGCTGCTCGCGGTACTCCTGGGCCTTCCTGTTGGCCTCGTGGAGCTGGCGCTGGAGCTGCTCCCGGCAGCCGTCCACGCTCTTCTGGAAGGTTAACCAACACCGTTAACATTAGCAATACCACGAACACCATCAACACCGCCACAACCACACAGTAAAGCCAAAAGCACACAGAGCGACGAATGCTGCGTAGCACCACCCAACAAAGAAATGGAAACAGACCAACACCATCGATGCACTTAAACGTCAACTTGTTTTTGAGGACTTGGTTTCCAGATTTTTTTCAATGCTGCATGAGAGATTCTCCAAGCACAGGATCATGCAACCCATTTGTGTTATAGTCCCTCCTTGTTTGCTTACTTTTTCTTTAAGGCTGCTTTGATTGTTGGAATGATCTGCTTTTCTTTTGCGTGGGGGCGGGGCCTGTTGAAACTCCTCCTCAACCACCTCCTCTGTGATGGCACTGGCCGGCACAGCCACCACTGGGCGGGGACACAACAAAGCACAGATTGGTGAGATTCACACCATATTAACAACATACCAAAAACAATAAATATTTCCTTTTAAAGGAATATATATATATTTTTTTACATTTATTCAAATATACGAAAAAGTGGGTTCAACCGATCTATAATCAGCGGTATGCAGGGCTTTTGGTTTGTCAAAGGGCCCTACTATACCACCAGATGTTGATGAGCCATTACCAGAGAAATATTTCATCAACATCACACCATGTGGTAAAATGGGGGCCGTTTAAAGGCTTTAAACTGAACAGCAAGGAAGTGCATTGAATACTAACTCTGTTGCCCCTGCATGGTGACAAAGAACTGCTGGCCGAGGCCTGCTGGCTGCAGGTTTCCGTGCTGGTCCGTTACTATGGTGATGACTCTCTGACCCCCATCTCCAACCACATGCTGGATGGCTGAGTCCACCACCTCCGCGGCTAGGGTATCCTCGGACTTGACTGTGGACAAAACCAATCTCTGTAAGGGGGAAATCTCTGCAGGATCGTCCACATTCACTATTAAATGCCACACACTGAGAGAGAGAGAGAGAGAGAGAGAGAGAGAGAGAGAGAGAGAGAGAGAGAGAGAGAGAGAGAGAGAGAGAGAGAGAGAGAGAGAGAGAGAGAGAGAGAGAGAGAGAGAGAGAGAGAGAGAGAGAGAGAGAGAGAGAGAGAGAGAGAGAGAGAGAGAACCTGTGGGGATAACAGTCAGTCAGAGGCATAAACAGGAAATTCATCCATCAGAAATGGATAGAAAGAGATTGATAAATAGATGGTGGTGGTGACACAGGAATCCAATGGCAGGAGGCAAGTGGACCTACGGCTTGTTTTTGTTGACAGCCTGGCAGCCGCATTTTGTCACCACTACTAACGGTAGCAAGCGAGTCAGAGCAGATTGCTGAAGGCAGGTGAAAATAGAGATAGATTGAGAATGGGAGAGAGAGGAATGCATGTGCTAGTGGTGGTAGAGAGGGATTGAGAGAGAATGAAAGAGAGGACTACCTGCGCCAGTGGTAGAGAGAGATAGGGGGAGACTGGGAGAGAGAGGAATATATGGTCTTGTAGTAGAGTGATAGAGGGGGAATGAGAAAGAGGACTCAATGTGCTAGTGGAAGAGAGAGATAGAGGGAGAATGAGCGAGAGAGGCCTATACAGTATGTGCCAGTGGTAGAGAGAGATAGAGGGAGAATGAGCGAGATAGGACTATATGTGCTAGTGGTAGAGAGAGATAGAGGGAGAACGAGCAAGAGAGGGGACTACCTGTGGAGGCATTGTGCACCAGGTCTGACAGGTTGACCATCCCACCAGCAGGGATGATGATCTGAGACTCCGAGTTCATATTGACTTGGTTCTGCATGCCGTCCTGCACACACACACACACACACACACACACACACACACACACACACACACACACACACACACACACACACACACACACACACACACACACACACACACACACACACACACAGTAAGTCTAACGTCGTACATTCGTATCAATCAACATTAACAATTAAAATATGAATAATTCATAATCATTTCTAAATATTTTCCATCCCATTCTATAGTTACTAATTGTATCAACTAAATTAATGACCAATATCTTTTATACATAGTTTTCTATATGTTAATATAGATGGATGTAAATATATATTGTTAATCAAAACAATTTCATGAAGTCTAACAGGAGACGCGGTGGACAATTAACCGACTTATTGCAACATGGCTGCCTCTCTCACACAGAGATTCTTCTCAGGAAACCATGGCAACACTGCTAGGCCGTTTGCGGGGGTGTAGGTGGGTGTTGGTGATGTGTGGGGTGACTGTGTGTGTGTGGGGGGGGTGGGGGTGTGGGTAGGGTCCTCGGTGATGGCGGGGGGTAACACTTTGGAACATCAAACACATTTTTAAATCAAGTGAGGCTGCGGGGACGCGCATGCACCAACGCTTACCGACACGCTCCCTCGCACCTTCAAGTTCCTTTATTTCCCCGCCATTAACTCCCAGACTCCTTCTCTCTCGCTTTCGCAGTATTTCTCTCTCTTGCGTTCGCTTTGTTCCCCTCTCTTTCTCGCCTTCGCTCACACGCTTTCTCCAGAAGAAGAATTCATATTTGACTCGTGTTCAAGTGGCCATGCTGATTTTCCACTCCAAGGCGTTTGGCTTGGAGGGTGAAGGTCTCTGCCTCCCTCTGTTATAAGGGCTGTGGTGCAAGCCTTTCTTCCTGTGATTGCCTCCACCACTAGGTTTCCTGCTGTCTTACTTTCTCCTACACTTACTCTCCCCCCTCTCTCTGTCTGATGCCTTTGTCTGTCTCTTCATATCCCCTTTTGTCGTTTAACTCTATCCATCTATTTATATCCCTCCTGCTCTCCACTTGTCTGCCTGTCTAGGCTCTTTTTCTCCGTTCTATACTGCTTGTACCTAATCGCTCTCGGCCGTTCTCCGTCTCGTTCTCCCTCTCTCCACTGCTGAGCTGTCAGTCTCTCCCGCCCTCCCAGCCGCCTCTCCACTGTCCTTTTATTCTCTGCCCCCCCACCCCCCCCCCATCCTCTCTCCCCCCCAACCCACTCTTTCTGCGTCTCCCTCCCTGTCTCTCTCCCTTCCAACCCCATATTTTTCATGCACGGCTTGCCGTTACTCGAACTCCCCCCCCCCCCCCCCACCACACCTGTAGCAGGATCATCAGCTCTGTGTTGCTGGTGTCCATGGCGATGTCAAACGGCGTCTTGTCAAACTTGCTGAGCGAGTGGACGTCGGCGCCGTGCTGCAGGAGCAGCTCGGCCGCGCGGCGGTGCCCGTTCTGCGCCGCCCAGTGCAGCGCCGTCATCTTCAGCATGTCTTTGGCGTTGATGTCCGCACCGCTCTGCAAAAGCAAGACAGGGGGGGGTTGGACCAGCGGTATGGCGGCCCCCCGGAGGCCGGGAGGAGAACAGACCAGGGATGATCCGTCTTTTGGTTTCATAACTGGCATGGAGAGAGCAGGGCAAGGGACCAAAGGTTCTGGGTGAAAACCCCAATGCCTCGCAGGTCCACCCTCTAGAAGGCGTCTCTGAGGGAGTTGCCCTGTTCATCGATGACATGCATCCCTAAGAAATACTCACTGCAAGTTGGATAAAAGCGACTGCAAAAATGTTTTCATCTGCTACCTAGTTGTTAGTGAACATTAGGACCGCACACACGCACACTCACACACAAACACACTCAGAATCTTGATCATCAATCTTACCCTGACCAGCAGCTCCACTATACTGGAGTGTCCCTCGGTTGCTGCCATATGGAGAGGGGTCCTGTCCACCTTGGTGCGCGCGTCCCTGCTGACGCCCGCACGGAGCAGCACCTCAGCGGTGGAGTGGTGGCCGTACTGAGCTGCCAGGTGCAGCGGTGACGTTCCCAGCTTAAAATGACAGTTGGAGAAGGGGGAATAAAATGGCTACCCTCTAGAGTTGTGATTGATGGTGAAAGAGTTTGCATAATTTCATGATAATATATTTTTTATACTTCCTTCATTATTCAAATGTGATTATATGAGTCCAAATTAACTAAATTCAGTTTGAGAATAGTGTTTTGCTACGCCCCGTTATACATTTTATTCATTTGCTATTTTCAAATAGCAATTAATGATTGCGAGTTATATTAAAAATGGAAACGTGAGGTTTGTTTTGCTTTGGTTCGTTTTTTATGCAAGGCAAAGCAGTATTAAAATATTTTGATAAACCAGATTACTCAGAATACAACAAATAATTTAAAGTCAGTTGTTCCAACCGTTGTTGGGTTCAGTCGATCAGTATCTGATGACCTGAGTGATTATTCTGAAACTAATGGATGTCATTTCATACAGAGCATCCAAAAGGATGTTAATTCAAGCCCCAAAACGCAACAAGAAACCACCCTTATATATAGCATATGGTTGAAACAGTAAAAGGAACCAGTTGGCCTTGCTCAGGTACAAAGATAACCATGTTTGCAGTTTTGATCCCTGTAGAGGTGGGGCTATAGCCTGTGGGCCAAAACAACAGATGGAACGATGACTGTTCTTTTCCACATTATTTTTTAGAGGATGAAACCATCATACATTTTCCAGCAGGAAATATAGTAAATGACAAAGCAATGTTTGGTTAAAATCTTGGAAAACATATATATTTCCAAAAATTGCATGGAATCACTTCTGTGAATGTCTACGGTCCGTAATTCAATTTGACTTGCCATTGCTTGCTTCTCTACAAGTGCCCAAAATATTTTCTTGTCAATTTTGATTGTTTTATACCCGTGTCACCTCATATAATTCATATTTTCAACAATCTGTAACAATCATTTATATTGAATTGTTATATATGACATCAAAACCATATACATTTATTTGGTTCCTCTCGGTCTCGTCAATTTTGAATAGCACTTGGCTTTAGTTTCAACCAGAAATGATTTAATATTTGCACATTGTTACACAAGCATGTGTTGTTAGCGTTCGGTTAGGCTAGGACTGTGATTCAGGTCTATTAATTGTTTTGCTAATGAAGAAGAACCATGTTTGTCAGCAGTCAATATTTCGAAAGCTTGAGTTATTCCCGTAATTGCCACGGCTAATCTCACATACACAACTGCCTCACCCAATCGGTTGTGAATGGAGCCCCGTTGGCCATCAATATTCGAACGTCATCGTCCTGACCGACCCTCGCAGCCTCCAGCAACCGCTTGCCAAGGTATACCAGCGACATCTGCTGCTAAAAGAGAGTCACAACAGGCCATAACCGATTACTAATTAACATACATTATTAAACGTTTATTGCGCTCATTGAACGGAAATAATTAGAATAAAAATGCGTGAAAATGTTTAATAATATTTTGCACAGTAAGTAGGTAATATTTAGCAGTTCACCAATACCATTATATTGAAACATTTAGCCTATTTTCATTGTTAGATGTCTAGACATTACATATATCAAGTTGGTAAATTGTATGTGTCTATAACATGATCTGATAACATGAATAGGTTATTTAGGCGATACTAGTTTAATTGGGATATTCCATTTATTGGATGTAGGCTGCCTTGAACAAAGACATTTAAGCGCAATTAAGTATTACAGGACATGTTTGAAGAAAGATAACATAATACATGATTTGCAAAATGCATCAGCAGCTATGGAATTCAAAATATATGAATGCAAGTTCAACACAATTGTAGTTACAACTCATAATCTCCGTGACAGTCTCGTTTCGAATGCATAATAACAATGAGTTCGTAGCAGTAGCGTATATTTGTGAATGTATTCATAAAATAGTATACTGTTATTGTGGATATGGTTCCTTATCAATTTAAATAAATACACATTAAAAATCATTTCAAACGGATGAAACATACAATTGAATGCAACGTTTTAGTTACATTTTATCATAGCTTTCTATGCATTCACGGCAAGCACATTATGCCATTGCTTTCGCGGGGCCTATACCTACAACTACTGTTCTGAGCAAAGTTGTTGCATTTCAATAAGTCCTGCAAAACCAACACAGGATGTGTGCAAAAAGCCTCTGCATGAGACAAATACGATATCCTTAAATCCTTTAGCTTTGTTCCGGTGGAAGTTGCCGAAAGCAAACGAGTGGTACTTGCTATTTCCACATCCGCTAACGCTACTGGGCTGTCTCTTAGAAGAGGAAGGCTCTGCTGAGTTTTCTTAATAAACATCAGATCCAACGAAAATTTGGTCGGAAAACACGTTTCTATGAATTATATAAAGCAGTGAACAATCGCTGACGTTGAATTGCAATGCGAAAAACGTAGCTGAGATATTCTTTAAGTTAACATTAGCTTCAGCTTCTGAGCTGGTATCTTCCTTTAATAATGCTTTTGCCTGTCTCTGGAATAAGTTAACCCAAAGTTATACTTGCCTCAGGATACGTGCAGTCGAAGGGTGCTTTTCGGGATCTGGTGATATTAATTTGGTGTTTGATATGTATACTTTAGCAACTCTCCTTGCTAAGCAGAAAATGCATTTGTTTTTATTATTTGTGGGTCCAATATGGCGGCTACGGCTAGTGCGCAGACTCGTTGGGCGGGATGGAAAATATGTGGCTTGGAATAGTTTAGTAATATAAATATATAAACCATAAATAATACTGCGCCCAATATTCATGTGAGCAAGTGAAATGCATTAATAGTAAAATAAAAACCAATGGCTACAAAAAATATATAGCCTAATACGGTCAATAATCATCCCATTAAGTTACGCCTAAAGTGCACTGATAAGAAGACCATTTGGAGAGTTCTCGAAAGTGTATTAAGAAATGTTCCCAACAGCATTTAGGATTCAACACCTATACGTAGCGCTTAATTTGCATCTGGTAACTAACAAGACAGACGACTAGACATCCAAATAGACGTGTAAATTTTAATATATAGCTGTAGCATTGGTATCACACATATCTTTCATATTTTAATAGAGAAGTTACTAGTGAACGTAAATAAACACTAATTATAATTGCATACCAGTCGCCTTGGCTACACCATAACGTATTGACCTTAGGCTCAAAAGACCCACGGAACTACATTTCCCACAATCCAAAGGGTCGACAAAGGTTTCGTTTCGTCACGTCCCAGTTCGCTTCCTGTCGAAGTGTTCAGGGATACATGACACAGTTGTTTGGGAATTATACACGAAAAACCGTTAACACATATAAAACATACACACGGGATTGTCCGACCTCAACCACCTATATTGCGGTGGGATTCAAAATAGGCCGCGATGGAAGCGGTCCCACGCATGCCGATGATCTGGCTGGATCTGAAGGAGGCTGGGGAGTTCCCGTTCAGCCCCGCGGTCAGGCAGGTGAGCTGGGCTGAGAAGGGAAGCAACAGGACCTGGACAACGTACCGATCCGAGTGATCGACTGCATAATTAGGATGAATGTCTGCATGACAACACTGGCTGATTTTACCTACAAGCAGACCCATTTCGTGATGAAGCAGCTGGGTGTTGTTGATTATTGTATGGGGGTTACGTTCTTGACACCCTCCTCAGCCACCGCCTTTGTTTGCTAACATGTCATTTCACAGTGTAGTTGTAATTAGGACTATTGTGATTTGTATATAGTACTGCACAGTCTTTGCCAATGACAGCCCAGAAGTCTACTACCATCATCCGTTGGTAACACAACTGCGTATTGACTCACCATTAAGTCATTGCCCGTCACGAATGGTGATGCACATTTCACATGCTCAACTCCATCAGGTTTTGTTATCACTGCTACTAATAAACATCAGTCAAACTAGGATTCTGTTAATCTGGTATGGTGGCTAAAGCTGAAATTAAGAGGTGTTCGAGCACGTCTCTTTCTGTGACTGACTGTAACGTTAGTGTAATGAGTTGATTGCCACAAAACGAATACCCACAGCAAAAGTTCCTTTCATGCTTGACAGGAACCAAATTAATGTTATCTGTGCTGTATGGCAGAAATAACAAGTCCCCCTTCTTTGAAATGTCTTGTTTCTAGATCCTTTCTTGGTCGTCCTATTTTTCAACGTTTCAACCATAGATAAAGGTCTGTGACTCTGGGCTATCAACCGATGACGACAAAGATGAAGACTAAAACTATTTCCCATTATGGGTTCTCTATTTATATCTATATATAGATCTATAATCATATTTTATTTATGATGTTGACCTCTTTCTTCAAAGATGCTCTTATCCTGGCCTGTTAAGATGCCAGAAGCAATCCCTAGGCCTATCACCGTATTATCAACATTCAAATATATTTGTTTATTGGCAAACACACCCACAGGTTATAGTAATTCAGTTCACTGAACAACTTTAAAAGATGGGGTTGGACCTGTTTGATGTTGCTGCTTCTTTCATACAATTTGATGTGGGAATTTATTCATGGCATGGACACAGTATTTAAAGAGCGTATGTAAAAGGTAGGAAGGAAGGAATTTTATGAGTGGAGAGGGTAGGAAAGATGGGTGGGGGGGGGGGGGGGGGGGGGGGGGGGGGTGTAAATATGCCATCAGTACGAGAGAGAAGGTAACTGTGGAGATAAGACCGGTGAGTGTTTTGGGTATGTGAGCGCATGCCAAAGTGCACTGCTGAGGTTGAAGTAAAGGAGCTCCTTGCTAATGATAGCCTAGCCACTGATCAGGCCCTCGCAGTGCATTATGGGATTACTTCCTGCCCCACAGGAGGGACAAGGAGAAGCCATTGGTTAGAACCTTTATAGTTAACATTCTAACCTTGGACTCATTTAGATAATCTGTAATCTATAATTCCATCTGCAATGTCACTCTGGCTAGCTGTTTGCTTTTAGATAACCTTTGTTGAAAGAAAACACCATGCAAACTCCACAAGGCAGCATAACCCTGCATCTTGTGATGGAAGGACTGAAAACACCAACATCATAATTGCGTGTGTAAATGTGTAAAAAGTAAGAATCATGAAGGTTAAAGGGCAGGAATTAAATTTGCATTGGGTAGGTCGTAAGCCTGCGGCAAAAGGTACCTTGATTAAAGAACAACTAAGGTTGCAAGCTTCTAGGATCATTCTGAGGCTAGGGACGGGACATTTACATACACACAGATAATATGATTTCACGCATAAGAAATCATCATTGGGGAACCTAATGCAGTTCATGAATTCATATAGTTAACATGATACATTTTGACATAGTTCAATATATCATCTCAATAAATAATCTTAGAATACTACAAAAATTATAGATTTATTTGAACAGGAGAGAAAAGCTGAAGACTAAACATTGCTGGTCAAGTCAAAACTTCTCGGTGATGGTCATAACCATTTGGGGTTCTGATCTGTGATACTGAGAGTTCATCGAACAGCCAGGTGAAAACGGTTCACCTTGTTCTGCTGATTACTTTATGGGTTATGCAGGATCTGCCTGTTGGCCGATCTTCCCATGCCTATTACAGGAAACAGGCATGTCCTATTAGTTACCCACTGCTTCTTCCTCGCTCAATCTCTCTCTCCTACCCCTCAGTTCATCCTGAAGAACTATGGGGAGAACCCAGACAACTACAACGAGCAGCTGAAGAAACTGGAGACCCTGCGGCAGGTTGGTAATGCACTGCTCTATTGTGTCTTATTCAATCCCTGATTATAGGGCTGCTCGATTATGGAAAAAATCACAATCACCATTATTCCGGTCAATATTAAAATCACCATTATTCAAACGATTATTTTTGAGTTTGAACGTTTGACGCTTAAATATAGAAATCGTGATCAAAATTTGATTAATCGCCCAGCCCTACCTGATTACGCTGTTTACTTTCATCTGCTGTGTCATTTATTTACACCCTGTGTATGTGATGTGTGTGTCCTCCAGAGTGCTGTGAACGTAACCAGGGACTTTGAGGGCTGCAGTACCCTGAGGAAATACTTTGGACAGCTGCATTACCTCCAGAGCAGGGTCCCCCTGGCGCCCGGACAGGAAGCTGCCGTGCCCATATCATGGTGGGAGTAAACACCAACACTCCCTCACTCCCTCACTCACTCCCTCACTCCCTCACTCACTCACTCACTCACTCACTCACTCTCAAAGAGATACAAAATGTAAATGTTCCCTCCTCTCTCAGGACAGAGATATTTTCTGGGAAGACGATCACCCACGAGGACATCAGCTATGAGCAGGCCTGCATCCTTTACAACCTGGGTGAGTCACTGTCCACTGACTCAGTGAGCTGTTATTACACCAGGCCTGGGTGAGTCAGCACCACTTGTTATCTCCTGGCTAGCCCAGTTAGCTGTTGTTACAGATTAGAGCAAATGAAAACCCAAATTTAATTTCTAGCTGATCTTATGGCAATAGCAGACACATGCATTAGATAATATTGTACATTGATTCTCTTCAGGGAACCTCTAATGTCAGAGCAGTAGGGAAAGCAAAGAAACTCATTGTAAATTAGTAATTAATTGATCATTAAGCAAATTTTCTGACCTATTTGTTAATGTTGCATGCAGACTTGGCATCTGAATTGATTACACAAATTTACACTATAAAAAAATAATGGTTTTATTATGCTTACATTATTTGTCCACTGAGTTTTGTGTTTCCTTTGCTGCTTAAGATTTGCTAAACAATCATCTTAAACAAAGCCAATGTCTTACTTTCACCTAGTCACATGTGTTGTGGGAAAAACACTTGACACCTTAAATAATCCCAATCATCACTTGGTTGTTAATTGATTCACCATGTTGCATGTGTTATGCATGAGAATGATCCAGACTAACTAGCTTGTGCCTGGTTCTCCATAGGGGCCCTGCACTCCATGTTGGGAGCCATGGACAACAGAGTGTCCGAGGAGGTAAGGTTCTCCACCCATCTTGTTCCTATGGAAACATGATCGTTATTTTTCTTAATTAATTATAATTTTTTACAGATGGGCCATCCATTCACCTGCAAATTAATTTTTGAAAGTGCCTGCCCCTATCAAAACAGGATGAGTGTGACTTCCCAGATGGGTCAGTTTAACAAATCAGCAACTAATAGTGTGTGTGTGTGTGTGTGTGTGTGTGTGTGTGTGTGTGTGTGTGTGTGTGTGTGTGTGTGTGTGTGTGTGTGTGTGTGTGTGTGTGTGTGTGTGTGTGTGTGTTCAGGGGATGAAGGTGTCGTGCACTCACTTCCAGTGCTCAGCGGGGGCCTTCTCCTACCTGAGGGACCATTTCAACCACAACTTCAGCGTGGACATGAGTCACCAGATCCTCAACCTCAACATCAACCTGATGCTGGTATGACACATGCAACAGATGACACACCACAGTAGTGATCACTAGTGATCCACTGATATAGCGGCCAGCCGATATTATTTTAGGGTTAAATCTTTTTTTTTATATATATATATTTTTTTCTTATTTACCGGCATTTTTTACAGACCGTTCAATAATTTCATTTTTTTTATTGAAGCTTGTAACATTTGTTATCATCATTGTGTAATTTTTATGATGTAAATTGAGGGAGCAAAAGCAGTATCGGCTCCAAATATTGGCTCAAGAAAATCGGTATCGGCGTATCGGTCATCGGCTAAGGCTGACGAAAGATATCGGTATCGGCCCTAAAAAATCCATATCGGTCAATCCCTATACCACACACACACACTCCACACTCTTTGAATGCATTTAACATTTAACCTTTCTCCATAGGGCCAGGCCCAGGAATGTCTCCTGGAGAAGTCCATGTTGGACAACAGGAAGAGCTTCCTGGTGGCGCGCATCAGTGCTCAGGTAACTCTCGGACCTTAGTTACACCGGTATTGCAACTGCTATTGGCATAGAAACCAGAAACCTATCATCAATTACGGCAGGTGTCTTTTGACTTACAATTTTTTGTGTTGGTATATTAGTCTCACTCTCTCTGCCTCCAACTCTCTCTCCCTGCCCACCGGGGTCTAGGTGGTGGACTACTATAAGGAGGCCTGCCGGGCCCTGGAGAACTCTGAGACGGCCTCCATGCTGGGGAAGATCCAGAAGGACTGGAAGAAACTGGTCCAGATGAAGATCTACTACTTTGCTTCCATCGCCCACGTGAGTCACAGACAGACAGAGAGAGAGAGACAGAGACAGACAGCAAATATCTGTGCACAGAGCCATGGTGATTTAAATTTTTGACATTTCTACTGTATTTCTACTCTCCACAGTTCCACATGGGAAAACAAGCGGAGGAACAGCAGAAGTATGGAGAGAGGGTAGGCCTAAATTAAATATACCCGACCCTATTTCTTAATGTGATCTGGATTACATGGACTCTTGCGCTTGCTTAGTTGATCTTTTCCTTCTCCTGCTCTCACTGGTCGGTCATATAATGACCTTATTAAATCCGCTTCCTCACTCACTGTGATGTATTCCCTTCAGCTGGCCTACCTGCAGAGTTCATTGGACAAACTGAACGAAGCCACCAAGCTGGCCAAGGTACAGTCACAACAGAACAGTCTCTTCTTCCTGCCCTGGTAGGACCCCTGGTTAATACCACTGTAGCCTGACCTGTGTGGGGATGTGTTTTCTGTTGTCTGGACAAGGGTCAACCGGATAGTGTCCAAGACGCCTTGAGATTCACCATGGATGTTATCGGTGGGAAGTAAGAAACTCGTGTTGTGTTTTGTTGTTTTATAGTCACCACAGTTAGGTATTTCGTAGTTTAGGTTAAAGGCCAACAATTATTTCCAGTCATATTTATTATCTCTTAGTTTTCATGTCTTTTTTTCTACACATAGATTCAACTCTGCTAAGAAAGACAACGACTTCATCTACCACGAAACGGTTCCAAATTTGGAAACCCTGGCCTCCGTCAAAGGTTTGGCAATCTGATTGGTCGACGGGCCCACCAATGTTTGCTCAGCCTGAACGACATTGGCTCGTCAGCTGGTGAGCGGCTCCAGTTAAAGTGCAGCCCGCCTCCTCTCTCTCCCAGGCGCCCCGCTGGTGAAAGCCCTGCCGGTCAACCCCACCGATCCCAGCGTGACCGGACCCGACCTGTTCGCCAAGCTGGTGCCCATGGCCGCCCACGAGGCCTCCTCTCTCTACAGGTGGGCCTACTGTTGAGTTGTGCCACAGATTTTTCACTTCCGAAATTGTTTGCAAACAGCTTATACCTACCTGGAGCGAAAGGTTATGGGAAGGTTATAACATGTCTGGAGGAGCACACAGGCAGGGTATCTGGGCTGGGTTGAACCCACAGAGAATGAGGTTATAGTGTCATAGACAATGTTAATACTCGTGTCATATTAAAAGGATTTGTGTTCTTTGCAGTGAGGAGAAAGCCAAGCTTCTGCGAGACATCATGACCAAGATAGAGAGCAAAAACGACACTCTGGAGTACGTATTTCACTTCTACACCGCTCTCCATCGCTGTCCCTGTTCTGCCTCTTAGACGCTTCAAAGGTTGGCGTACAAGCACTGGCTTGCAGGAATGTATGAAAGGTAGCTTGTTTGAGCGGTTCCTGCTCTGTACCAATCCAACCAGTTGTGGATTTGCCAACATGTTTTTCATTCTATACATATATATCAGCTTGTGGCTAAAATCTAGTTACAAATATTTTCTTTTGCATTTATATTATTACATTTAAGTTTTGTGAATGTAAGACTAGATGAAATGCATATTGCTTAGGATTATACTTTTGTCTTTAAAACGCAACTGATGCAGAGTGGTCAGGTCCAGACAGAAACATAGTATTCAAACAGGACTAGGAGAGCAGTGGATGACTTCTAATACTCGCTCTTTGTGTGTGTGTGTGTGTGTGTGTGTGTGTGTGTGTGTGTGTGTGTGTGTGTGTGTGTGTGTGTGTGTGTGTGTGTGTGTGTGTGTGTGTGTGTGTGTGTGTGTGTGTGTGTGTCTGTTGTGGACGCAGGCAGTTCATGGACTCCCTGGGCTTGGAGCTGGAATCTGTAGACAACCTGGAGCTGTACAGCCACCTCCCCCCCGTCCTCATGGAGAAGTGTGCTGCGCTCAGCGTGCGGCCGGACACCGTCAAGAGCCTGGTGCAGTCCATGCAGGGTCAGTAGGGAACACACACACACACACACACACACACACACACACACACACACACACACACACACACACACACACACACACACACACACACACACACACACACACACACACACACACACACACACGTAAATATGCAATGTTCATTTGAAAGACACACACACACAATCAAATGGGCTCAATTCTTTCCTCCCATGCATGCAGTGTTGTCGGGGGTGTTCACCGACGTTGAGGCCTCGCTCCGGGAGATCCGGGATGTCCTGGAGGAGGACCAGGCCGGGCTGCGGGCCCTGCAGGAGGCCCCCGAGGTCCACCCCGCCGCCCAGGCCCAGGCGCTGACCGAGATCCGCCGGGACCTGGAGAAATACGCCGAGGCCCACGAGAAGGCGAGCTTCACCAACACGGAGCTCCACCGAGCCATGAACCTCCACATCAGCAACCTGCGGCTGCTGGGGGGACCCCTGGACAGCCTGAGGGACGCCCTGCCACGGCCCCAGCTCAACGAGGGTGAGCTGGCACGTGTGTGTGTGCATAACATGCATGTGTGTCTGTCTGTATGTACAGCTGCATCTATCTGTTTATCTACCGTGTGTGTGTGTGTCTGCATGTTTAGCTGTATCTGTCTATTTATCTATGTATATTTTTATGTTTAAGAGAGTTCGCTTGTGGCCAGGCGCCAGTAAAGAGTCACGATCCGGCCAGGACTATTTGTTTGAATAAAGGATTAAACACGTCAAGTAACAAAAGTATTTATGTTGGGCCAGTGGGTCTGACACATGTATGTACATCATGTATATCTGTGGATATATCTGCACGTGTGTGTATATCTCTGTGAGCGTATGTATACCTTGTGTGTGTTCAGAGGAGGTGGCGGGGCTCCAGTGTATGAAGCGTATTCTGGGGAAGGTCCAGGAGATGAGGGACCAGAGGAGCTCCCTGGAGAAACAGCTGCGTGACCTCATCCAGCAAGATGACATCACATCCTCCCTGGTCACCACGGACAGGGCCGACATGAAGGTAAACACACGCGCACAAACACACACACGCGCGCGTGTTGGATATCACAGCCCGTACTAGGGATGGGCGTGAGGAATCGATTACTCGAGTACTCCTCGTTACAAATGAACTCGGTTGGTGGACAGGCAAACTCGAGTTTGCATATACACACACAAAGTTTTCTGAAGCAAATGTATCAATTTTCTGTGCGGCGCCACTAACGCATACCGTGGTCACAAAGCAAATGAAATGTATCAAATTTCTGTGTGTCGCGTGCCGTTCCGTGTGCAGGCACGGCAGAATTAAAAAAGTTAAGAGATGGCGGTTAAAGCAAAGCGTAGCGAAGAATTGAAATACTTTAAAGAAATAGGAGATCATAAGGTGAAATGTAAAATATGCCAAGCGAAATCGAGCTACCAGAGTACTACAAATACTATGCGGCAACATATGCTCCTGAAACACAACGGTGTGTTCGGGAAAGCAGACCCGCAGCAACCAAGTGTGTCGGCTATTTTCACCGCCGCAAGACGCGGCTGTAATCACGGCCGTGTAGAGAAGATCACAACGCTGAGTATTTCCATAGTCCATTTGCTGCCGTTTTATTTGCAGCTTTAAATTATTTGCAATGGTTAGGCTACTTGTTTCGTTTTAGTTTTTTTTAAACCGTTACAGACCTTGGTTCGACGTGATTTAAATTGTGAGACGCATATTTATTTTTGTAAGGAAAATGTGTTTTGAATGTTTGCAAAAATAAATAATGAATACTCTGATAACTCTGACTGTTTTGATGGAGAATAAGCATTACATGTTTGGTTGGTAATAATGCCGTTCATCATTAGGCCTATTCCTGCTGCAGATGCGTTGCATTCTAAAAATAGATTCGATTAAACGAGTACTCGATTGATCCTCGAGGAATTCCTGCGATCACTCGAGTTTGGAATTTGCTACTTGTGCCCATCCCTAGCCCGTACCCATCCATCAGGGCTGGGCGATTAATCAAATTTTGATTGCGATTTCGATTTTAGCGTCAAACGATCACAAAAAAATTGCGCAATCGAATTATTTATTTTTTTTAATCTTTTATAGAAAGGGCAGAACAGCTGGATACATATCTATTTAACATTTTAGATTGGATTTTTTTTTTTTGACCATTTTGTGTTTGTTTTTAAGGCGAAATTTCAAAGTTCTCAGTTACAAAAAACATGTTTTTAAACTAAAAAAGAATCATGATTTCAATATTGACCAAATTAATCGTGATTATGATTTTTCCCATAATCGAGTGGCCCCTACCATCCATTGAAGACCTTTTTGCCCCCTGTGTCCCCAGCGGTTGTTCGAGGAGCAGCTGAAGAAGTACGAGCAGGTGAAGGTGTACATCGAGCAGAACCTGGCGGCCCAGGACAACATCCTGAAGGCGCTGACGGAGGCCAACGTCCAGTACGCCACGGTCCGCAAGGGGCTGGCCCACACGGAGCAGCAGTGGAACGCCACGGTGCAGACGCTGGTGGCGTCCTACGAGGCCTACGAGGACCTGATGAAGAAGTCCCAGGAGGGCAAGGAGTTCTACGACGACCTGGAGGCCAAGGCCTCGCGGCTGCTGGAGCGGGCCAGGACCCTGTGCCAGGGCCGGGCGGAGCAGAGGAAGGGCGCGCTGGACCGGTAAGGGGACCCACGCCTGGTGTGCAGGGCTACGGGCCGCGGGGCTCTCACCCACAGGACGCTTGGTGGATGGTGTTGGACTTTCACCATGGATAGACTTTTACCCGTTACACCGTTAACCATTCCACTATTTAACTAGATTTAATTTCACAAGCACCTTTAAAAAAACATCCTGAATACAATTTGCACTACAAAAAGAAAACTTGACAACACTGCTGTTCAATACCGTTTACCTCCGCTGCTATTCTAATTCTGATTGCTCGGTATATTTCCATCTTTCAATTTTTATTTGTATATTTTATCTTTATTTGTCATCCATTTTTAACCTTTCTTGTATATATTTTATCTCGCTGTAAAGATAATAAAGATAGTCATATTATTTTCTATTCCATTAGAGTGTGTTTGTTGAGCTTTGTCCCTCGTCTGTCGTGTCCTTCCTCAGGGAGGCCCTGAAGAAGCCCCCAGCCCGGCCCACCGCAGCCAAGCCCACCCTGATGGCCAAGAACTCTGACAGCGACTCGGCCTGCTCCAGCCTGGACGACCCCGAGCTGGCCCAGCTCAGCGCCGCCATCCTGGCCCTGGGGGGCGACCTGCCCGAGGAGCTGCGCAGCATGCCCCCCGACCTCGCGTCCCACCCCGCCGAGGCCTACCTGCCCCCCGGCAGCGCCTCCCTGCCCTGGCCCGGCGCCGTGGCGCCCCACGGGGCCACCCACCGCTTCCCCGCCAACCTGCCCCCGCCGGAGCTCCTGGCCCGCATGGCCCAGTACCCCGGCCCGGGCGGGCCCCGCCCCCAGACGCACGCCCAGGGCCCGCCGCAGATGCCCCCCCACGCGGCGGTGTCCGGGTACGGCCCTCCCCAGGCCCCCCACCCTGGCCCGGTCGCGTCCCCCCCGGTCCGTCCGTCCACCACCACCGTGGACAGCATCCAGACGCCCATCCCCAGCTACGCCCCCACCCAGCGCTACCCCCGGGGCCCGGCCGCCCCCGGGGGCTACCCGGCCCCGCCCCAGATGGGGCCGTACCCGCAGTTCGTGCCCCAGCCGGGCATGCCCATGCCAGGACCCCCGCCCCAGCAGTTCCCCCAGCCTCCCAGGCAGCAGATGCCCCAGGGGTACCCTGCCGGCCCCGCAGCCATGCCGGGACCCCCGCAGGCCTACCCCCACGGGTACATGGCTCCGCAGCAGAGGCCGGGCCTGCCTCCCCAGTACCCACAGGTGTTCCCCGGGCAGCCCCACCCACATAAAGGCTACATGACGCAGCCCCAGCACCCGCCACAGCACCCTGGTCAGCACCCACATCAGCCCCCGCACCCACAACAGCCCCAGCACCCACAACAGCCCCAGCACCCACAACAGCCCCAGCACCCACAACAGCCCCAGCACCCACAACAGCCCCAGCACCCACAACAGCATCAGCCCCAGCACGGTGCCCCAATGCCCCAGGGCTATCAGCCCCCACAGGGGTATCTGCCCCAGCAGCATCCCCAGATGATGCCGGGCCCCATGCCTCCTCACACCATGCACCCCCACATGCTGCCCGGGCCCCAGCTGCCGCCCGCCGGGCCCCAGCCTTACATCCTGCCCGGCAACCAGCACATTCCCCCCGGGCTGCCCCCGCATCACATGATGGCCCAGCAGCCCAAGCAGGTCCCAGGGCACCCCGGTGCGCCGCAGCAGCAGATGGGCCCCCACCACCCTCACCCCCACCAGCAGATGCACATGCCCCCCGGTCCCCGGCCCCAGATGCCCGGCGGCCCCGTGCCGCCCACTTCCCTGCCCATGCAGCCGCCCCAGCAGCAGCAGCAGCCCCTGCCCGGGCAGCTGCCGATGGCCCACCTGCCCCAGCAGCCCATGGGGATGGCCGGCCTGCCCCAGGGCCAGCCGCCCCACATGGGCCCCGTGTGCTACCCGGGGGGGCCGCCGATGATGCCGCAGCAGCCCCTGGCGCCGCAGCCTCTGCACCCAGCGCACCTCCAGGCCCACCCCGCTCCCGCCGTCTACACCCCGGGCCCCGGGGCCAACGCCCCCCCGGGGGCCCCCCAGCCGGGCGGCATGATGGCCCCGCACGGCGCCCAGCAGATCCCCCCCGCCCAGCAGCACATGATCCAGCCCTCGCCGGGGGGTCTGCCCGTCGCCCTCACGCCAAACAGCATCCCGCCCGCCCCCTCGCCTTCCCCCTCGCCGTCTCCCTCCCCGGCCCCCTCCTCTCTGGGACTGACCCCCCAGCAGAGGCCCTCCCCGGCCCCCACGCCCGGAGGAGCGCCGGCCCCGCCCTCGCCGTCGCCCGCCGTCCCCTCCCCCGCCGGCTCCGCCTCGCTCTTCCAGCGGCAGAACTCCAACACGGACGACCTGCTCTCCTCCAGCCCCGAGAGCCTCCCGGGGGGGCCCAAGGCCCCCGCCAACGTCCTGCAGCCCACCAAGGCGGACCCCCAGGACGGGGAGCGCCGCAAGAAGGGCGCCGGGGGCGTGTCCCTGATCCAGGGGGACCCCTACCAGGCGCCCGAGCGCATCGCCCGGCTCCACGGGCAGCTGGAGCGCTACCGGGCGCAGGTGGACGCCCTGGAGCTGCCGTCGGAGGGCGAGGGCGGGGCCTCGGTGCTGGACGCCCGCTGGAGGGAGCTGCAGGAGCAGCAGGAGAAGGACGCGCGCCAGCGGTCCATCGCCATCGCCCGCTGCTACAGCATGAAGAACCGCCACCAGGACGTCATGCCCTACGACGTCAACCGCGTGGTGCTGCTCTCGGGCAAGGACGACTACATCAACGCCAGCTACGTGGAGGAGCTGTCGGCCTTCTGCCCGCGGCTCATCGCCACGCAGGCGCCGCTCGCCGGCACGGCGGCCGACTTCTGGCTCATGGTGTACGAGCAGAAGGTGGCGCTGGTGGTCATGCTGGTGTCGGACCAGGAGCTGGAGAAGGTGAGAGGGGGCGTGTGGATAGCGGGGGGCTGGACCTGGGTTTGATCCGTAAGGCCCACAAATTAACCATAGGGTGTCCTCATGGAGGATTGGTTTAAAATCTGCTAAAGGACATGCCAGTAAAGGTTGCCCTCCTACCTGTGGAGCTGGCTCCTCTTTGTAGATTAACATAATGAATGAAACCGTCCACAGCTACGTTAAGGGCTAGTAGGACGGGCTGCATGGAGATTGCGTTATTCCTTTTGTCCTGATTCTGATCTGGGAACATACATGGTGTTTTTCCCCACCCAGGGGAAAGTCCTGCGCTACTTCCCTACAGAGCGTGGCCAGCAGGTCTCCCAGGGACCAATCACGCTCACCCTGACCACGCAGAAGACCACGCCCACCCACGTGGAGCGCATGATCAGCCTGCAGTACCGCGACCAGAGCCTGAAGCGCACCGTGGTCCACCTGCAGTACAACTCCTGGCCCGAGCTGTGAGTGGGGACCTCTTGCTTTGATAACGGCTCGATGTGATTCAGCTAGAATTAGAATACTAGGAGCTTTTTACAACAAAATGTGTTATGGGCAAAGAGTTCTAGGCAGGATAGGGTGTGTTATGACCCACAGCAACTCTGTGCTACTTTTTTTGTACCGTCGTTGTGTTTGAGCATTTGAATGGCTCCACTTCCATAAATTCAAGTGTAAAGCTTCAGCATGACCGGGATCAGTTGTGACAAATGCTACTTCCTCTATTTCAACTAAATCTAACAACTGTGCCTATTAATCTCCAAGGAGATTACACTAACTATCTTGAGCACGATGGTTAAGAGGAGTGAAGCGGCAACATAACAATAATATACCTAGTAAATTCACAGCAAAAATACAGTATCTACGTTTTTGTACAGTATCAAAATGGTTAGGGCAACGATAAAGAACAGTTTATATCAAATCTAAAGCAGACCTTCTTTCTGTGGTTCTAACCAGACAGTGTTGGCTTGATCCGGTTTAAACCATCCCTTCTCTGGGTTGTTCTAACCAGACCAGGTCAACTACCAGCCTTTATCTGTGATCCTCACCAGACAGTACTGGTCAGATCTGTCCTAATCCGGTCCTTCTCTCTCTGGTTCTAACAAGGGGTCCGCCAGACAGTAAGGGCAGCCTGCTGGGTTTCATCCAGGAGGTCCAGGGTCACTTCCAGCACCAGAGACCCCTTCACACACCCATCATAGTGCACTGCAGGTGGGTCACTCAGGGTCTCCGACTGTGCTACCCTGGTTTAAGTTTGAAGAGATTCCAGACGGTAGACTAGTATTGCTGTAGTGTTCACATCGATGTACTGGTCTTTTAACCTCTACATGGCAAACATTAGTTATATCGTTTTTACTTATAACTAGCCTATACTAATCAGGCCAAACATGGCAATGCAAGGAGAAAACAAGGGGATTGCAGTAAGTGCAGAGGTGGACATTAGCGGTCCTGGAAAGAGAAGGTCACCCCAGTCAGCCATATGGATCAGCTGTCTTTAACATACGATAAACATTGTTGTTCTTCCTCTTCCTCTGGTGTCTTGCGGGTGCAGTTCGGGTGTGGGGCGCACCGGCGCCTTCTGCCTGCTGTACGCGGCACTGCAGGAGCTGGAGGCCGGGAACTGCATCCCCGACCTGCCGCTGCTGGTGAAGAAGATGAGGCAGCAGAGGAAGAACATGCTGCAGGAGAAGGTCTCTCACACACACACTCTCTCTCTCTCTCTCTCTCTCTCTCTCTCTCTCTCACTCTCACTCTCACTCTCACACACACACACACACACACACACACACACCGCTCCCCCCCGACTCATTTCTCCTGAAAAGAGTGCACCCCAGGGGAGCGCTCTCACAACTCAAACGGCTATTGAGTCTCAGTTAAACCCCACAACTTATAACTCCAAGATCTCGTTACAAATACTGGGTGGAAGCAATTAGGACAGTTAAGAAACATAGTCGCTGGAAATCCTTTACTTCATCCATGAGATAAAATGTTTTTTCAATGTTCTAAAAAGCTTGCTTGTGTTACGAAGTGATTTGTTGACTCCAGTTTTTACACAGCAGAGGAGAATGACTAGGGGATCATAATCTCAGGTAGGGCGTCGTTTCGTAACATGTAAGGGCCTTCGCTCTGTTAGCGGCCCTTCTCATAGCTGGTCAAACTACTAACTTGCATTCAGAGATGCCCAGAAGGTTCGTAGGCAGCGAGATCTTGGGTGGTCTGGTTTCACCAGACTAATGCACTGGATGAATCCTGGCATGGGTCGGGTTTGAACACATTAGCAAGTCGTCTGCCCACATTGTGCCCAGATTGCTGTCAACACACCTAGGCTATCTGATGAGAATGCAAGCCGGACCACCTCGGGATGTGGTCCAGGACATCGGTTCTTTCCACACCTGACAGTTAATGTGCCCTGGCTCGATCTGAGGATAAAATATGCATTGAAACCGCAAGTGTGACAGCGGCCTAAAACCCAGAAAACAAACAAAATTGGAATCAAGCATGTATTAATGGTGGTGTGTGTCCGTGTGTGTGTCCAGCTGCACCTGAAGTTCTGCTACGAAGCCGTCCTGAAGCATGCAGAGGTCCTACTGCAGCGCCATGGCATCACCAGCGCCACCTACAGCAAGAACACCAGCACTGCAGCCTCCAAGGTGAGAACACACATCAGCAGTACAGGGATGCAGAACATTATTGACCAGACTTTAACCATAAAGCTATTGACCAGACTTTAACCATAAGGCTATTAACCAGACTATAACCGTATGGTTATTAGCAAGACTTAAACCATAACATCATTAACCAGAATTGAACCATAGCATCATTAACCAGACTTTAACCATACCATCATTAACCAGACTTTAACCATAACATCATTAAAACAGACTTTAACCATAGCATCATTAACCAGACTTTAACCATAACATCATTAACCAGACTTTAATCATAACATCATTAACCAGATTTAAACCATAGCATAATTAAACAGACTTTAACCATAACATCATTAACGACGCTCTAACCATGATTCACTGCCCCCCCCAGCCTTACTCCAGACAGGAGTCCCAGCAGGACCTGGTCCTGGGGGGGGACATGCCCATCAGCTCCATCCAGGCCACCATCGCCAAGCTCAGCATCCGCGCGCCCAGCCTCTCGGACCAGCCCGCCGACGCCCCCTGGAGCCTGGAGGACCAGCCCCTGCCGGCGGGCCCCCAGCCCCTCCAGGATGCCTGGCCCTCCCCCGAGGGCCCCCAGCAGCCCCCGGCCTCCCTCAGCCCCCCGCCCGCCGCCTCCCCCGCCAAGACCCCCTCCCCGCCTCCCAACGGCGTGGACGCCTCCGCGGCCCTCGCCCCCTCTCCTGCCGTAGCGGTGGCGGAGGTGCCCGACGGCCCCCCTGCCCCCGGCGCCTCCCCCCCCTCCCCCCCGGCCTCGGCCCCGTCCTCCCTGGAGCTGCTGGCCTCCCTGGCGCCGGAGGCCTTCTCCATGGAGGGCGGGGGCATGGGCAAGCAGAGGGTCACCAGGCAGAGCTTCCTGCAGCCCACCGAGGGCCAGGGCCTGCAGGGGGCCCGGGAGCGCGGGGCCGACGACCCCCTGAGCAGCCTGGACCCCCTGTGGAGCCTCAACAAGAGCTGAGGGCCCGCCGGCACCGGCGACCAGCCTCCACACGTACGCCCCCACGCTTTCTCACCTGGCGTAAAATAAATCAAAAGCGGTCTGTTCTAGGCCTCGACACTCACCTGTAGCACTTTGTAGACGGCGGAAGATCATTCTTGTGCGGGGGAGGGCGGGGAGTTGGGGTCAGCCAGCTCTTTAGCAACAGAATCACTGCTCTCTCCCTCTCTCTCTCTGTCTGTTTCCTGTGTCACTGTCCACCGCTCGTGCTCCCTCTCCGGCGGACGGACGGATACCAGTTCTGCACTCCCTGCCTTAGATCGCTTAGAGCATTAAAAAGCACCACATTCCCCAGCATGCACCTCTTTACACTTTAGTGCTTCAGCCCATTGACCTGACGTCCCAGCTCCCCCGCCCCCCCGCCTCTGAAGTGGCAGTTGCCGTGGTTACCGCGGAGGAGGATGCAGGGGGGGGATGTCTGGGACCGTGAATGATTTTAATGACGAACTATTGTTTGCACTGTTTAGATGCTCCGTCATTATGTTGTATGACTTTTGTTATGGGGATATCTGCAGTAAGGTTGTATGACTTGATTGTTGCTATAACCACACGAAATCGACACATTTAAACTAATTGATTTATTTCCCTTGCGTTTCTCTCTTCTGTAACACTGTAAATATATTAAATAAAACTAGACTATGGCAACTTACTTACTGTGTATTGGAATCTATTTCAAACTTCACTGCACATAAAATGTCTAAACATCTTCCAAACTGCTTGTCCACATTATCCGTAGTCAATAGAATCCACCGGATGCTATTGTCAATAGAACCTGGTGATATTATCCACCGGATGCTATTGCCACCAGATTCCATATAAAAATTACGACTCCAACCAATTAGAAAACGTGTGGTATCAAAGCTTCTTTATTTGAAAATTAGTACAAAGTGTTTCACCTTGGGTTACAAAACAGTAGAAGAAGAGGTATGAGGAGAGGGCTGCAGTAGAACCGACTACCTTCCTGTCTTCTCGCTTAACCAACCGCCTTTTCTCGCTTGTTTCCACGGCAACATTAAACCCAGGATGGATCATTGTATCTTCCTGTCTTGACAGCCAGAGCAGAGGGTCATGTGTGAATCAGCCATACAAATAAAACCATTTAACTGTACAGTTGCAGCGGGAACAGAGCTGAACCTAGCGATGATATGGTCACCCGGGGGACAACTAAAATATTGATCGTAATTAAGACGCTTGTATTATTGGATACAAGGTACCGTACATTTAGATCAATCCATCCAGAAACAATAAAAACAACCGACTGACTGCTTGTTTAGTTTACCTTGATTTGGTGGCATTAGTATACATGTGGAATTTATCCTCCAAAAGGGGGTGAATCTACCTTAAATCACCTTGTCTCTCTTCCCAGTCCAGAATAACCAATTTCACATACAAAGGAAAATATCCTGAAAGCTTCCTCACCTACGGGTTTATACGACAAACCAAATCGCTAATAAATTAACACTCAATTGATGGAGGCAGCTCTGGATTGCCATGGGAACCAGTGGGCGGGGCTGCGATAGTCTGAAGGTTCCGTCGCTGGGGGGACGGTGTGATGCTAGCTGAGCGATATTAAGATTTAAGAAAAAAAAAGATTTTTCTTAGTTTAAGCATTTTGCTATAGATAATCTGATGTTCTTTAAGGGCCCTAACACACATTCTTATAAACGATCGGCATACATTGAGATATCATCATTTAGTTTTTATCGCGACACGACGATAACAAAATTCCAGTCTCAGTCTCGTACCACTATATCAATATAATATTCCTTTTGACAAGAATGAAAATGTTCAAAAAGAAACTAAAAACAGAGCACCTCCATTTAGCTGGGTGCCAGTGATAAGGGGCTACAGGTAGCCTAGCTTCATGACTAAATTTCACTGGTGTTCATGTCAGCACCTTGATAAAAGTGTCTGTATGTGAGCACAAGCTTCTAGGGGCATTATTAGGCCTAGTGCATGGGTTAAAGCGCCGGGAAGATACAGTAAATGAAAAACAGTTTCTGGGGTCGAAGCCGGTCTTCACGACATGGTCAATTGGCTAAGGGTTAGATGATGGCTTACTCACTACAGAGGAAATACATTCTGTGTATGTATCACAAGCATCAGTGAAACATTTACCACATGACGGCGGGTTGGGAACACACACACACACACACACACACACACACACACACAGACACAGACACAGACACACACACACACACACACACACACACACACACACACACACACACACACTTTCTTATCATACTATGTTTCACAATCCACTTTGTAAACTAAATGTAGCGCCACCCCAAGATTAATCCTTATCTAGGTGAACAGAGGGGTTTCTTCTTTCTCTCAAAGTGATTTGAGAGGGGGTTTGCTGCCTGGGACTGGGGGTTGACTGACAGCAGAGCAGACAGGGTCTAGATAGAACAAGTAATGCACCAACAAACAAGGGCCAGCTCTTCCACCAGCAAGGGAACTAGATTTCAATCCACATGTTTTACTCAATGATCATCAAAAGGTATTGATATCATAAAAACTACCGGCCCCACAATGTGCATATAAGATCAGTGTCTCCAAAGCCAGTTTGGACGACAGCGACTGAATGGTTGGTTTAACAAGGTCCGCCCAAGTCACCTTACGGAACAGGTTGAGGCCCATTATCAATCGAGGCACATATACCTGCAGGTAAACATGGGTTAGTCGCTGGGCCTTTTGCCTGTAAAGTGTAAACTCTGGTCGTGCTGTGTGCCTTTTACCCCGCAGAAGAAGAGACATTCCCTGGCAGCCCTAAACCCTAAAATATTGATTTTTAAACTGTTTACCACCATCTATTTTTTCTCCCAGTAAGGGGAAGGATGAGAGCAGTCTAAACCAGCAGGTAAATAAACACTGGTCCCAGGTTAGAGAAGTGTGCTGTGTACGGTTAGGCATGGGAAACTTTCAAAGATGAGATTGTCTATAGAGTGGGGCTGTCTTGGGAACTCAAGTGAATCAGTGTAATGAATCATGTAATAAACCTCCATGCTTTAAGGTCAAAGTGGACTGTGAAAAAAAACAAAAAAAAAAACATCAACACTCGACTACTTTACTAACACACTACTACTAATTCCATTACACACCTCAACCCCCGAAAATAATAAAATAAAATACTTGCGGTCCAAACGACTTGATTTCATTAGTGCTGAAACATGTCCAGTAAACAGCGAGTCAAAAACATCTCACGGGGGCCCGGTGCAGCGGGGACAGTGTAAACTCACGGTGATTATTCACCTGGTGTGGGGGCCGGCGGTGTAATAACGGGAGGTGGTTTCATTCAGGATCAGTAACTCATAAAGCGCTAGTCTAGGGCTAGTGCTTCAACGCTAGGGTACGCTAGCGTCTCAATGCTAGACTAATGCTTCAGTGCTAGGCTAGTACTTCAGCGCTAGGTTAGTAGGCCTACTCCAACACTGGGCTGATTCTTTAGCATCAAGCTAATTCTCCAGCACTAAGCTAGGCCGCGCCTCAGAGTCCCAGAAACACTACCTTGTGTTCAGTATTAGAAAACAATCATTACATTTTATCATTAACCTCCCGGCCCTACACTAAAAAAAGAAATTATACTGAGATAATTTCTTGGAACGAGGTTTAGCGTTTTATAAAGAATTCAAAATGTCTTTACTAATAAATAGATTTTATGCATATAAAAAACAGTCCCCCACCACTCGGGAAGATAACTTTTGTTACAGTAATTAAATCTTGTTACTTGTGTGCGTGCCTCTCTTATTGATTGCTGCCTGTGTTTTCGGTTATTTCGATCCCCCTTTCTCACACACGCGCACAAAAATGCATCTGCTTCACTCAGTTCCAATGGGCCTCCACTGACCGTGTGCTAGGGCTAAGCTATGCTAACAAGCTAGGCAGCCTGACAAAAACAATAAAAACTAAACACAAGGAAATAAACGACACATGTATTCAAGACAACGACAGCATCGTCTTCCTCTCCTCTCCAGGCGGGGTGTGAGGCCCCTCCCATATCAGCAGCATAGTGGGCAGAACCGCGTCCACGTAGAACGTAGAAAATAGAAACGTAGAAATAGAAGCTGGCCACCCCTTTGACGTCTTCCGCGGAGAGCATCAAAACAGCCAGCTCCGACAAAAAACAAACCTTAAAAGACGCTCGTGACCTCCAAGCAACAAGGTCAAAGGCTAACTCCGCAGGGGCCCCGAGTCCCGCCCCTTGCCTCATCCCCAGGGGGCCCCGACGGCTAACCCCTGGCCAACGGGGGGCCCCAGGCTGCAGTGGCAGACCCTTTACGGACTCCTCCAATAAGACACTCCCCTCTGACACACACGCATGGAGTCCAGAAGAGTCTGTGGTGTCCCTCTTGCTCCGTCCCCATCAGTCTTGTCTGTGTGCGTGTGTCCCTCTCTCTCTCTCTCTCTCTCTCTCTCTCTCTCACTCTCAGTCCAGCTTCTCCAGCACAGAGGGCACGTACACCAGGCTGAGCTCGCTGCCGAAGTCGCAGACGATGGCCGCGTTGTCGAGCACCAGCAGCTGGCGGACGCCCTGGCCGTCGCTGGTCTGGCCCAGGTACACCGTCTGCAGCAGGTCCCCGAAGTTCAGGTCCCAGAAGGACACGCAGCCCTGGCCCCCCGTCACCAGCAGGGAGTCCGAGATCACCCCTAGACTGTCCCCGCAGCCCACCTCCTGCAGGAGAGGGGGAGGTTAGCTTACTCAGGTTAGCACTCTTTACTGTTGGAGGGGAAAGGTGAGCCTAGCATTAGCTTTGTGTTCTTTACTCTTCAAGGGGAGAGGGAAGCCTAGTATTAGCTTAGCACTCTTTATTCCTCGAGGGAAGATGGTAGCCTAGCACTGGCATCGGAGGGGTTAGCCCAGCACTAACTTAGCGTGTTTTACTACTGGAGGGTAGAGGTCAGCTTAGTGTTCTTAACTCGTACAGAGTAGAGAGTAGCGAAAGCGTTAGCTTTCAGGGGTCGGATCTTAATTATGAATATATATTTAGATGGCTAAGTGTACAGAAGTTTTACCATACACCATAGTGTCACTATATCTAAATCACAAACATCCATAAAAAGGCAGTCAACGTCACTTGTTTTTGGTGGGGGACTGTCCTTTGCACCAATACAATCACATACAGTCAACACTTTTGGGATGGGATATATATGAAAATTGCTACTAAAAATGAAATTATACTGCTAAGATCGTAGATTATTTTGATTCAACATATGATAACCTGTATGGTTCCAGGTCGGGTCTCAAATCCTAGGGTTCGGCCAGAACGGTGAAGACCTCTAATCCCCAGCACAAGAACCACAGCCAATAAACAGCTGACTGAGAGATGACCCCGGCCCCACGCACATGCAGAGGCAGAACACGGGCATTGCAGTTCAACAGCACATACCTGCTGTATGGAGTACAGCTTGATGCCCGTACTTCGGTCCCAGATGCAGATGAGGTCGTCCAGCCCCGAGCTGATGACGCAGGTGTTGGTGCAGACCAGGGAGGTCACGTCGCCGCGGTGACCATACACATGGCTGACGCGACTTCCTGTGAGGACGTCCCACAGACAGATGGCGCCGTCTTGCCCCCCACTGGCCAAGACCATGGTCTGCAAGATGGGTTAGACGAGATGGTCACACAACAGCAGGTGTGGACATACACACACACACACACACACACACACACACACACACACACACACACACACACACACACACACACACACACACACACACACACACACACACACACACACACACACACACACACACACAAGAGAACGCCTCCCCCCCTAATATCCACCTTTGATATGAAATCATAATTAATGTACAATTCAATCAACAACAGGCTGTTTTGGTCATTGCATACCTTCTCTTATCATTATTTATTGACGGATCTACTCTCAGAACATTGACTTTAACAGCTACAGCTTTTTGGCTGTCTGAAAGAAGTGCAGCCCTCTGGCACGGAGCCAGAGAGAGAGACAGGCAGCCCACCTCGTCTATGTAGATGGCGGTGATGGCTCCGGAGTGGCCCTGCAGGGTGAACAGGCAGCAGGAGTCATCCAGCCGGTAAACCTGGGAACACGCAGGGGGAAATTGGGCCATTACATTACATTGATTTAGCTGATGCATTTTGTCCAAATCACTGACAATAAGTGTGCTCAAATGCGGAGACAAAGCCCATAAATGCGGGTAAATAAATATCCTATAAGGAGGAAACTCTGTAAGTGCTCCATTATAGAAACAAGTGATCCTTTTAGTGGTTGTTTTCATTGGCCGAGTCTCTTCAGATGAGATGTGAAGGGTTAAGGTGGAGCTGATGTCAGGGGGGAGCTCCTTCCATCGCTGCGGAGCGAGGACAGCAAACAATCAGGATGGTGCTGGGCGGCAGCTGGGGCCCCCCTTGAAGTGGGGGGGCCCCAAGCTGTTTAGCAGTCAGGGAGCAGAGAGCGGACCACAGTGTATTAAGAGTGAGGCAGGCAGAGAGGTTTCTCCTGCGTCCTCACTGAAATAGCTTCTAAAGCATGATCCCATTAACACAGACATGATTGGGGAGACACTCAATCAGCTCATGTGAAAGAGTGAATTTCCCTGCATTCCCTCATATGAACAAGTGGACATAACTGAAAACCAGTATAACAGAAATATCCGTGGTTCCAGTATGTCACGTCGTGTTTTACTACTCTGCCTGGAGGAAGGTGTTACAGGGCTCATGAGTGAATCAACCCGGCCCTCCGAAACAGAGAAGAAGCTTGGAAAAGACATCATGGAAAGAATGGCATTTATTAAGTTTGTCAGGTGTCAGATGTTGTCCGAAAGCACACGGGAGAAGTCTACCCCCAGGGCCTTCTGCCGGACAGGACTCAGAAAGTCAGGGGAGGAGGTATGAACAGCGACCGAGTTAGTGTATGGAGGGAACCAATTCATGTAGGAGGTGGTGGATGAGTGAGTCAAACACAGGACTTTGGCCCAGGAGACTTCGACTCCTGTCCCATGTTATTTAAAGTATGAGTATTTGGTTAGGTTTAGTGTTAGCGTTAACACATACATATCATTTTGTTAGGGACAGAAAGAATGACGTAAACCTAAGCAATGGCTTAGTTTGAGGTACAGTTAGGCTGTAGTTCATCCGGCCCATGGTTCCAGGGGAGTGGACGGCCTCCCTGGAGGTGAAGCGATATGTGAGGTGGGGTGTGACGTGCTGAGTGCCCACCCTGACGGTGTGGTCCTGGCTGCCGGTGACCACGCGGCCCGCGGCGGCCCTCAGCACGGTGATGGGCTTCTGGTGGGCGCACAGCACCGAGCGGGTCAGCTGACAGCTGATCAGGTCATCACTGCTGTAGCACGGGGAGGGGGGCATGGAGCCACGCCCAGGGGCCCCTGCAGGAGACACACACACAGACACAGACACAGACACAGACACACACACACACACACACACACACACACACACACACACACACACACACACACACACACACACACACACACACACACACACACACGATGTGAGACACCCACTTACAGCAGGTTAGCTGAAAAGTTCATCATCATATTAACAATGATTCCTAAGAAATGAAATAAAGTGTTGACCCAAATGCTACCATCCATTTCAACACGTCTACCGTTTAACCAACCAATCGTGTTAACTCCGACCCATCTATTAAGCTGGAGGCTGACCGTCATAAGGGTGTGGCTAGGTAATCTGCATCGCATCAGGGCTGTGTCTCACCTCTGTACTGCAGCAGCCCAGGAGGTTTGTTGAGCTCCACGGTGAAGAAGTCCAGAGACCCATCCAGCCGGGCGGCCACGATCCTGGGGGCGGGAGGGAGACAAAGAGAGAGATGCGTGCGTGAGTGAATTTGTGTGTTGCTGCCCATGTAAGTCGGGAGGGGGGGTGATATGGGGGGAAAAAAAGTCTAAATTAGATGTTGAAATCAGAAGTCATCGTTCAATGCTTTTATGAAAGCATTTGACAAAGCTTTTATTTAAAAAAAAATATTCGGACAAGTAAAGTCACTTAGATCCGCTAGCCTAAATAATTTACACTGGTTTTTTGTAAATGAAACCAGCAAACCGAAATCTTACGCTCACAAACCAAATGCAAAGAGATACTTCTTATTCATGGTGGTTACTATTCATTCAACAATGAATAACAATAACAACATAAAAAAAAAAGAAGAAATCCTCTTCGCCAACGGTTCTCCATGAACAAGAACCAATTTAAAGTTTTGGATTGGCAAAAAGTAGACAAAAGTGAACAGCGATGTGAACATTGAAGCTGAGCCTCTCTGGGAATTGAATCCTCCGCTCCACAGAGCCTCTGCTCTCTTCTGGACACCCGAGGGCATCGCTGTGTCGGCGCCGCCAGCGGGCCGGGCGCCCATCTCCTTACTGTTTAATTCATGAGGGAGCGCACAGCGCAAGCCCATAAGGCAAAGCCTAAACTTCACCTACCAGCAGAGAACTAGGGTTAGGATAACATTGATCGATCTTTAACCCTCCGAGTCTTAAGCTTGAGCAAAAGTACATCAAGATAGACGTTTGTGTTAAACAAAAAGGGAAGATTGTGTAGAGGAAATCTATCTTTATTCGTTACAGTCGCGTAACGAGTCATAGACCTGAAAAAGATGTGAGAAAAACTGAGGATCTCATTTGACTGCGATGAAAACACGCTATGGAACACGTTAAAAAGTGTTTTAACATGAGTGAGTGCGTGTTTGCATGCGTGCGTGCATGGGAGTGTGGGTGTTACCTGTTGTTGAGGAAGGCCAGGGCTGTTATTCCAGAGGCTCCCTCCTCGTTGCTGCAGCGTAGCGAGCCTTCGACTGCATCCCACAGCTGCAACAACAGAACATCCCATCGTTACTCACAATAACACCACGTGATATATTACCTTTTAGTCAAGTCTGAAGCTGCTTTTTAGCAGGGAAACCATTTCTTAGAATTTAAAATCAGGTCCACTATACAGGTCCACTACAGTCCACTATCGCAGAGAAATACATAGAGGCTTCAAGGAGACTAAACCAAAAACCTCTGGAACACCGCCCTCTTCAGGCCAACAGCGGTTACTGCAGACGTATTTCATGGTACCTGTAGCTTGCCGCTGCTCCTGCCTGCGGCGATCAGGTTTCCCCGGAGCTCCATGGCCCAGACGGAGCCCTCCCACTCCGCCGCGGGGGGGGGCCCGCAGGCGAAGCCCCGGTCCGGGGCCTCCACGGGGCTCCGCCTACAGTTGGCAAAGCCTGCCGTGGGCGGGGAGGAGGAGTAGGAAGGGGAGGGGTAGGCGGCGGGCGAGGGGGGCTCGTGCTCCGTGTAGGCGCGCTCCACCAGGCCGCCGTAGTCGAAGGCGGCGCCACGGGGCGGGGCGGCGTGGACGGAGGACGGGGGCAGCCGGGAGTCGAAGTTGGTGTCGATGAGGGGCGTGAGGTCCGGCTGGTCCGTGAAGAGGGGCGGGCGGAGGGGGGGCGCGTGCCGGCGGAACGGGAAGCCGCCGCCCTCGTCCTCCGACGCGCTGTCCCCGCCCACACAGGGGTCGCGACCCTCGCAGCCCAGGCTCTCCGGGTCGCAGGCGCCGCCCGCCCCGTCCCAGCTGGCGCCCCGCTGCTCCCAGCAGCCACTGCTGCTGCTGCGCCTCAGCCTGAGAGAGAGAGAGAGAGAGAGAGAGAGAGAGAGAGAGAGAGAGAGAGAGAGAGAGAGAGAGAGAGAGAGAGAGAGAGAGAGAGAGAGAGAGAGAGAGAGAGAGAGAGAGAGAGAGAGAGAGAGAGAGAGAGAGACAATAGGAGACAGAGAAAGACAGAGACAGAGAGAGAGAGAAAAAAGACAAAGGGGTGGGAGTTTCTGATGAGACGATTGATATATGCACAATATACTATCTTGCTAAATGTTCGTTTTTCGAATGACCCATGAAGTTTCTCTGCTCTGAACGCACGAGGAGGCCTGTGTTTCTAGGTGCAGGGCTGTAATCTCACTTGTGGTTGGGGATGACGGTAAGGCAGTCTCCGGTCTGGGCGTCCCACACACGGATCTGACCCGCCAGACAGCAGCTGGCCAGCAGCATCCCGTCACTCGCCAGACACTCTATGTCCTAGAGGTGGGGGAAAAAACAAACATTAAATATCAGAAACACGTTTGTTCTGCTACAGTTTATCTATTAAGGACACCAAACAACTCTTTCTGCCAAAAAAAACCAAGAGTAACTGACGGATAACCTTGGATCAAACGTCCAATCAGCGTCCAAGCCAGAGCCAATGAGAGCTTTGCATTGGGCCAATGCGTTTACAGCATTGCCAGAGCTGGCGATAGTTCTTTAGTTTTATGTTCCTAGCATTCAAAGGGTGGTCCTGCTTAAGCGGGGGATGTCCGTGTTGCCCACCATGCTGTGTCCCCTCAGCAGCAGCGGCGAGATCTCGCTGACTGGCGGCGAGTAGCCGTAGTCGTCGCAGGGCAGGTCGCCGCGGCGACGGCGTCCGTGGGAGACGCCGTTCTGGCCGTAGTTGCGTGGACAGAGAACCCGGTAGAGACAGAACAGCAGCAGGACAAGGAGGACGCCTGCAGCCAGGCCCAGAGCCGCTACCCTGCAGGGGGGGGGGAGGGGGAGGGTTCAACAGGTTCACCTTCTATCTCTTTGAATCATTTTGAACCGTAGTTAAAGGGGTTTGACTAAAGCCAAAGTGAAATGGGTGGTCAGCATATCAAAATAAAAATAGTTTGTTGAATTTGACATTGGTTTTAATAACTCTCCCCTTGATTTTCAACAAGGCCAACAGCTGGCATTCCATCTGAAGCATAGCCAACAGAAACGACCTAGCATGGAATATCCAGAGGAAAGTTCACACATACACAGTAACCCAGGAAACCCTGAACCCCCGGTGGTGAAGGAACAGTACTGCTGTGTATTGACCTCACATTCGCACGCTAACACACTTGGTGTGGAATGTAGCATTGGTGCGCCAGCAGACACTGACTCAGCAATGTGACCGAGCACGTGTTGACAACCATGCATTGTATATTTCATATTGGATGGGAACAATGGATTTGATATGGACCGTTGCTACTGTGGGCCTCTAACCCTGTTGGTGTGGGCCTCATCCCTGGTAGTATGGGTCTTAACCCAGGTACAGTGGGGCTCAACCCTGGTAGTATGGGTCTTAACCCTGTAACCCTGGTAGTGTGGGACTCAACCCTGTAACCCTGGTAGAGTGGGACTCAACCCTGTAACCCTGGTAGAGTGGGACTCAACCCTGTAACCCTGGTAGAGTGGGACTCAACCCTGTCACCCTGGTAGAGTGGGACTCAACCCTGTAACCCTGGTGGTGTGGGTCCCAAGCTATCCATACAGGGGCCTCAGTGACTAGACTCCCGGGTGCAGGGAACAGAGCCCTGATTGATCAGGGTCTGGTGTCGACAAATAGTGACAACTTTCCCAGCGCAGCAAGATGACGGAGCAAAATCGACACATTGTGTGTGTGTGTGTTTGTCTCAGGAAAGAGGGCCGGGACAATGAGGAGAGTTAATGCTAATGGTTGACATCTGGCCTTGGGACTCTCAGGAATCCAACCCAATGATGTGTGTTTAGCTAGGCTTTTCTTACGATGCCTACTTAGGATTTACAGTCACCAACATGTATTTTGGGAGACACATCTGATCTAAATGGACTGACAGTGAATACAGTTAGGGCTTCAAAGCTAAGTAAGTGGTTAGCGAGCTTGCTTAAAAAGGCTTCAATGTAGCGGGATTGGGTTAAGGGCATTGGGGATTTAACTCAGAGCCTTTGGTTTGGAATCCAACCTCCAAGCTACCAGACTCAAAAGATCCACCCTAAGATTGAGATTCTGACTTTTGATTCAAAGATGACCCTAATACTAAACACCATACATTCTGTTGAGGGGGTAAATACCTATATCCTTAATGCAGCGAAAGTGGGTATCAACTCTCCCTTTGCGGTGCAAAATCTGTCTTCGATAAGGCATGATCAGGATTATTGAGACGGCTGTTTTGCGTTGGTCAAAGTGGTAACCTTTGTGTGTGTTTCAAAGCCTGCCAACCAGACAGTCGATACAGATTTAAATAGACCAATGAGGAAGTGCGAAAGTGAGAGTAGACCCCGGTCTATAAACCAAAGAGGAGAGACGGTTACTCTCACCACCGCGACGTCACGTATCTCTGGAATCTTACGAGTAATCTGTCAGCCAATGGCGCGGGGCAGAGCGGGTGAGTGTGTGGGCCTCAGAGTGTGGGAGCCAATGGTTTGGGAAAAGGGGACGGCACACATACATTAGTCTTTGTCCAGTGCCATCTGTGTGGGCGTGTGTCTGTGCGTGTGTGTTGTTCTGATAAGGTAGCCATAAACCAAATGGCCTTCCACAGACCCTGACCCAGAGATACAGTGTGTTTTGACACATGCTGAGGAAGTGAATTAACTGTTTACATGCCACTTGATATCAATGGTAAAACTGACCATTTTTCTGAAAGCAATGTTTCTGTGCTTCTTAAATAAACTTCTGCATTAATAAATACCATTATTATCTTGATTGAGATAGTTTTAGAAGACTTCAGGAAAAATATAACAGACCAAGAAATGTTAATTGTGTGTTTGTGTGTGTAGTACACAAAGATGCACAGAGGTTTAACAGCGCGCGTGCGCGTGTGTGTGCATGACAATGTTCATGTCTCCCATTTTGACACCTTGTCCAACAAGACTTTGATCGTCGACCTTGGGGAACATCTGGTATCTGTGTGACCATGGCCTTGGGGTGAAACTACCTTAGCCTTCAGCTGGAGCAAAATCCCCCCCACCCACACCTCCAAATATTTACAATAATCGTTCAATCAGCTTCAAGGACATAGGTCTCAGAGACTGGGAAGTGGGAACTAAACTACAACACCGACTATAACCAACCAGTGCACTACATTTCCCACGTTGCCCTTTGTGTGTATCGACTATTGTTACTTGACATTTCCGCAACACTGGAGAAGACAACTGCTGTTAAGTTGCCACTAGAGACTGGGCTTTGCCTTCCTGTCGGGAGTGACCTAGAAACATGAAACTAGGAAGTATCGTGCTTCAGATCCCAGCTCCTCGAGTCAGAACGTGAACCGAGCACAAAAGGATCATTAAAAAATATATACACATATACAAAAGAAACGGTCCTTATTGTCTACCTAAATCTGTACAAATATACAGCCTAGGCCAGGAAGATGACACAATATTCAGTTTGTCATCCTGTAGAAATGTGGGGAGGTTGAGCACGATTGTTGTGAAAGGACTGCCTGTACGTCAGTATGTCCGTACGACTGACTGTCCAACTGACTGAGCGAGTGAGTGACTGAGTGAGTACTCACTTGTACAGGGTGAGGTCGGCAGCCTGCAGGTCCGGGCTGGAGAACTTGGGGATTGGGTCTGGGGGGAGCCGTGCGTCCTGGGGGTGGCGGGGGGTCTCCGGTGCCTCCTGGGGGCCGAGGTGCAGCGTGACGGGGATGACGGGCAGGATGCTGATGTACCTGCCGACGGGAAACGGAGTAGCGAGGGTGACTGGAGGACCATGGATGCAGATGGGTTAGTGGTGGTATAAAGCCGCTGTTTGTAGTCAGTGGAAGAAGGAAGGCCAATAATATCAGACGATACACGATCGCAACAAGGCTGCATCAGACAATTATATTGAAGATAGTGAGATTGGGATTAGGTCAATTAGGCCAATGACCGAATTACGTTCGGCACAATTGGCCCAACTCGCATTGAGACTGAAAGTTGTGCCAAGCACTTAGACAAAGAGGTCATGGACACCCCCCTCCCCCCCAAAAAAAACGTATTTAGGCCTGCTGCTAAGCAGACGTATCCAAATCCGTCCTGCCAAACCCAGGCTGGGGAAAATACACATGAATAGTGTTTAAAGCCCCCTTTTCAAGCAGTAAAGAAAAGGGAAGAAAAGGGGGGAGAAATAGCGAAACAGGCAGGGGCGGTGTGACCTAGTCTGGGGGTCGTATTGCCATGGCCCACCCACCTCTTGGCCAGCGTGATGTTGTAGTAGCTGAAGAGCGAGGGCCAGTGCCTGAAGGACAGCCTCCTCCAGCCCTCCTCGTCCTCCGCCCCCCAGGGCACCTGGGTGGCGGCGGGGGGGCCCCTGGGCTGCTCCTGGACCCGGCCCGGGGCTAGGTGGCGCTGGGACTGGTTTTCGGGTAAGGGCGTGGCCTCGCGGGCCGGCAGCACGCTGAGGGCCTTGGCGGGGTCCCCCCCCGGGAAGACCGGGGCCATCCCGCCCAGGTGAGGGGGCTGCCCCCCGCCGCCCCCGGGGTCCCCCAGGTGACTCTGCTCCGACACCTGGGCGGCCAGGTAGGTGCGCAGGCCGGCTGGGTCCGTGTACACCAGGATACCGATCCAGATCACCGTGCCCACCTGCGCACACGGCGGGCTCCGTCGGTGAGGTCACGTTTTAACAGGACAGATTACACACAATTCATCTCGAGGACAGACAGACAGACAGACAGTTTGATCTGTCAGACAGGCAGGCATCCTGATCTGTTTGTTTTGAGATGGGATACGAAAAGGAACCGAAATGAAACCCGCTCCTTCCTTATTTAGTTTCCTATGCATTGAGAGTGCAGTTTCTAGAGTGCTCCTGACCACTGGGATAAAAAGACGTCGGGTAACGGGGGTTAAACGAGTGTTGACGTTTGGTTGAATCCTATCTGTGAATCTGATGGTGATCCAGGGAACTGTCTGCCTCCTACATATACCAGGTGCAACAGACCCTGGCAGACCTCTGCCATACAAAAATGTTTACATTTCCGTTCCTTTCCCCCGCCCCCCTCCCCCCATACACAAACACACACACACAAACGCACGTGTAACAGGTTATCAGTTGTCAAAGGTGAAAGTCTCAACTCATCGCTCTCCCAGTAAACACAACAGTCACTCCTGCACGGGTTTGGGAATGGTTTGAAGCCTGATAATCCTTATGCTACCAGAGATCCATTGAAACCTTGCACATAATTGCATTCATAGCTTTCAATTACTGAGAAGCGCAACCAGACCCTCACCCAAACCAATCAACCAATCAGAGGACAGATCCCAGAGCCCAGCCCCCCATTCCCCTACCATGATAATGCGCTGGGCCAGGCGGGTGCGAGCCAAGAAGTAGACCACGCGAAGCCTCTTCGGCAGCCGCAGGTTCCTGAAGGCGGGGGTCTGCAGGGTGATGGTGTGGGGGGAGGGCCGCGGGGGTGGGGGGGCCTCCCGGGGCCGCAGGGGGCCCGGCTTGGGGGGAGGGAGGCCCGCCTCGGCTGGGAGACGGCGGTTCAGGTCGGCGAGCTGAGTGGGCCGGACAAGGAGGCTGCTGTTACAGGGTGTGTGGGAGTGCATCTGTGGGAGTGCATCTCTGTGTGTGTGTGTGTGTGTGTGTGTGTGTGTGTGTGTGTGTGTGTGTGTGTGTGTGTGTGTGTGTGTGTGTGTGTGTGTGTGTGTGTGTGTGTGTGTGTGTGTGTGTCTGCGCGCGCGTGCGTGCGTGTGTGTAATCTTGTGAGAGCAAGTGGAATGTTGAGACAGTGATAGTTTAATAATCCTCTTTTAAGCCTTCTAATTGAAACAAAAAAAAGTATAAAGATATCTATGTTTAGGGATTGCTAAATCAGACAAAGCACTGGTGATGAATGCAACCGCATTAGCCATCGTCTGCTTCGATCCAATATTCAGGCCACACTATAACGGATCTATTCTCTTCCACTACTCCTATGATAACAGCTAATTTCAGTGGAAAATTGTTTCACTGGGTCGTAAGCACATCTAAACAGAAATCTTGAGAAACTAAAGATCCCTAGTGTTCATCTCCATGTGAAAGATATGCATCGCTCCATTAGTATGGGTGCTTATGCCCCTCTATGCAGCAAATCGAAATCAACAGTGCAGCGTTGAAGAGGGCATGTGTGCCCTTTCCAGACACATTATTCAAAGTGGTCCACAGGGACATAAGTGCACCCATTATTTTGTGTTAAATCAATTTCAATTCAGTTTCAGTGTTTGACTATGACTGTGGACGTTGACGGGCACCCTCAAGACAGAGATAAAACAAGCTCAAGGTGCTACACACTACCTAGTCTCAGCTGCTGATGTCAGGGTTTCCACCAGGTTAACCTGTGTGTGTGTGTGTGTGTGTGTGTGTGTGTGTGTGTGTGTGTGTGTGTGTGTGTGTGTGTGTGTGTGTGTGTGTGTGTGTGTGTGTGTGTGTGTGTGTGTGTGCCTGAGAAACCATTCAACTGCTTAGGGAGGTAATCACCAGTGAGTTACACCCTACAGAAATGCAGCGGTACAGGTTTCATAGGAGAGAGGACATACAACACAAAAGGGCGGACTATCAACAAGAAATATGACACATTTTGAGACCTAGTCATCCCAGTAGCTCAGTGCTCATTGTAGTGCGCTATTGGGGAATTGGTGTGCGATCTATATATATCTAAGGACAACAAACAAAGTAGTGACGTGAAAAACAAATACTAGAAATAAGGAACAAACCCCACTTCCTGTTCCACGCCCACACACTGGGTGTGTGGGTGTGGAACAGGTCAGAACCGGACTAGATTTGAGTCCTCTCTCCTCACTAGCAACAGATGTCTATCTATAGCACATTGGTGAAGCAGTGTGTCTGTGCATGTGTTGTTGTGTGTGTGTGTGTGTGTGTGCGTGCGTGCGTGCGTGCGTGTGTGTATTCTCACCTCCATGCGGCGGATGTCTATAGAGAGCACGGTGGTGAAGAAGAACATCTGCAGGAAGAAGTCTGACACCAGGCCCACCACAGCGAACAGACAGAACTCCTACACCACACACCATAACCGTCAACATTTGACCTTTACACACACACACAAGTGTGTGACACGATGTCCAGTACACTGTTATTTTGTTGAACATGTAGACCACTTGTGGAACATGGAGATCGTAGGCTATGGTGGTGTAATGTTATCTTTAAAATGCAATAAACAGATTAATATGTAGCAGATGTCAATTTACTTTGTTATACTCCCCGTTTTCTTTAGATTTAACAAAAATCCTACTTGACTTAATTATTGCCTGATTTACCATGCTGCTAGTGGATTGCATTCATTACAATCCTAAAAAAGCCATGTCTTGGATTATCAAAAGTTATAGATTTTTTCTTCTCAGCAGTAGTTAAAGACTTGCTGGGTGCTGAACTATGAGACATACCTGAATGGCCGGGACCAGTGTGAAGTAGCCAATGAGAATAATGCAAAGTTCAGTAGCCATGTTCTTCATGATAGACCAGCTTTCATTACTGAGACCTGGCAACACAGCAACCAATCAACAGCTGTCATTATGGAGAACTGGCAACACATCAACCAATCAACAGCCGCCATTATTGATAACCAGGAACAACTGGAAGAGTCTGACAATTAAACGTACCAGCAAAATCACAAGTTTTCATTCAAGTTGATACAATGGGAAAAAGGGATATGAATATTTATCACTCAGACGGTAATTCTTTATAAATCATCATCATCAAAGGGGTCACAGCAGCAAAAGTACATTTTTGGTATTTTATTGCCATTGTTATTAGTGAGTGAAGTTACGTCATTACACACACAATGACAAAACACACACACACAAAACGCACCCTGAGCGATGCGTAGTTTGACCTCCAGGTCAACAGGGGTAGACACCACAGACTTGGTGAGCACCAGCACATTCTCCAGACCGATGACCACCACAAGGTAAGGGAAGATCTCCCTTCGGAGAAAGGCAGAGTGACAAATATCAGTGCTACAGCAGCCTCCCATATATAGGTAAGATGGGAATTAACAGGCAAATAAACTGTTCCATGTTCATGTAAGAAATCAATTCAGAAAGAAAGCCACACACACACACACACACACACACACACACACACACACACACACACACACACACACACACACACACACACACACACACACACACACACACACACACACACACACACACACACACACTAGGAAGGCAGAACAGAACAGAATGTACATGTTTCTACATTTCCGATGGTATAATACATCTGCATTGGGTAGGTGGAGGATCCAGGTATGTCACCTGCCGCATCCAAAAATGTGTGTAACCAGGCAACCATAGTCGCCTAGGCGACCAGAGAGACGTCTTAACTCAACCTCTCGTTACATCAGCCACGCTCGTTAGCTATGTAAACAACACCGGGCTCACACCGGCTTTATCTGATAATCGTCATCGTGTTGTGATGAATTCACCGTGCCGATGATGTTTATTCAATCATTTTTTGGGATTGGCTTTGATGGGGGAAATTCCTGGTGAATTAAATAAGAGCCCTCCCATGATCAGTTTGCTGAGGAATTGACTTGTGTCCTTAGTGACAGAGTGCAGTGGAGGACTTTCTCATCCCTGAAGTCTTCCTCCAAGGGGACTCTTTGATCATGATGCCTTTTCACCTTCATGTTGTAATGATTAACCATGCTATGATTAAACCTGACGCTATCGGGTGATCGAAGATACAGTCAGTTACTGTCGCAAAAGGTGTTGATATTTTCACACTGATCAATGTTCTCCGGAGAACACCACGGTGACCGGTTACACCGTCGTTTAGTTTAGTTTAGTTTATTTAGGCTGAATTATTTCAGCCTGTCTTTGTAGAGATTACCATTCGTCCGGATACCCGTGAGACTATCCTGATATTTAACCCTCTAGCCTGCATTGAAGGACAATGTCAAGCATTGATTGCGGAGTTGAAGACATTATTTCCAGCTTTAATTAATGCTTGTAAAGGTTTTCTGAAAACATGGTGAATAGTTGACAAAAGGAAATGACACGCTAGGACTAGAGCTATTCACAAGGGAAAACGCTTCGTTCCAGAACGTGCCTGGCCTTTGTCGATGGTTCTTGAACTCAGTCAATTTGTGCTCATCCAGACAGTGGGAGTGCGTGTGTAGGATGGCTGGTTTAGGCAGCATCAACTGGCCGAGTCTGATTGGACTCTGGGGATAAGTGAGGCTGCACACCATGCACGTTGAGTACAGTTCAGTGTGCACAGGATAAACCAGCCATCTCCACACACACTCGATCCCCCCCCCATTCCCCTCGGTTGTTGAGAAAATCGTAGGACAGACAAACAGGCATTCAGCGACAGCCCTAATTATAGTTAGACAATAATAGAAGTGACAGTGGGAAGGGTGTGAATTAAATCCCACGGGTGGCGTACACAACACTAACATTGGTAACCGTGACAACAGTATCGTCAATGCAAATCAAGCCATGTCACACAGTGTGCAACATAATTGCACACTGTGTGGACAGTGGATACAAACACACAACTTGAGTACATAATTGCACACTGTGTGGACAGTGGACAGAAACACACAACTTGAGTACATAATTGCTGAAAAGTGTGATGTGTGCTTCTGTGTATGATTTAAATCAAATCACATGATTGCGCACGCATGTGTTGTTGAGTAAAGGTGTGTGTGTGGTGTGTGGTGTGTGTGTGTGCATGCGAGTTTCTCTCCGTACCCTCCATTGAGCGTGGGTGTCAGACCAAACAGCGTGCACAGCCCCACAGACATGAGCAGGGAGCTGAGGACCGTTACCACGGCAGCCAGGGCCAGGCCCCACTTGGACTTGACCATGTCGATTTTACCTAGGAGGGAGAAGACCGTGTGGCATTCAGAGGAAGTTACATCCATCCCTTTCTTAAATTAGGGTTAACTACAAGGAATTAAATGTATTCAATGATTAACTGTTATGATGTGTTTTACCACCAGGTGTGACATAGATATGGCAGTACAAGCCATTTCAGAATACACCAAGCCATCACACCTGGTGGTAAAATAAGGGCCCCTAAGCACTATTTATAAAGGCAGGAAAAGAGTGTTGTGACTCAGACTGTGCCAAATAGCAACCACTAATTCCTATCAACCTGTGTGTGTGTGTGTGTGTGTGTGTGTGTGTGTGTGTGTGTGTGTGTGTGTGTGTGTGTGTGTGTGTGTGTGTGTGTGTGTGTGTGTGTGTGTGTGTGTGTGTGTGTGTGTGTGTGTGTGTGTGTGTGTGTGTGTGCAGCTCAGCCTTTGTGGAGCTAATATTTGTGTTGGCCAGCGGCTGGTTTGCCAGCCAGGGAGTTATGATAGTGGCAGAGATTGTTCCTTTATGAGGATTATCCCAGTACCAGACAGGAACAGCCTTGGCACACACGCACATACACAAACCCACACACGTGATGCCGGGGTTAATTCTGGAGGTTTCTGTTGCACAGTCCAAAATATGTACAGGAGATAATGTACTGTACAACAATTATTGAATTTTAGAAAAGTGTACTGACCAAAACATGATTTTTTGATTTGTCACACAAGCTTGTATTTGAACACTTTATAACTGAATTGTGTGGTTTAAAAATAAAGCCAAGAACAAAGCTGAAAGCCAGCAAGTCCATCAGGGAACTCATTATCCAGCCCGAGAGCCAAACAGATAACTCAATACCCACCCAGCCAATGTTATTCAGCCAGCCGGGGTCAGCCTATCAGAACGCATGCTTTCAAGCTACACAGTCGATCAAGCAAAGACCCATCCAGCCAGCCATTCAGTGATCAAGTCACAGGCTAAAATAAGGGATTGTTTTGTAATCATTTTGAATAAGAATAAGCGGGAAACAAACGCCCTTATGGAGAACGTTGGAGCCTAAAGAAGGCAAAGCCTTCATTACTACTGAAGCATGGCTGGTGAGGGGCTGGTGTTGAGGGAGACTCACGGGTGGAGAAGTAGATGTAGGCGAACAGGATGATGTAGGTGGTGACGAGGGGGATGAGTTCGGCGATGCCGATCTCCTCCTTGAAGTGGACGTGCACCATGTGCTCCTCCCCCAGACTGCAGTTGGCCGACGGATGGAGCTGCTTTAGCCGCGCACGCAGGCTCCCCAAGAAGCTGCACACACACACACACACACACACACACACACACACACACACACTTTTAATAAATGCAGGAGCAAAAAAGGGTAGTTGACAAGTTGAAAGACACTGGGTTTGATACGCAATGCCCTATAGGGACCTGTAGGCATGCTTGAGCGAGGTGTCGAACACTAACCCTGCTCCTTGATGACATGTAGCAGTCTACACTTAAACAGTTAAAAGGGATAAAAGTGTCTGCTGAATGAGTATGTAGTAAATAGTTTGATATTATCCACAAAAACAATAGAAACTCTATGAGTAAGGCACTGCCCACACCTATCAGATGACCTACAGAGTGTGACGGCTTTATGGGTTTCATACAGTGACCCATTTGTCTAGCATGTGACAACAGCCGATACCTGGCATGCTTCCAGGCTGGGAGGAAGCATTACCCAACGACTAAGCAATAGTAAATATGATTCATGTTATACAGCCCAAACACTCTCACAAGTGTGATAGTCTTTGGGTGTGTGTGTGTCTTATCTGTCTGTCTCTGTGTATGTCTGTACAGTAGGTTCTATGCCTGAGTTGGCCAAAAGTATGTGCGTGCATCTCTGTTCATGTCTGTCTGGTATGTTTTCAGAGTGAGTGTATGCGTGTGAGTGAGTGAATGAGTGAGGGTCATACCCTGCATCGTAGGTGCTCAGGGCTATGGTGATGGTGTAGGTTACCACCCGCTTCTTGCTGTAGTGGCTGACCCCAGTGTGTTTCCCCGGGACCCCGAACAGCAGGTCTGAAAACAGACACAACACTCATTGTTACCAGGCGCTTATAAGATTCACTCATCCCTGAGCACTGGTGTCCAATTAGCTCAAGAGGTGGCTTGTTCGATTCTCAGAAATACTGCAAATAACACCCAGTTGCACTCTGAAAACTAGCTTGGCATCTTGACTTGACTTGCTGCCACCTGATGAATTTGTGAAATTGGGAATGAGAAATTTAAAAGTATACGTACATACATACATACATACTAGGGCCCGACCGATATTGATTTTTGAGTGCCGATGCCGATGCCGATTATTTTCAGAGAAAAATTACGATTACGATTTAATTGGCCGATTAAAAGAACGTGCCTGGCAAAAAAAAAAAAACGTAAGCATATAAAACGTAGTTTTTGATACCTTAAATATACTTTAAACACTTTTGACGAATATGTGAATTGAATGCAGAACCTTTGAGTGTTTTGGAATACATTTACAGTCAAAAATTTGTGTAATTTAAAATGTAAAATAAATAACCAACTCCCAATGTGCTGCGCTCGTGAGCAGTGACTAACACGTGCGTGCTGAGCAGTATGGTCTCACCGTTACAGTCTAAAGTATAACAAATTAACATGGCCTGGGACCTAAGAAAAACAGGCACAACATGCTCAAACAACGCGTCTTGTGTACATTGGTGAGGTGAGCGAGCAGCTGCCTGAGCGAGTGTGCTTTCATGTTGTACGGTAAAATCCAATCTCCTCTTTTTTACTCCAGCTAAAGTTGCTAGTTAGCTAGGCGAGTAGGAGCGCAATCTGCAGGATACGAAGCGCAATAACATTTCTAAAAAAAAATCGGTTGTAATCTGCGTCTTTTTGGCACATGTCGATTATTTTCAAAAAGGCTATAATCGGCCGATTAAATCGGCAGGCCGATGAATCGGTCGGGCCCTAATACATACATACATACATACATACATACATACATATATACATGCATACATACATACATACATACATACATACATACATACATACATACATACATACATACATACATACATACATACACACATACAATTATATTGCTTATCTTATAACATATTCCAACTTGTCAGTTCTTCAACCTGCTTCCTGTTTTCTCTCATCGCTGACTCTTGGTCCTCTCTCTTCCTCGGCTGCCTCTGTCCAGGTACCCCCATTACTCCACCTCCATTATCCCCTTCCTCCCCCCTCACCAACTTACTCGTTCTGTTTTTCATGTCCTAAATCTCCCCAACTTCCTCCTCCTCTCTCTCCCCCTCAAACCCCCATACTCCTTCTCCTCCCCTCCTCAATTTCCTTTTTCTCCTCCGCCCCATCCTCCTCCTCCCCCTTCCTCCTCCTCCTCTACCACCCCACCATCCTCCTCCTCCCCCTTCCTCCTCCTCCTCTACCACCCCACCATCCTCCTCCTCCCCCTTCCTCCTCCTCCTCTACCACCCCACCATCCTCCTCCTCCCCCTTCCTCCTCCTCCTCTACCACCCCACCAACCTCCTCCCTTCCTCCTCCTCCTCCACCACCCCACCATCCTCCTCCTCCCCCTTCCTCCTCCTCCTCTACCACCCCACCATCCTCCTCCCCCTTCCTCCTCCTCCTCCACCACCCCACCATCCTCCTCCCCCTACCACTGCCCCGTCTCCCAGCCTCTACTCCTACCTCTCAGCGTGGCCGAGGTGTGCAGGCCTTTGGGCTCGTGCTTCTGGACGGTCTTCAGGAGGTCAGGGTCCGAGTCGAAGAGCTCTTGCTGGTTCTGCCAATAGTTGCCGGGGGACACCAGCAGACAGCCATGCTCCGGCAGGACCGTCTGCATCCGCCGTAACCCCGGCAACAGGTCTGTCACTTGGAGACACAAGTGTTCCAGACTCTGCACCCCAGAGCTGGCCCGAGGAGGAGGAGGAGGAGAATGGGTCGATTAGAGGTCCAGAAATAAAAAGGAGAGCAGCTGGTTGATCTGCTTTGTGCTTGCATTATATCTCTGCCTATTCTGCACTAAATTTTCTCTTAACGCCCCTTGGAAACCGGGATCCCTCTTGTGTTTTCCTTCACCAGGTTTCTTCCCCTGGAGCTTTGTGAAGGGCTTTGGCTTAGAGCCAGTTGTTCAATGTTGGCCTGAAACACCATTTGAGACCGGAACTTTGATCCAGCCCTTGTTCTGATAAAGAAAATGACCCCAACATTCCTCAAATCAAGGAAGTATGCCGATAAAATACCTTCCAACTGTTTGTTGCTGCTGCTCTTAAGATAAGGTCAGTGTTTGCAGTCAGCACTGGCGCTGTATCTTATCTTGGCTCAAGCTTTCAATGATTTTTTTAAACAGATAAAAAAACGAACAAGGTTCACTGTAAGTTTGTAACCATCCTCTTTTTTTGTATGTGCATTATAACTACCAAAGAAACCATGATAGAGTGACTTCATACAATGATCCTGGTCAGGTTTCAGCGCTAAACACTGCTAGACCCACGACTGGACCACTAAGTGTGCCTTTCACCTCCAGCTCAAGATCACATGAATATATTTAGCCTGTGGACGATCGCGCATCTCACTATAATTAATTTGAGTATATTTTTCTTCTCTTTTTCTAAGAGTCCTTGCATAATCGAGTACCGCCCTACAAAACAAGGAGAGGAGGAAGGAAGAGGAGCTCCAAGGATACCTGTCTGAGTGGACATGGTTCCTGATCTCTTCCAGCAGGGTGAACACCTGTCCCAGCGGCGGGCGGAAGGCGTCCACCGGGAGCAGGTTGGAGCCCCACGGAGACACCGCTGCCTTCACCAGGACCTGCTGGATGTAGGCTACCGGCGGACCCCGGTACTGCAACACACACACACACACACACACACACACACACACACACACACACACACACACACACACACACACACACACACACACACACACACACACACACACACACACACACACACACACACACACACACACACACACTTAGATGGATGCAGTCGTACTCATTTACATTTGTTGCATAATGTATACAGATATAGAGTTTTCATTCTATCTACAATAATTAAACTAATAAATCCGTGCAATCCGCACCCGAACGGCATTTACCATTCCTGAACGGCACACGCCGTTCCACCTGAACGGCAGTTAACGGCAGTTAACGGCATATGCCGTTCCAGAACGGCATGTGCCATGGTATGTCAGTGGTTGCGGTGGCACGTGCCACAGGCCAATAAACTATCTCGGCGCTACTGGGCTTTTAAGAACAATAGGTTAATTAGAGAGAAGAGAATCCGTGTTGAGGAGAGGTTAACGGCAGCACACCGGTGCAGGAAGATGAGACCCGGGCGGCCAGAAGACATGTTCCTTTATTATGGATGAGCCTCCATCTCAGAATCGTAGTCAGACTGTGTGTGTGTGTTTAACCATCTCAGTTGTGGTAGAGTGTGTGTGCATGAATGTATAGCTTTCAGTTGTTGTGACAGGGCAAGTGTGTGCCTCTGTTTAAATATCCCAGAGTGTGTGTCTGTGCCTGTGCGTGAGTACGTGACTGAGTGTTGACATTTTCAGCACCTACCCAGTCGGGCCGTTCAACAGGGTCCCCCAGAGGATTGTGGGAAGGCGAGGCATAGCCCCTGACGGCGGTGGTGAACTCCACAGGGCCCGTCCCCGGCAGCGGCAGCCGCAACAACGGGTAGCTGAATGCAACCAGAGAAACATTCAGCCATTAGGGAGTGACTGAGGGACTGAGTGAGTGAGTGAGTGAGTGAGTGAGTGAGTGAGTGAGTGAGTGAGTGAGTGAGTGAGTGAGTGAGTGAGTGAGTGAGTGAGTGAGTGAGTGAGTGAGTGAGTGAGTGAGTGAGTGAGTGAGTGAGTGGATAAAAACTAAGTGCAAATTTAGATAATCTCCTTGTAAAATGTGTCATAATATTTTAGCATTTTAAACTATTCTGTTGAATTGTTTTTGGTTGCTGGAGATCCATCCAGAAAGAAGAGAATGCACTCTTAATTATACACTGCTGCTTTATATTTTAAATCACTTTGTGATTGTTTCTTTTTTTACACTGGGTCAACAACATTTCCCTCAATTTGCAACAGTGGCTGCAAGCCAAACTTGCAAAAGTATATAACTGGGGGGGAACATTGACTACACAAAGTGGCAGAGACTGACCGACACAGACAGACAGGTATGGTTACGAAACAGCACTCTATCTTCTGCAGTGAAAGGCAAAGCAGACCTGTGTTGTGCTAATGACATTCCCCCTCCGACCAGAACACAGTCTCCTCAGAGAACCTGAAACCAGGGCCTCTGGGGGCTTTTGTTGCCAAATTAAGTATTAACTCAAGAGACAACTCCCCATCCCCCCACCCCACATGATCCCTCACCCCTCTTTCTCCCCGGAGAATGGGCCGGCTCCGATGAAACCAACTGAGCACATTTAGCAACCAACAGCGGGAGTTTGGGGCCGATGTGTGTGTGTGTGTGTGTGTGTGTGTGTGTGTGTGTGTGTGTGTGTGTGTGTGTGTGTGTGTGTGTGTGTGTGTGTGTGTGTGTGTGTGTGTGTGTATGTATGTATGCATGCATGTACGTATGTATGTATGTATGTATTTGTGTGTGTGTGTGTGCGTGTGTGAGATATAGCTTTTGATAGCGGATGTGTGTGAGAGCTCGCTTGTGCGTGTGAGGTTTGTGTTTGTGTGTCTGTACGTATGTGATAGCTCATGTGTGTGAGAAAGAACTTGTGCTTGTGA
>NC_044058.1:12510168-12520168 GCF_902167405.1 Gadus morhua
GCAGTAGTATTAATAGGAACAACACAGGCATAAGCAGCCACAACTAGCAATCGTAGAAATAGTAGTTATAGCAACCCCACAAGCATTAGCAACAGCAATAGCAATAGCAGTAGCAGTAGCAGTAGCCATGTTAGGAGTTGTAGTAATTGCCGCTACTGTAGCAATAGCCGTGGTCGAAAACATACGAGCACTAGAACGAGTAGCACCGGGGTCCCTACCAGCAGGTGAGGATGCTGGCGGAGGTGAAGAGGATGATGGGTACGGGGTAGGAGGCACACAGCAGCCCATGGTGGTAGAAGGCCGCTGAGATCTTCTGTCTGAGCCGCTCGCGCAGCGTCATCCTGGCGGGCGGGGTCAGCTGCCGGCCATCGGGGGGGAGCGGGGCGCGCCCGGGGAAGAGGCGGCGCGGGGCATCCAAGGACCTGCGGAGAGACAGGGGGCGGCCCGTCAGACTGGGGGAGGGAGTACATGTGTCCGGGTCCTAGGGACCGGGATCCCCAGGCCCATACAATAGTCCCCATCACATGCTGTTGCAGGCTGGTTGTTTCTTAATTTACTCTGCTTACCCTGATTCAACACATTTTGGCCGATATATCGGTGCCCTAGTTACAGTTTGCTGAGACAGTTACCTATGTCCTCCTAAATAATGTATTGGCAATTAAAATGTATCAAATCAATATCATACATAAATAAATGGATCAAAATTAGAGCTGTCAGTTAAACGCGTTATTAACGGCGTTAACGCAAACCAAATTTAACGGCGTTAAATTTTTTATCGCGCGATTAACGCAATTATTTTATAAAAAAAAAAAAAAAAAACTTTTTTTTTTTTTTTTCTTTGGCTCAAAACAAAGAAGCAGTAGCCTGACTGCTATGTTCAAATGACATTTGTTCAAAGCAGTCGTTTAATTGCACTATAGGCTCTTTTTTTGTATCGTCCTGTTTTGATCAGTGTATATGCCAATGTTATCATTAAAAATCATTTGCACAAGGCAAGCCGATGCACTTCACCATGTTGATAAGAGAATTAAAATGAGAAGAATTATGGGACAAAAAAATCAAGGGATATTTAGCATAGAAAAATAATTTGTGATTAATCGCGATTAATTAGAGTTAACTATGACATTAATGCGATTAATCACGATTAAATATTTTAATCGCTTGACAGCTCTAATCAAAATACATTCAAGAATGTAGTGTGGCGATTGTCCCACTGCAAGAACAATAATAAAATAAAAAACTGAATGCAATAATAATAAAAGCATTGCAATGCATTGCAAGTAGTGGTTACTAAAGAGCTTATTTATCTAATAAGCTATTAATCCCCCTCTCTCCACCTCAACTTCACTGTATAATATTGCTGTCCAGATATCTTAAAATGAAGAGATTTAACAAAATAATCATAAATGTCATTGTCAATCTTATTCAGCTAGAACGTATCCCAAAATTTTTGCTTCTTTCAGATAAATACTTTGAAACAATAACATTTTCATAATAATTTGAGACCAGTGGTGAAAGATAACTTACTCAGCACCCTGCCCTGGATTTAGGTTTAGATTTCACTGGATTCAATTACATTATATTACATTAGAGGACACTAAAGAGGTCCATTCACGTTATGGGGAAAAGGGAAGGCCACTGCATAAAGAAGGATTTTCGTCAGTTAACAGAACTGTAAATTGCTGTGGATCTTCAGGTCCACGACTGGTATGGGGCAGCACAGAAAACTACCAGGAACTGCCTAGAATTCACGTGGATTTTCAACTTCCAGCAGTTTTACATGTTTGAGAAACGCCCAAATAATGTTATAAAAAGATTATACACAAAACAGTACAATTCTTTCAACTATTTATTATAATAATATCCGATGAGGGTCAGTAACTTGACAACAAGGCACCATCAGTCCACACATTGATACAGTGGCTGACTGGCTGATCTTAACTATGATCAGCCAGTGTGTACCAAGAGTTAAGTACACAATCCTAAATCTCAAACAACGTGCAGTAGTTTGACTACAGTCACCTTATCTCTTATCTCGTTCGTCTTTACTTTTACCTAAACTTTTCGCATTTTTATCATAATACTACTTTAATTATTTTCAGCTGCCTGTAAGACATACTACAAGACCTTACGCAGGGACTTCCAGCCCAGCCAACCGGCCCTCGCTGCTGAGGCGTTCGCCATGAAGAGTTCAGCCCAAAGTCCACAGAGAAGGATGAGTGTACGATTTATTACAGTAGTAAATATTAATATAATATAGAAGATAAATCTGCTATATAGACAGCGGTAAAGTGTGGCATGAATAATATCGTAGAAGCATGGTGTCCACACGCAGTGCATGGAGCAGTAATGATTGTCTGGAATAATTGTGTTCACAGCTGCTGAAAGTGAGGCAGTGTTCTAGCTCCACATGACCGGGACTTCAGGGGGGGGCTTCACAATTGATTTGGTATCCGGTGAGGAAGACGGCACCTTTGAGGGGGTGTCTGGGTGGATCGTTAGGCCTCCGTCCGTTCGCAGCCAGCTTGTCGACCTGTGTGCCACACTACGGGCAAATTCTAGATACTGATCGAAAGTACACGGCTGCTCATCACAGACATTTGCAAACTGGAGAACCGCTCGACAGAATTTGGTCAACATGCTTGTGCAAGCTCTAGGGTTAGTCCATACCTTCAGCAACACATGCGGTCAGCCGACCCAGCGGTCAGCACCAATAACAACTTCTCTTCCCAAAAAAGTGGGCGGCACCAGTCCAAAGACTGCAACCACATTGGTTCATTTTCCAGGAGGCGTGGAATCCCAAAACATGTTTTTGAACCCTAGCCGAGTTCAGAAACATACAAACAGCACACAGGCACCGCTACTCCTCCCTATAAAAGCAATTGATACATCCCGCATGACTTGGTACTACACAGCACTCATTCATAAGCATGTAAAGAAGCACTGTAAGAGCAGCACGTATGCCACGACTAGACAGAGGTAAAAACACCCCCCCCCCACACACACACACACACACACACACACACACACACACACACACACACACACACCCCAGGAAGGAACACACACACCCCATACCACAAACATCTCAACGCCAGAAGAACGATGATGAGTCATTATCACTTCTATTCTGGCACCTTTAATACTACTGGGCAGAGTTTGTAGCGTAGTCGAACATTAAATACAGCAAACCGGTTGTAGCAGGCCCATGACAAGGATATCACAATCTAGTCCAACAGACCCAATCCATGTTTTTTTCAGAATGCAGGCAATCATGTAGCAATAGAAGTTTCAAAATGTCTTTGATGATCTGATAATTGTTTGGCATAGGAGTTCCCAACACTTCCTGTCGCCAGCTATCTCTGGCTAGACAAAAGCAGGGAAATGTGTTTGAGGGCTAGAAGTCTGACACTATCAGCTGAACCGGAGAGTGGTACAGGAACACATTGACAATGCGTGAAACTTTAAGACATTAATAAATATCACCATTATAAATGTCCACACTCAAGGATACCAGTGTTGATTGTAAGTGCATGTAGGTCATATGCACAAGCACTTCCACAACCAACTCTGCCAACGCTATCATTACTGAGCAAATCCCATGCAGTAATTAACCTAGAAATTACAGTGGACCTTTGGCCAATCTAGATAAGGCCGATCACCGTCAGCCCCACCACCACTGTGACACGTGTCGGTCAACATATCTGCAACATATTTGTTTACCTTTCAAAAGGAAGCAGCTCGGCCTGCACACTAAAGGACTGCCCCCACGGACGTCACTCCAGAGAGTACGCAACCATATGCCGAGCCATGCTAGAAGCTGGCCTGTGTTTTCTGATCATACCTGCTCGCAGGAAGCCAGGCCAGCTCCCTGAACCATGGCCGCTTGCTCCCCCTGACCGCTGCGGAGCCGGCAGCCCGGGGTTGTTTAACCTTCGCTGGTACCTCATGGTTGGCATAGAGCTCCCTTTTCCCCATGGCAGTGAGGCGGGGTGCATAGCTGTTCACCTGTCACCCCTGCTAGAATCATTCCCCATGAGGAACCCGACCTTGTGGTTCTCTCGGTTCGCTGCTATAAAAAACAGCAGCGTTGAATGCGCCAGGCACGCCATAGCCATCGCAGATGGTTCACAACACGGGAGCTTTGGGCAGTAAGTCCTTCCTCAGCTGAACTGGCCCACGGTGAGGGGTGAGGTCGCCCAGATACAGCAGTAAAGTAACTTCTAGTCCCCCGTGACTCGAGCGATCAGAAAGGACGGTCGGCGGTCCGTTGTGGTCTCCGTCCCGTCTGGCATGATAATGTAGTCCATCCGTCAGGTGCACCGTTAGGCAGTGTCACCATTAGTAAACTAATCCGGGATTATACCGATCGGAAATGCCCCGTCCCCTGCTCCCACATGCAAGCTCTTTCTCAGGCATCGCTGCACACACAGAGCTCACTTCTACACGACTGTGTCACTGGATGCCAGGGTTAGCTTACACTGAAGCTGCCAATATGGTTTGATCAATAACATGTTATAACCCTTGATGCGCGTCGAATGAATGAAAAGGACAGATAAAAATAAGAATACTATGTTTTATAGCAGTTTTTTCAAAATAAATCTAGTTATATGGCGGTAAAAGGGAAAATTTAAGAAATGCAAAAGACATAATAACAAAGATGAGACATATAAACATGGACTTGTTTCAACATTTGATAAACATTCTAACATTCATCTTCCTCTCTTAAGGCAGGTTGTTGTGCAGTCTAGGAGATGCAACATTAAAGGTGCGACTGTTCTTTGGTTTTCAACCTTGTCATTGGCATGGAAAGCATAGTCCTGCCAGAGGAATAAAGGCTCAGGATAAATGCCATGCCCTGGCAAAAGAAAAAACTGCCTGCAACGACTTCTTATCAAAGACTCGAGCCGTAGCATTGGCCAGGCATTATTCTGTGGTTTGGGCCAGCAGTGCCTATTAGGCAGATCTGTAAAGGTGTTACAGAGAACCTAAGGCATGTATTAGAAAGCCCAAATTCTATTCAGAAGCAGATTGGTCCCCTCAGCATGACCAAGTAGCCTGGGGATTAATGCATGTGGACCCACAAACCAACAAGGTAACAGCAAGAGAAAGAGTTGTACTCCATACACTTAAAAAGCACTGCCTTACCTCTTCTCAACACTACCCAGTATCCCCATCTTGAATGCATCTCCCGGCCCTATAGATTCCATGACCGCTATATCTAGAGCGTTCCCTGGCATTAAATACATTCTAAACTGAAACAGCTTTCCTGAGGATAGTCCTCCATCAAAACCTGCAGCAACATCAGTAGTACAGCAGCTGAGTCTGGATCCAAAAGCAAGTCAAATAAACTTTCTTTGTTAAAAGTAAATGCCTTTGTGGGTGATGTCTGATGTGTCAAGTACAGAGGTATTGTAAAGACTGCGGGTTCAAACCTTATGGCAACAACCAATGGGGTTATTGCATCACCAACTACACAACCCCAGCGGGAAAAGGAACCAAACTGTCAATCAGTTACCATTGTCGTTATCGTTATTATTTGTCATTCTCAAAAGATGGTTAACAACGGTTCAATATTGACCTTACAGTATGCCGAAGTCGTTTTATCAGGGGAACCACTGTAAGCGGAAGGGACAATCGGGCAAATACTGAGATAAAAATGAATGAATAAAAGAAGAATGAAGGTATTGTATTTCCAAAATTGTCTCACAATGTTCCCCTTTGGAAAAATGAACCTAAAGTTCAACCTTATTTAAACTCTTTCTTTGTTTCTGGTTGAGAGTGGAGGGACGTGGTTCCGGAAGTCTCAATACAGTATGCTTCTCTACAGTATGCTTCTTCTATACAGTAGGCTGTGTGTTGACCAAATGTACATAATGTAACACTGCACAGTTACTACACCAGGAGACCTGCATGGTGATGGGTGATGCAACTCTGTCGCAACGGCACCTGCCCGGAGGAAACCACAACATAAACTATACGTTTAACTCACAGGCGACCCACTACCCTTTCTAATCGGCACAGCTCGAATCAATACAATGTTCCTGTTTCACATTGAAGACCAACAGCAATAGGGACCTAACTTAAAGTAGCGTCACGCCAAAGGGACACATGCTAATATTAGCCACCTACACTGCCTTCCCCAAGTATACACATTGGCTTTTTTATCAACATAAATGTAAACAGCAGCGACAACTGACGAGTCCAATACACGCATTTTGTACAAACGTAATCAGTCAAACGAAAACCCGGCAATATGCCAATGTTGTTTGGCAAGCCTATGATTAGCGCCTAGCAGCGATATTCAATAGCGTGATTTAGTTGTACCATGATGTAGATAGAGGGGGTCTGTGAATCACCCTGCTGAACACCCAGTGGCTCCAGTCCTATTATCATTAATTTACGGTGTTCTCATGCGCTACTGTAACCCTATACCTCTTCTATTCCCTAGTTCTGCGTGCTATATTTTGCTAGGTAGGCTAGCTAGGTTAGTGCGAATGTGAAGGTAAAGCTGCTAGTAGCTAAGCATGTAAACATACTGGCCTTGAAGAATTGCACGTGGTTCACTCAACTGTCTTGGTCCGCAGTCCTTTGGTGTTTTTTGTTGTCCTTTTGGAAGAACCAGAAAAAGCCCGCTGGATTTTTGATGTATCTAGACTATCAGGTGCCTGCCTCGATACAGCTACAGGCTTACATCAGTTACTGGTTGTCAAATCCCCAAGGAAACCTCTCCACTTCGACCTCTCATCCTTCGGTGTGGGTACATTGGGTTATGACGACATCTAGTGGTTCATTGACATACACAGAATATAAGGTGTTCTTCTCCTCTCTGCTGTTTATATAATTTTCTCGTTTAAATCAATGTCCCAGATTTTTTGCTTTTTAATAATGTCATGAGAAGTTGACCACAGGCTGAAAAAAAAGTCACCCTGACATCATCCATTGGTAGGCTGGACCCTTTGGCAGGCAACAACAAATCGGGGCTGGCCTATTGAAACAATTGCTTGGCAGGTCGATTTTTCCAATCTCGACCATGTTTGCAACGTCTCTAGAGATAACCCCAAAATATATTCTACAATCATTTTCTAATTATTGAGGACATGAGGATATGTTTGGAGCAGCATTCTCCCAATGGATTCTGTGGTCAATAATTGGACACATTGCACCCTGTCAAAGATGTGTAAAAGTCAGCAAAGTACTTAAATTAATGTTTGTAGTTTAATATTCTTGTGGGGCCAACCAATTGTCCATCTATGCAGTTTAATATTAGGGTTTGTACGTTCCTTTCAATGTGGGTTAGCTACACAGACCACTTAGAAAAAGAGAAGCTGACATCTGCTTTCCTTCTACTATGCTACTTTGAATATAGGCTGATAAAGAAGTGCATGTTCTTTCCTGTGCATCATTCTTTTTTAGAAACAGTTTCTTAGGCTCTGGTTACTTTACATATGCTGGCCAACGCCAACGAAGTTCAAAGGAACTGGTTAGCTGCCCTCTTCCAAGAGGTGCGTTGCTTCAAACAAATCATACGGTCAAACAAACTAAGATCTAGAGAACGGCGCTGGATGTCCCACGGGCAAAGAATGAGGCTCCTTTATCGTGGACCTTGTATTGAAAAAGTTTCCTCTGATTCGATGGCTTGTCCTTTTGAGTCTTCCTCCAACAGACTTCCACCTAAAATACAAAAATACTTTTATTTATGTACAGAATTTTTCAATACAGATTTATTTTAGTAAAGTATCTCTAGCAGTACAACACACATGAATTGAATAAAGCATCAACCAATAAAATAAATAAAACATTATTAAAATGAAACAAAACTTCAAAGTCTTCCATGATTCTCCCAACAATCCCCAAAAAACTAAGTTGGATCTGTTTTTTGGTTATTAAAACAAGAATCAGAATCTAAACTACGAATCCCCTTATATAGGAAGGAATACATTCTTCAGTTTTATAGTCAGATTTAGTCATTAACCACTTGCCTTTATCGAAAGCTACTAACAATTGGAGGCTGAGAACAACCAAGGCGTACAATCCATATGGAAACTAGAAACAAAGTACTCTTAGCCGTACACTAAAAAACAAAATGCTAAATGCTCATTTGAATTCACGAATCTCACACACGAACGCCCACTCACTTGTCCATGGATGTCCCTGCAGAAGCCGGTCGGGAGACCCTGTACGTGGAGGGTGAGACAACACTGGTGGGTCAGACCCTTCAGCAGCCTCTCGGAGCCTTCCTCATCACCATCCTCGTCCTCGTCTTCCTCCCCTTCACAGCGGACCAGCGTAACCATGTTTCCCTGCCGTGACAGACATTAGGTTCAAACCCCAGTGTCTGCAATAGACAACAGAGACACATCACAGAGACGGACACACAGTGTGATAGAGACTGAAGGGCTGATTATGGTTCCACGTCAACGCAACGCAAGGACCACGCAGACGCAAACCTGCTTTGGTTCTGCGTCGGGTTTCAGTGAGCAGACCAATCACAGCCCTTGCTGCTGCGTCGCCTCGACGGAAGGTTACAATTTTTTGGAGGTGCACTTCAGGCCCTTGCGGTGGACGCAAGGAGGGTCCGCAAGGACGTAATCGGTCCGTAAACCCCCTTGCGTTGCGTCGACGTGGAACCATAATCAGCCCTTAACAGATGGATAGTCAGACAGAGAGACAGAGTGAGTGTGAAAAGAGAGTCCAACCTTGAGCTGGGAGCAGACAGTGACAAAGCAGTAATGGCTGAAGTCCAAGACCGAGCCCACGCTGACCCCCAGACTGAGGAGCACGGTGAGGTCATCCACCAGGAGTACCGGGGGTCCCCAGCGCCCCACCGTCCCAACGCCACCGTCGTCCTCACCTCCGACCCCAGAATCACTCACACTGGCCCGGACAAAGTCATACAGACCACGCAGGCCGACAGCCGGATCTCTGACAAAAAGAAAGGGAGAGGGAAAGGGGCAGGAGAGGGGGGGAATGAAAATAAGTTTAAACTAACAATGTATGCTTAAATTGAGAGCTGGCAACTTATTTGAGTATCCATTTGCATTTGCAGGTTAGTCTTAATATAACATTATTACTACCACCTACTACTTACTACGACATAATATCCAATTTTAATTTAAAAGTAGGGCCCCTGAAGAAGGTCAGAATTTTAAGTTTCCGTTCTAAAAGAGATCCATTTGGTACCTGAGGAAGTCTAGTGCTTGGCTCTCGGTGTTGGACGTCTTCTGAAGCAAAACATCCAAGGATTCGTTTAGCACTTCGAGGAATATAAGCTGTCCCTTTTCCTTAGCTTGGGTGAGACTCACCCCCTGGACACACATTCAAAGAAACACAATCAAACCTATACATTAAAATGCCTGTACTGTGTCATTTCTACTTTGCTGAGATCTGTGTATTATCAGTGTATACAACACAAAAAAAGTTGTGGTCATTGGACACTTAAAACAAAACACAACACAAGTAATAACGTACCAATCTCTGGCTGACTGCACTGTAGTGGCTGAAGGATTGTGCCAGGCCCAGAAAACAAACTTTGCAGCCCGCTGAAATACAAATGGTGTTTGTAAGATGCGTCTAGTCTACACATATGCAGAACTGACTATTGCTGAAATGGTTCAGTTGTTATTAATCAGTACAACTACTACTCCTACTACTAACCTTTCAGATAAAAGGAGAGGAAATGATGGACAAGGAAAGAGGCATCCGCCCGTCTATCAGAAACCAAGATCAACTCTCCCTGTTATGTCAAACGTCAAAACACGCTCAAGTTCAATAATCAAGAGGAGCTGTGCCAACATTCAAATAACGGTGCCTATAAAATTAACAAACAAATTGTCCGGCCATGTGTAGATGGTATACTAAACCCTCGTTTAGCGACGTTAAACGTCATATTTAGAGCACAACAGTGATTCCGATGTTAAAAAGAAACAGTACCTGTTTAAAGTTGTCGGGGCTGGTGTTCAATATAGCGTTCAGTTCGGGAAACATAGCTCAGCAGTAC
>NC_044058.1:12527668-12530168 GCF_902167405.1 Gadus morhua
AATATTGCATCAATGTCAAACCCAGTGTTTCCTGTCTTCCAGTGAGCATGCTGCAGCGCACAAAACCAGGTTCAAAATAAGCCACCCGTGGTTTTGTTACAGAGGAAACACTGGACACAGCCGTCATGCTTGGCTGCCACAGCATGTTGGGTTGAGAGGAGCTAAAGGCAGCATGAGCCAGACCAACCCCGCACAACTCCGGCCCCCTATACCCCCTGCCTCACTCTCCCTACACCCCCTACACCCACTTTAGTGCTCTGGTCCACCTGACCATGGGGAAAAACATGCACATCCACATGCACCCAGCCCTCCCCCCTTGCCTGACCCACCCTCCTCATCCGTCTATCCCAGACCCTTCCCCCATGAATCACCCATAATGCTCCTCTCTGTTGAAACCAGCTCAAAATTTGAATAACAAGAAAATCTGCACGCTGCTACATGGCGTATTGTTGTTTTGTGTGGAACCACCGTCGTACATACCCATGCAGGCCCTGTGAACATAATGCGTATATAGGCAGCCACTGATGTTCTTTAATTGATCTGCACTTAATTAAGGCCAGGGGAGGGGTGTAGAGTGCCGAGTCATTAATAGTGCATGGCAGCATCGACTCTGCTGCACCGCGGCATTCTGGGAAGTCTAGCTGTGTGTCTGGTGTGTTTACAGACAGACTGGCACACACTCATACACTCACATAGTGACACACGTGCGTGCCTTCACACAGACCGGGACACACACGCACATGTGAGAATTAAAAATACACGCTAATTATACACGCTCGTGCACACAATCAAACCCAGACCGGCACTTGTGTGCACAAATACACAAAATAAAAATATAAAACAGACACTCGCACACACAAACACATTCAGAGACACACACATACAGATTGACATTGAGAGGCTGACAATTACCAACTATACGCATCATCATTTGTACAAACACACAGACAGACACACGCACACACACAGACACATGCACACACAGACAGACACACACATACACACACACACACACACACACACACACACACACACACACACACACACACACACTAATACACACACACACACACACACACACACACACACACACACACACACACACACACACACACACACACACACACACACACAAAGACACACACACTAAAGGGCGGGGCCAGTCACCAACATAGTGCCCTGCCTCCTGTCAGTGAGGGGCAGGGCTTGAACGAGCACAGAGGTGAGTTGGGAGGGTGGGGGTTGAGAGAGGGTAATTACCCAGGCGTCTGGAGCCCTAGATAGTAACTTCAGGCAGGACGTGTGGGTACGTCACTTCCATGGTTACGGGGTAGGGCCCTTCTGTCCTCCCGTCAGCATGAAACTGAAAAACGGTTTGTTTGGTTGTTTGGTTGCGTGTGCGTTGGGGGGTGAGGTTGGTTTTGGGGTTCACAGGCTGTTTAGGGGGGAGACTAGGTGCCTGTGGGAGGGTGAGAAAGAAAGGAGGGTAGTGGTTTTGGAGTTGTTTTCGGGGAGGTGGTGGTGGGGGGCGGGGCGGGGCGGGGCGGGGAGAGTGGGTGGGAGGATTGAGAACAGATATATATATATTTATATACGTTTGGTGAGGATGATTATGATGATGATGATGATGGTGATGATGAAGGCACAGTTACTAACTTCCCTCTTGATCGTGGGCTCTGTTTTTATTGTTGTTGCTGTAAACTAGAATAGTTTATTTATGAGTTATTTTGCCCTGGTTGGGGTATAGGTTTGTCATCTTATTACTATTTTATTATGTATGGTCTGATGTTTCTGGTCTTTTATTTTTCAACTGTTTCAACTGCAACTCCTACAAGGGGTTGCCAATGCCTGCATCTTAACACAAACAAACACACACACACACACACACACACACACACACACACACACACACACACACACACACACACACACACACACACACACACACACACACACACACACACACATACAGACATAAACAAATGTATAGGATGTATACGCATTAACAGATTATGCTGGACTTTGAATGTTTTATAATAATCTTTAAAAGATGTATTTCTCTTTTATTTAATCTGTATGTACGTTATTTTTGAACAGATAAAAAAAAAGGAGGTTGACCTAGCATGAGCATAGGCTTCCTTGTTATGAGTTAGCCGAGGTGGTGAACGTTTGAAAATGGTTCATGAACTTTGAAATCTGGGCTTTCCATTGATCTCTTCGATTTCTATGACCTGGGAGCCCAGGTTGCATCTGCAGTCTGTCAAAGCTTGCTTAGTGAGTTTGGCCAGAGGCTAAAGGGGCTGAAGGCTAAATTGGTTGAAGTCCACTGGCAGGAGAAGGGCCTTTGATTGGTCCATTGAGGTGGGGGAGAGAGAGTGCCGGACACGACCACCTTACGATGAGAGGGGGCGGGACCATCTGGAGGGAAGGGGCGGAGCTCTTACCTGGCAGTCGGACTCCTCTTTGGTCTTACACTCCCAGGTGTATCTGCTCATGGTTT
>NC_044058.1:12540168-12547668 GCF_902167405.1 Gadus morhua
CGCGGACCATGATGACATCACTAACGAGGTGGATTGGTAAGACCAATAAAACACATAGCCTGGGCTGGCATGACACAGCCTAGCGTGGCCTGACATGGCCTAGCCTGACCTGGCACAGCCTAACCTGGCCTGGTATGGCCTAGTCTGGCCTGGAACAGCGGGGGAGGGATAGAAGAAAGAAAATGTAGACAAAAGATGAATGCAGCAATAAAGAAAGAACGACGGACAGAAGGCATGACAAGGTGGTACAAAAATAGATAGAATAGACAATGTGGACACAAAAGATGAATGAAGAAAGAAAGAAAGACAGAAAGAGGGCAAGAAAGGGGAAGGATGCCAGGATAGAACGAGAGCCAGACGGAGAGAGTGACTAGAAGAGAGAAAGACAGACAAAAAAGAGTGGGAGGCAGAGAGACAAAGAGAGAGAGGGAGAGAGAGACCCTGCACTTGGCGTGCAGCGGTGAACAGTGGGACAGATGGTGCTGCACCCCCTGATTTTGCTGTAATTTAAGGCTCCTATCTGATGTAAAGTCTGGTAGCAACCACAACAAGTTCAGTTAAAGTTTGAAATGCCTACAGAACTGTACACACCACCATCGAGAGTTGACAAGAAGAAAAAAGGAGGGCTACTTAATAAAAAGACAACTTTAAACTAAACTAATAAAACTAATAAAAAAAAAGGAAACTAGGAATGCAACCTTCAATACTCCTTGAATAAACCCTATTCCTTCATCTACCGAGTCGCTTCCCCTCCCTTAAAACCTCATCAAATATCAGATTACACTAGATTAGAGACACCGGGTGCACAGTGTTCTCTGCAGGCCTATACAAGTAACCTCAGTGGACAACAGACTGCCTGCAACAACTGCAGATCGGAGAGGATCTACTCGATGTAAAGAGGATTAGAAAGATAAAACCATATAGAAAACAACATCATCTGGGACCACCCTTAATCATGGCATTCTCCCAGTAGATCCATTGAAATCATGTGTTTCCCTTCCTATGTCTATGTTTCCCATGTCCTGGCCGAGTGGAAAATACTAAACAAGCACAGATGATCTCAAAGGAAAACGGTGTCATTTGTAGGGGAGGTTTGAAATAATCCTTCTCATGACGCAATTTTCCATATTAGGAAACCAAGCCCAGTGTATGTGCAAGCAAGACCTTTGTACCAAGAGGATATGTGAATGGAAGTGAACAGCCTAAGAAAATAAAGCAACATTGTCTAATCCCCTCAGGGAAATGGGTCTTCTCCTTCCAACCGGTTGATCAGCACAGTCGTTGTGCAGCACTCTGCGACTGATCCAGGTTCTTTACCAGCGTGTAGCACAAGCGTACTGGGACGATTATTACATGCATTATGCATCTTGGTGTGTCTCTTGGTGTGGGAGGAATTCATGGTTAACCCTTTACCCTAGTCCCTAACCCTAACTTCAACCCTGGTCCCTAACCTCATCCCCTGACCCTAACCTTTACCCTAGTCCCTAACCCTAACTTCAACCCTGGTCCCTAACCTCATCCCCTGACCCTAACCTTTACCCTAGTCCCTAACCCTAACTTCAACCCTGGTCCCTCATTCATTATTTCTCCTTTAGCGGTGTATATCTCTCAGCCGAAAGGTTCTGGGTTTGAACCCCAATATGATAAACCAAATCTAATCTCCTATTGTAACAGTCTCTAATGTTCACTGTGAGCCGCTCGAGATAAAAGGCTCTGCTCAACAAACAGTGTAACACTGACACTGTTCTCAGCAGCCTCGTCCCGTGTCAGCCTCGTGTCAAATGGATGGCTCCAGCGTGCCTGCTGCTAGGCCTCCAGATGCTGGCCCATCCATCCCATAATAAATTAATCTCTGAGTCCCTGGAGAGCGCTCAACACACCATCAGCAGCTCCAGACATGCAGATGTGTCCTGTGTTCCTCCACTGCAGACAAAAGCGCACCGCATCACAGTCGCACGCATAAAAAGCAAAGCTACAATAGCGTGTCTATTGTACGACTGATCGCTCCTAGGAGGACTGCTTTATATACACAATATGTTTGTCTTTGTGTGTGAGCATTATATTAAATAAAAAATGTATTCAAACAAACTATTAATGTATAAATATGCACATGTGTGTGTATACACACACATCTGGTTTGCGGTCTGAGCATGCGTTAGCAATTAAAACACATTGCCTGTCATAAATAAATAAGTGTTTGCTGCTTGCTTCTACATGTGTGTGTGCGCATAATATTGCATGGGTGCGTGTTTGTGTGTGTGTGAGTGTGGGTTATGAGGGGTTATTGATACATTCTGCCGCTGGCCCTTCATAACACTACTTAATTTCATCAAGCTGCAAAAGACACACACAAACACACACACACGCACACACACACACATAAACACACACACACACACACACACACACACACACACACACACACACACACACACACACACACACACACACACACACACACACACACACATAAACACACGTCCACACGCACACACACGTAGGCCAATAAACAGGCTTGGTCTCTACCCCAGTGTTTCCATGCTGGCAGTGCCGGTGAAGTTGTGACTCATTCTCTTGCTTAGTTTCAGATTCTTATTGACTCGCTATATCCAAGGGCCACAGTTTCTCTCTCTTGCTCTCTCTCTCTCTCTCTCTCTCTCTCTCTCTCTCTCTCTCTCTCTCTCTCTCTCTCTCCCTCCCTCTCTCTCTTTCTCGCTGCCTCTGTCTTTCTTCTCCTCTTTCTCTCTGTCTATCACTCTCTGTCTCTCTCTCTGTGTCTCTATCTCTGTCTTTCTCTATGTCTCTAGCTGTCGCTCTTGCTCTCTCTCTCTATCTCGCTCTTTCTCTTCATCTGTACTTTTATTTGACATTCTGGTATTGTTCAGTTTCTCTCAAACTCCAACTGAGCCGCAAACACACAAGCTCAAACATCTGGTATTTCTCACAACAATAACTCAAACTCTCCCATTCTGGCTACCTAAGTCAATCTGTGTCCAATAGTGTATACTTTATTTTTTACTCATCTCTTCACTGCTTATCTTCACTGTTGTCAAGATTGCTGGAAAGACAGAAGCTAACCAATGGACAATGTGACAGATAGACACAAAGCCACGCACAAACACAGGGCAGACTGTAAAGAGTGCTTGAAATGTCAGATCTTAGCTTCAGCTGAAAGTCTCTTCCCTTAGTCATGACATAAATAGATGCTCAACATCCCTGTCTCTTCTTAGTACTTCCATATTTCCTTAAAACACACACACACACACACACACACACACACACACACACACACACACACACACACACACACACACACACACACACACACGAGTCTTTCTCATATGAATCTGGTTCATAGTTTAGTTTTTCAGACTTTGCGTCTCCGAGCACATCCCAAGACCCAATCAGTGATCTGTATTCCATTAGATTCCATCATCATCGCTTCACATGTTATATATTTGCATTCCATGATAGTTTTAAATAGAGCATTCCTCTCCGTACAAGCCACCAGTGAGAGAGCGGTTAGCCTGGCCTTGTAGGACCCTGGTGGTAGGAGGAGAGCTATGTGGATACAGATATCTGGACGGTCTCATATCCACCCTGCAGCAGTGGACCTGGGCCCTGCCTCGATCAGCTAAACAATAAAATCCAAACACTTACTAGTGTGCAGACTAGTGTACACACACACACACACACAGTACAGTGACTCACAAAGGGATGGGCACAACACACACACACACGTACACACACACACACACACACACACACACACACACACACACACACACACACACACACACACACACACACACACACACACACACACACATATAGAGACACACACAGACACACACATACACAAATAGAGACACACACAGACACGCAGACACACACACACACACACAGACAACCAAACACACACACACACACACACACACACACACACACACACACACACACACACACACGGCTCGACAGCATATTGGTCTTGATCCCTTTTAACACTCCGCTGACCCATATTGCGTGTGTGTGTGGGTTTGTGAGTGTGTGCATCTGTTCAGCCTCGGTCTTGCTGGGGAGGTTTGTCATGCTGAATGCACACTGGGCAAGACCCCAAAAGGAAATCTTCTTTTAATTTACCGGTAATCGTACTACTAGTTCCTATTCCTGTCCTGTTTGTTCTGCTATGACATCTGGGCCGGGATTCATATATTCAATGTATTATTTTCTTCTTTTATCATATCTCATCTAGCCTTATTTTGTTAGGCTTTTTGGTTTGGCTTCACTATCACGCCTTTAAACATGAACGTGACGATGTGAAGATCCCACACCACACATTCATTTTCTGGTATTAACCAGGCACAAGGCTGCGTCCTTTATTATTATAATGATTACTCCGCTTAGGTTCACGGGCACGTAGGTCATGGTCAAGATCGTTACACAGAGGGGGGGGGTGGGCGTGGCAGGAGGAGGAGCCATGGATTTCTAAAGGAGTGAGATGTAAATTCACCTCTCCGACCAGGAGCATGGTGTGTGCTACAATACTCATTGTGTGTACTCGCTCACGTGTCTCTGTGAGTGTGTGTGTGACCTACATCATTTTCTAGGAATAATTAAATTATCATATAAATTAAATCAACATCTCATTCAAATTCATTTTGCATAAGATTAATTTTGTGTTGTTTGTTATAATATATATACAGAATATGTGCACACAGAAACTAACTGGGCATAATCTGTGTTTATGTATAAGGCTGTGCTCGGCTAGACAAGGCCAGGTTAGACTATGCATTAGGGCAGGCTATGCTATACTATAACATATGGATTAGGAGAGGCTAGCCTAGCCCCATTCTAGGTCCCTATGCATCAGGGATGCTGTTGCCGGAGAAAACACAATCAATAGGGAAGCAGCGTTGCCATGGCGATGCCATCGAGATTTTTTTTGCTTTTCATTAATTTCCTCTTCACTTGGATGTGTCTGTCGAGGCAGGAGTCACACACTCGTAATCCACTGTCTGTTTGGTGTTCCACTGGGATGAATAAACAATAAGGGAAACACATTTCAACTGCTCTTAAAAAAAAGGATTATTTAGTTTCCAGTTCGGTTGCAAAAACAAACAACGACAACAACAACAACAAAACACCAAGTGTGTCCGTTAGGAAAACTGTTTAGCAAGCCGTTCATCTGGGTTTTAACTCAACATGGATTTATCCATTTTCCCAGACCCAGGGGTCACAACTCCACCATCTAAACATGGAAACCCTTTTAGACTAAGTGGACGCTAAACAGCACATCAGCAGCAGCGCCAGGATTGATGTCATCCACGGCCTCACCTCGTAATCTCTGCAAAATGAAACCTCGTCTTCATTACAGATCAGGCAATGGGCTGCTGCTGCTGTTCTCCTACTCTGTGATATTCCTAGTTGGCACAACACACAGACTAATTACGCAATGATTAAAAACCATTAAACTGAGAGTCAAGATGAACCAATGGGGACAGTCGAGTGGTCGTCTCCTGATGTTTAACCCACTGCTGAAAGGTGCTGGGTTTGAGATCTAAGTATCCACATTCTTGAGCAAGATGCATAACCCCTACCTGCTTGTTGATGACAATGAAAATAAAGTACTGCAGGTAGTTAATAGAGAAGTGAGACAAGCAGAAGCTTAATGTGTTGAATCAAAGGGCTTCTGGTTTTTGATAGACATGAGATGCCATTATAAATCTTGGTTCCATTTCTTTTGACAGCAGTATTGTTATTGATTGCTGGGCGCTAAATAAATATCATAATGAGATTGTGGATAGGAGAGGGGATATGATGTCTCATTCAAGCCTTTCTGTTGCAAGATATGTCTTCCGTCCCCCGTCCTGACCCTGATACCAGGGCGCTGATAAGGTTTTTATATTACATTTTTGTGTGGCTACTCAAATAATTAAATCTCAGGATCCACCCCAATCCATGAACCGTCATTCATTTTATATCTATTTATATATAAATGTGTTTTCTTAATCTCTCTGACCTTTAATTCATGCAGAGAATTATCCCCATGCAACCGTTGTGGATCTAGCATTGAACCGTAGCATTAGTTTAGGATTCTGAGGTGAAATCCCCCAAATATGTTGATTTTGGTGCTTTTTACATTCGGTGCACGGACGGGTAATAATACCACAAGGTAGGTAGAATGACAAAATGCGGAGATAAGAATATTATATGAATATTAAATGTAACATATTATAAGTGATATGTGTGAATTTATGTGTTTCTGTGTGTGTGTGTGTGTGTGTGTGTGTGTGTGTGTGTGTGTGTGTGTGTGTGTGTGTGTGTGTGTGTGTGTGTGTGTGTGTGTGTGTGAGTGTGTGTGTGTGTGTGTGTGTGTGTGTGTGTGTGTATGTGTGTGTGTGTGTGTGTGTGTGTGTGTGTGTGTATGTGTGTGTGTTATAATGTGTGTGTGTGTGTGTGTGTGTGTGTGTGTGTGTGTGTGTGTGTGTGTGTGTGTGCGTGTGTGTGTGTGTGTGTGTGTGTGTGTGTGTGTGTGTGTGTGTGTGTGTGTGTTATAATGTGTGTGTGTGTGTGTGTGTGTGTGAGGCTGTGTGCTACCTGCAGAGCGCCCCCTGTCCCTCTATCAGGTAGCACTGCCCTCCGTTGAAGCAGTAGTTGGTCAGCGAATCACAGGGCGAGCGGCAGCTCCCGTTCAGCATCTGGTAGCCCACGCGGCAGCCCCCCAGCCCATCAGACCCGTCCACTGCGTACACCGGCACCCTCGGGGTGTCCGGGCTCTCGGCCGCGGCGCCCCCTCCTGGCAGGGGGGCCTTGTCCTCGGGGGCCCGGGGCCCTGGGCGGCCCGGGGCCAGCCTGGGGTCCTCGGCGCTGTCGTAGGTCTCGGTGGTGGTGCTGTAGGTGTACTCGTCGGCGGTGGGCGAGACCCCCTCGTCGTAGGGGGTGAGGTAGTCGTAGCTGTCGGGCATGGCCCAGGAGGTGGGGTCCCCGCCCTGCAGCTCGTGGGCCAGGGAGGAGGGGGAGGGCGGGGCCAGGTCGCTGCGGCCGCGCGCCGCCTGGTCGAAGAAGTCCACGTGGAGGATGTCCGGGTGGGAGGGGTTGACGGCGCCCGGGGGCGGGGGCGTGGTGGTGAGGAGGCGGGGGTCCAGGTCGAACACGGAGGTGTCCTTGGCGACCAGCCACGGCGGGTTGGTGGACTCCGCCTCTCGCTCCTCTTCGCCTCCCACCTCCTCCTCCTCCTCCTCCTTCTCGCTCGTCGGCGGCGCCGCTTCCTCGCGTCGGGGGTTGCTAGGCAACAAGAGCTCCGTCTCCGCTGAGTCGGGGCTGAGCTGGGGAGGAGCGGCCACGCCCACCTCCTCCACGGCGGGCAGCACGGCGGTCTCTCCGAACATGCCGCTGCCCTGCTCGTCTTTCTCCCCGGCACGAATGACGCGCCCGGCCCTGCCCGCCGCCGCCTCCGCCGCCACCAGGCCGGCTCCGGTCACCGCTCCGGTCAGCACCTCG
>NC_044058.1:12552668-12607668 GCF_902167405.1 Gadus morhua
TCTCTCTCTCTCTCTCTCTCTCTCTCTCTCATCAAATTAAGCTCTTCACATCTGCAATCCACAGGTGGTGGGATGGAGGGATGATGTGTTGCGATGGAGATGCAGATGTTACCACGACGATGCTGCTACCCTCCCCCCTGCTATTACATGCACACAATCCTCTTTGTCCTCCATTCTTTCTCACACCCCCACATTCATGCAAAAATGTTAAATAAGTAATCTTATTTATCCCATATATGATATAACTTAATTAGCAAGATTATAACGTGTAAATGATCAGCACATATGTTTGCGTGTGAGTGTCATAGATTGGTGAACATACATGTGTGTGTGTGTGTATGTTTGCCATATATGTGCATGCATTTGCATGCCTGTGTGCAACTGTGCACCTATGAGTCTGTCTCTTTGTGTGTTCCTATACATATCTGTCTACGTGTTTATTCGTATTTGCTTACGTGTGCACTTGCACTTGCTTGTGTGTGAATGTGTGTGTGTGTGTGTGTGTGTGTGTGTGTGTGTGTGTGTGTGTGTGTGTGTGTGTGTGTGTGTATGTGTGTGTGTGTGTGTGTGTGTGTGTGTGTGTGTGTGTGTGTGTGTGTGTGTGTGTGTGTGTGTGTGTGTGTGTGTGTGTGTGTGTGAGGGTGTGTGTTATATTCCCACATCAACCAGTGAAAGCATGCAGAGAATCATGAGGCTTTTGTTACACCGGACCGAACCCAAAACTCCTTCGACTTTTATGCTGAGCAAGGAGTTTCTCCCTGACAGCCGAGAGAGGGGGGGGGGGGGGGGGATGAAGCTGGGTTGGAGCCGGGTAGGAGGAGAGGATGGAGAAGGAGGGGGAGAGGAGGGGGAGGGAAGGAGAGGAGCGGGTAATGAGAGGCAGGAAGGGAGGATAGTTGAAAGGAGGAGAGGGGGAAAAAGGAAAAGAGAGAAGAGAAAGAGGTGGAGGGAGGGGAGGACAGGAGGCAGAGTGGAGGACAGAATGAGGAGGATGAGGATGAGGGAGGGGAGATGTGAATGGGTAGTGCAGCAGACATGGCAGGCGGGTGCACGTGAAAATGAACTCAGTAACTCCAGAAGTAGAGGCGGAAACACGCTGCAGTAAGAGCCCACTGACACAAATGCACAGAGCGAGATGCACACACAAACACACAGACACACACACATACTGACACACACACATTCACACAAAAACAAACACAAACACACATTCACACACAAATGCACAAACAAATGCACACAGAGTGGTGTATGAGGACACGCAAGAAACACAGTTGGAATAGTCGAAACACTGACCTTCACGCTGACAGACGGACAGAAAGAAAGATGGACAGACAGGTAGTATAATATACTAGCAGCGAAGCAAATAAACAAATGCACACATATTATCCATGAGTAGGAGTACGTGTGTTCTTAAGAGCCGCTTAAAAACAGCAAGAGCACTAATATGCACAAACCGAAATACACACCAGAGCCTACGCACACTTATACACCAAAAGCCATGAGACGTCATGTTCAAGGGTGTTGTTGGACAGAATAGTGTGGGCTCAGCAAGGAGGCATCCTTGGCTGCCTGGACTCCATCAGGCAAAGTCAAACTGAACCTCCCAAAAACTTCATGCTGATTCCCAGTCAGCTGGCCTATCCAACGCAAGGTCACTCATAAAACCACATACACATAATCACACACATACACATACTCCCACACACACATATACATACATACACACACATGTATATACACACGCATACACTCACTCACACACACACACACACACACACACTCGCACACACACACACTCACACTCACTCACACACACACACACACACACCCCCCCACACACACACACACACACACACACAAATATACAAACATATATAGACTGTTAATCACTGTTAAATAATTGCATATTTTTTCATGTTCCACAAACAATCAATCACGACACACAAACTGTAATTAGGATGACTCAACACCGCGCCAAACACCTGGCAGCCAGGAAACACGTGCTCACAAGGACAAGGTGGAGGTGTTTCCACACACACACATCAATGTCCAAACCCGTACGCGCACACTCACACACACAAACACACACACACACACACACTGCACTAATTTTTTGAGAACTCTCTAACTCTCAACTTCTTACAATTTATCGCAATTGCCGCAGAAAGACTTGGGATCTCCCTGAAGGGACCATAACTCAATTTTAGCCCGGCCTTTCATTCCATATCCGAACAGTAGATGGACATCTATCGATCGCTGGTCCCCGCTCGCTTCGATTGATCAGATTCATTCTTGAATACCTTCTCATCCTTCACAGCTCCTCCACTCCCACCAGACGCATGCTTTCGGCTTTAGATTTCAAAGGCTGAAGTTATGCTTGACGGCGTTAGAAGGCATTTGGAGGACTAGCAACAGCCTCAACTGCACCAGACCATGTCAGCTCAATGCATAATGTATAGTGCAAACACACATACACACATACATAACAACACACACACAAACAAACACACTGACAAGACACACTCACAGACAAAGGGCAACTGCCGGTGGGGGTCAGGCCATAGTTAAATATGCTAGTATGTTAATATACGTCAGCAGTGCTCAGGAACAAGCTGCTCAGCCACAGCCATGTGACGTCCAGGTGAGGAACACAGCCAATCAGATAAAAGTTGGCAGGCGTGAGATGCACACCACATTGGTATCACCAAAGCCCCTCCTTCAGGCCGACAGAAGACCTCCCCTGCACCTAGTGCTTTGGATGGGACGTTAACGTGGAGCAGTTACACGTTACCTCAATGACTTTGTGGGGATGCACTTGATACATGCCTGCCTGTCGCCACGGCAACAATATAACCGGTAACGCAGGCCCGTTGGTTCAATGTCCGCGCCACCATGAGTGTTCACGTGGCAGTGGCAGCATGAAGGGCCAATGATAATGACGACATTGAGGTTGCTGCGTCACACTAACTCCTATCCCGCACTTGACTACAACTTATAAATGAACTGGAAAACCCCATTCCTCTTGTGTTCTGATTCCTGTATCTGTTCTGAATGTTAAAACAGGCGATTGGTTGGCTCTTTTGGTGTCATATCTGTGATATTGATTGTATGCTTCAAATTGTTCTCAGCCTCCAGCTATGAGCTCGCTATGGATCTCAGCATCTCACAAACCAGTGGCTCAATGCCACTGGAATGTGAGTTGAGTTCCCCTCCAACCTTGCTATGAAACGATGCACAGGTGCATCAACTGCCAGCCCAATACCAATGTAAAGCTAAGCCTATAGTATTCACGGAGCTGGGATGTCTCACTGAAGAAGTGGCAACATTGTCCAGAATATACACGGGCACGCACACACACACACACACACACACACACACACACACACGCGTGCGCACGCGCACGCACGCACGAGCGGACACACACACACACACACACTTTGTGATAAAGATGGTCTGGACAGGTCATCGAAGAGCCACTCAAGGTGGAGCAGGTCTGAGTAAGTGATGGGAGCCAGTGTTGGCGTTGTGAAACTGTCCCTGCTGGACATATTAAGGAGGCTGCTCATGTTTGGAACACATTGTTCCCTCACCAATAGCAGCTGCAGTTACCATGGTCACAAAGAGGAGGATGAGGATGAGGACGAGGGAGAGAGAAGGAGAGAAGAGGGAGGAAAAGTTGTCTGAAATGAGTCGTATGGCATCCGTCATCGCCGCTAAACAGGACTGTAGGCAATAACATTTTTATGTGTGTGTGTGTCTGTGTTTGTGTGTCTGTGTTTGTGTGTGTGTGTGTGTGTGTGTGTGTGCGTGTGTGTGTATTACTAAACGGCTGGGCTGGGGATTTGGTTTGGAGATTAACTCGCTGTCAACCGACCGTTTTGTGTCAGCAGGATAGATGGATACATAGATAGGGTGTGTGTGTGTGTGTGTGTGTGTGTGTGTGTGTGTGTGTGTGTGTGTGTGTGTGTGTGTGTGTGTGTGTGTGTGTGTGTGTGTGTGTGTGTGTGTGTGTGTGTGTGTGTGTGTGTGTGTGTGTGTGTTCGTGCGTGTAAACGAGTCTTGGTCCCAATTACCCCGGACAATCCCTCAACACCCATTAAACAGTTTATACAGCGATCACCAACTGTGCACGAGGGGGGGATGGGTGGGGGAGGAAGGGGGGAGGGGAGGCTGTCACTGTATATCACCCATAATAAAAAAAAAGACCTGGCCGGAACATAAAAAATGGACGCACGGAAAGAGCGGATCAAATCCCAGTAACAACCACCCCGGTCTCGGCTGTATATCTATAAGCTGCGTTCTGGGATGTAGGGCAAGCCGTCGCTATACACTTGACTGGCGATGAGATGTGGTGGGGGAAGGGAGGGGGAGTGTAGCCCAAGGTTGATTCGGATGCAGGCAGCTGCACTACATCTGCGAACAGATTCTTTTTTTGCTTAATTATATTTCAACCGGAGTATCAACAACTCAGATAAATCCCCTTCGTGTGCCCGAATTGCCGTTTGTGTTTTCCAACCCGTGTTTGTTCATATTGACGGACGGGCATACAGGCAGAGCGAGGGGGGTTAGAAAATAAGAGGGGCAAGTGAAGTCCCTGTAGAGAGTGTTAGGTTTGGTTGTGCTATTCACATGACAAAGCAAACACCGGCCTGGGTATAGTATGGGAAATGACCCTGTCTCAATGAGAGAACCCAAACCAAAACAGTGGCCATGTGAACGGCGGATTGAAAACTGAATTAAGGAAAAACGACTTAAATATAAGCGGAGAGACGCGGCACTGATTAAGAGCTGCAGCCGCCGGTTCAATGGACCTGATTTCACCCCACTTCATACAAATGTAGACTTGATGTTTTTGCGCAGTGATTCTAAAGGACAAAGGGGAAGTAACGCCGATGTGTCTCTCTTTCTCTGTGTCTTATTAGATTTTGTTTTGGACCGTTTCTTTCTTTGCCCCAGAAGCCAAAGCACTGTGTGTATCAGAATGTCTCTTCAGATTGCCTCATGCATTATTCATCAGGGACCCCCGGCCGTAATCCTCCCCATTGTGTCCCCTCGGCTCCATCATTGCCATAGTGACAGCGAGCAGCCTCGGGGGAGCGAGTTTACTGCATCGGCTCGCCACGATTACCCACTTCCACGGATGGGGACAGAACAGTGACAGTGGGTCAAAGCTGGGCGTCAAATGAAGGCAAGGGCTTTTATAATTAGACGCGTTTTTGTGTCCATGTTCGCACATTTGGATCAGGGTATGCGCGTAAAAGCAATTCATCCAACGACGCTGATTTACTACCGCAGACCCAACTTGTCAAATCAAAGCCACATTATAATGATGTTCCTCCGACCCGCTTATTGTTGCAAGAGGGACTTTTACTCGATCGTAAAACGATGCATGTAGAAATATTAGGAATCATGGCTCTTGGTTTGCATAAAAAATAATACTTATTCTGCAAGGAAATGTACAATTCGTCTTACCAAGGACAGGCAGGGGGACCAGGAGAAGAGCCAAGACGCATGACAGCAGCAGCGCCGTCGGCCAGCATCCCCGGCTACACCTCGCGTCCTTTTCGTGCATCCTTGCGTGCAAAAAGCGATACGAATGAAATCCGATAAAAAATATAAATAAATCGTGGGACCTGTCTAGTCAAACGAGCTTAAAAAAAAGCGTAATCTGGATTCAGCCTGCAGTTGTGATAACTCGTCTAGACTCCCACCTCCCTGCGCTCCTCCATAGTCGTGTGGTGGTCTCGAGTGGTGGTCTCCTCGCTACTACTTCAGCGCTCCTCTCAGCTGCTCAGCGCGCCATCGTCAGTGAGACGCGCGAGTTGTGTGTAGTAGTTCGGAGTTTGGGGGTGGGGTGGGGGGGAGATCCTCCTAGCGTACAGCTAGCTAGCTCCACCAGCTTTTTGGTTTGGGATTTAGTGCTTTTTTTCTGGCACTATTGAAGTTCAGGAGAGAGTTCGGGAAACACACACGGTGGAGTGAGACCCGCTGGACAACGCGACGGTCTCATCTGCGGATTGAGGATTGTCAGTCCCACCCCGAATCCCCTTCGCCTCTCCCCCCATCCCCCTTCCCCTCTCTCTTCCCAAGCCCCCCTCCTCCCTCTGCCAGCGCTTTTATTCTCCTTTAGAATAATCCTCTATTCATCTCGGGTCCCACCGTGAGTGTGCACGCTGGCTGCTGCGACGAACGCGCCTCGCCCCCTATCCCATGAAACATTGTCGATTTTTGGTTCAAGAGTTGCTCAATAGGCCTATGCGCCGACTCACTCCAGCACCAGATGGACAAAGGACAATCATATGTTTAGCGTCTACTACCACAACAAAGACCGCTCACTACTTCGTAGGCTACTTTCACAAAACTCATCTATAAAGGGGCTTTTGGTATCATGGGCGACTTGGTGTGTAATGCGATATCGAGTTTAGGGGATTTCACATCGTTAAATCGCAATGCTACGTTTCCAAAACACTGTGATAAGAATCAAGAGAAACAAACAATGACAATGATGAGAGAGAGAGCGGGGGGCGGGAGGCGCGAGATGAACGGATGTGTCGGTGATGCGCGCGCGGGCCTCGGGGGTGAGGATGGTCGAGGGTGCGCGTGCATTCTTCGACCAAACAAAACTACAGAGGCAGAAGAGGGAGAGCGACACTGTGAGAGAGAGAGAGAGAGAGAGAGAGAGAGAGAGAGAGAGAGAGAGAGAGAGAGAGAGAGAGAGAGAGAGAGAGAGAGAGAGAGAGAGAGAGAGAGAGAGAGAGAGAGAGAGAGAGAGAGAGAGAGAGAGAGAGAGAGAGAGAGAGAGAGACGCATAAAAGTAGTCTACATCTACCCAATCTCAGATTAACACATTATGCTAAAAGGCACATACAATAAAGCAGGCTAAATTGGCAAAAAAAAAATCTAACACGAGGTAGGCAGTGTTTGATTAAAACCAAAGGGAATTCTAGATGTGTTCAATGGCTTGTAAAAAGTAGGCCAAGACAGCATTTGAGTATGTGAATAATGTAAACAGTCTGTTGCAAATCACCTCTAGAGTGCAACTATTCCTCCAAACAAAGACTGATTACACCCAAGACATCAGGTTTCACGCTGTGTCTGCCTCTCTCTTTCTCCCGTTTAGATTAATTTACGTGTTGCTCTTTCTCATTCACCCTCTTCCCTGTTGAGATGGTTAATCTCATACACAAAGGAAAAAACATTGTGATAGGAATTTGTCTGTGAATAAATTCACGTGGAAATATGGATTTTTGGAATATTGATTCAAAAGCAAATCTGAATGCAAATGCGAAAATACAGACAAACGCCCTGGTGTGTACACACGAGTCCCCATGCACTTATCACTGCCACACACTCCACAAACTCACACACACAAACACACATGCGCAAACACATACAGAAATACAAATGGGCCGCCCTTTTTTGGGGGGAGGGGGGGTGAAATCCTCTTATTGAATATGATGTGTGCCTCGTGCTGTTATTGTTAATGTGGACAGGACGAGACAATTGGTTCCTGATCGAGACAGTCCGTCATCACACGGATTAGGGCCAATGCAACCCCCTTTCGAATCTCATATCATAACCCCAGTCTACCCTAGTGGGGACTGAGGTTATGGGCAACGTAATTCCTTGAGGCTTATGTCACTGGACAATCCAGTTCTTTACATTTATATCCAACACCCCAGCCACCTGGAGCACAACTGTCTGCTCTGATGAGGACTACAGTGCAGCCCTGGCTGGGAAACCTTTCCTGAGCAGCTGACCTGGGGTCATCCAGTGGCCTATATGTCTCTATACTCACGGATGATATCTCATTAGCTTACGTTGCAGCAGATAGTTGGCAATCTGAACAGACGCTAGCCTTGGAGCTCACGCTGCTGGAGTCTGGCCAATCTGGCCAGAATTGGTAGCCTATGGTCTTATGTTGATCACTATTTATAATGGTCATATGGTATATATGTATATATATATATATATATATATATTGAATATATATGCATCTTATATGCTAGCACAATCGCTCTTAGCAATCGCTCTCAATCGCTCACAATCGCTCTCAATCGTATTTGTCAATCATTTTGTGTTTTTGTTTATCTATCATTTTGTTTATCTATCATATAGATAGATATATCTATGTTTCTAGCAAACAGTGACTCAAGTCGATGACCTTGGGGTCGTATTTCCTTGTGAACTCACACAGCACAAGATTAGCACAAACACCCAGCCAGGAAGAACACTGGGCGTCTTATGTTCTCCATATTTTGTAGTACAGAAAAACTATGAACTGTCCTCCAAATATACTGCATGAAAGACGAAGAGAAGACTTGAGGCGTATTTCAGGCGGAGATCAGAACAGTGAGAGGCAGTGTGTGAACACCTGTCTGTGTTTGTTGTCCTCCATGAAGGCTCGTCTGCTGGCTCCGTGGGGATGGAACATCGATGGCCCCATGTTGTTGTTGGATCAAACACAAATATTAGTCTTTTACAAGTTATGTATACCTGATCTATATGCACAAGAATAAATCAGGTGTCTCAGGTTATTGACACTAACACTGCACCAGGAACTGAAATGGACTGAAAACTGAAGATCAATATGAACAACAATTATTTTTTTTTCTGGAATAAACAAAATACAGGTTTATAGTTAGACAGAGCTCCACGTTATACCTAGGATGCCAAATAGAACCACAGTGGTCCACTGGTGCATGGTATTGCTGCTTGTGCCTGTGCCTGTGCGTGTGTGTGTGTGTGTGTGTGTGTGTGTGTGTGTGTGTGTGTGTGTGTGTGTGTGTGTGTGTGTGTGTGTGTGTGTGTGTGTGTGTGTGTGTGTGTGTGTGTGTGTGTGTGTGTGTGTGTGTGTGCGTGCGTGCGTGCGTGCGTGCGTGCGTGCGTGCGTGCGTGCGTGCGTGCGTGCGTGCGTGCGTGCGTGCGTGCGTGCGTGTGTGTGTGTGTGTGTGTGTGTGTGTGTGTGTGTGTGTGTGTGTGTGTGTGGTCTCCACTGCAGAACCTGTTGGCTTGGTGCTTTTGTCAAGGAAATGTCAACATGAGGTTAGAAAAGTACACACACAAATGCATGAATGTAGAAAAAAGGATAAAAAAACACCAACACACACATACACAAACACACACACACACACACACACACACACACACACACACACACACACACACTCACTCACAAACGCTTACAAACGCTCACACACACACACACACACACACACACACACACACACACACACACACACACACACACACACACACACACACACGTTCACACAGGGAATTCGTGGACATATCACAAAACAAACACCATTTATTATTATTAGTATTAGTATTATGAACTGAGGAGGTCATCTAATGCTAGTACCTGCAATGGTACTAGCAGTACTGCAGGGTCAATAGTGATGTATTCTGAATCTTACTCTGTGCGTCAACAAAAAACCTGCATTTCATAAGCATGCAACTTTGCAAACAAAGAATACACTAAGCACAATCTTGCACGGCCACGCACAAAACGTGGCTCATGCATACATGGATGGTAGCTACGGATGAAAACCTTGGTCTGGGTCAACATTTTGGGTCAAGAAGTTTCTGGAGTTTGGGGCACCACCCACACAGAGCTGCGTGTTGCGAGGGTGTTTAAGGAAAACAGAATATATATTAATCCAGCTCTTGGAACACAATGAGGAATGGCAACCAAGCGCATTAATAGCCCAATGATACAAGCCAAACATGTCTGTGCGTGTGAAAGACGGTCAGATATGACTGTTTACTGTTTATGGATGAGATGCAAATTGAGGCATTTCATGTTCCCACGTGAAAGTGTGTATGTCATCTTTGTGATGTGATCATGTGCGCTGGCCTGTTCAGGTCTGTCCGTTATTCATTAGTTTGATTCATGATAATGAGTATGATGATGAGGATGTCAGGAGCAGGGTTAGGACTACGATGAAACATGGTTGTGCATCATTTATTCTGACCACTGCAACATCTTCATCATTGCACGGCATCAAGCAGAGAACTCGATAAGACAGAGAGGGGAGGAAAAAAGAGGGAAAATTGAAAAAGTAAGAGAATAGAAGACACGGGCCAGGCAGAAGACAAGAGAAGCAACATTACATTTTGGGAGAGGGGAAATCATTATGGTCCTTTGAGCTCCCTGTAGCATCAGCAGAGTCAGAGAAGGGACTTTGAGTTCAGTAGCACAGCGAAGAGGAGGATAGCAGGGGAGAGGAGAGAGACAACGAGAGCAGAGGAGAAGAGTAGAGAGCGAGAGATGAGGATAGGAGGGAGGAGGAGAGGAGAGTGATGAGGCTAGTAGGGCAGAGGGGAGCGACGAGGAGAGACAAAGAGAGAAAAAGGGAAGAGAGATGAGAGAAGAGAGCAGAAAAGAAGGTAATACATGAAAGAGGAGAAGTGGAGAGAATATGGGAAGAGAAGAGATTCAATCAGAGGAGAAAAGAAGGGCTGATAGGAGATGAGAGGAGCAGAGTGGAGAGGACGAGAAGGGAGGATTTTTTCGAACTGTTGGCCCTCTTTCATGTTTCATCATTGATGAGAACACGTACATGTCAAGATGGCAGTTTTACACATGCCTGACCATGCAGGGTTCAAACCCAGGCAACCTGTATGCACCCCCGAGCAAGATGCCTAAACCCCACCTACTCATCCATGCCAATGCGTAAACTCTGCTTCTGCTGTTGGATTGTGAATACCTGAATCTCCACTAGGCCCTTCTCTCCTGAGCATAGTATTGGTGTAATTGCACATACATTTTATGGCTTTGTGCTGGGACTGATCTGATACACAAAGGAACGCTGGAGGATCTAAAGAGCATCCAGATAGAGCTCTCCGTACACACCACCCTGGCCCCTGACAGAAAGAACGTCCCGTGTCACGGGCCCAGCAACTGTTGCTATGGAGCCGTTGCCGTGGCAACAGCCTCCTCCAACAAAAGGGCACTCGGCTGCTGCGGTTAAGTAAAGAGACACAGGGCGAACCCGCGCGCAAGAGGATGAGAGCGCACAGCAGATACACACCTGCATTCGAACATCACAAAATTATAACGACACTACACCCTTCCTCTTGGTGGGATAGCCACATGAACATAGCAGGTCACAAAGGAAGTTTGGATTGAGTAACAAAGATATAACAATATCACACATATACAGACCAAATTCTTTTTTTTAACAGGGGAAATTAAAGGCGGATGCTGTGAGATGATTACTGATGTTTATAAGACGTCGTTAAGATGAGATTTAATTAGATTGTCATTTATTAAACCCCAAAGGCTAGTTGGAACCGTGAATAATGCAGAAGAACAAAGCATGGTTTAATACATCTGAATGACTGTTTATTATGAAACACTTACATTTGCCTCATATGACTGACAGTAATGGACATATTTATAAAAAAAAATTAATGGAGATGATTTTTACATAAGGGGAGTTAGAGAATGAGTTTCCATGTAAGAGGGTAGACATCAAGTGAACCGTGATGATTGCTCCATCTATCCATCCGCACCCACAAGCACACCTGACCAAACCAGCTACACACCAATCCATCCACTAATGCATCAACCTTTCCATCAATTCATCCATCCATCCATGCCTGTCAGAAGACATAACCTCTCTCTCTTTCTCCACATCCTTGTCTCCCACTTAGAAAAGGAGGGCTGCAAAAAAGACAGAAGGATGGACAGATGGTTAGGAAGACAACAGATTGTATAAAACCAAAAGACGAGACAGACAGAGGAAAAGATTAAGTGACAGAGGGTGAGAGAGAGAGAATAGTAAGAGCAGGGATGGTGGTCGAGTGTAAGAGCAGAGATATAGTGGAGCTGTAGAGTTTGATGTTAACCTGTAGTGGCAGAGTTAGTGTGGATGTATGGATCAAGGAGAAGGAGTGTTAATTAAAAAGGCGTCCCGAGTGCACATAAGTGCTGCCATATGGTCCATAATGTATGGGCCGAGCACAGAAACCCATATACATATATATATTTAAATAATCATACCTCTTAAAGATGTCAAATTTAAAACCCAGGTGTTTCGAAGTATCCCTTCTTTTCGAGCTATTCTATAATGCAGCCGTCATATTAAAGATTCAACCAATATATATTATTAATAGTGAGAACATACAAGAACGTAAATGAGGTCAAACCACTGCATTGATTGTGTTTCAAACAAAATATGTTTTTAACATGTTTGGAGAGTCAGGCTTCAACTGGGACCACATGTGGCCGATTTGCCCTAAACAACCAGAGAATTAGGAAGATTCTGTTGACACATTACTAGCTGGCCACTTCAAAACGGTTAAAGTCAAATAGACAAAGCCTGAAACGTTTTCCCTTTAATCATGACTCAGTCTACTTCTACTGAAGACTGAAACTTTACACACATGTTCAACAGAAAGCCCTTATCCCTTCCCATCCCACCCAAGAATTAATCGGTGTGCCAGCCCCCAAAATGGTCTCAATAACATCATGTCCCGTCTCCTGCGCCCCCTCTCCCAGATTACAGCTCTGGCCGGCAGGGATTAGGATTAAGAGGACGGCTGGCGCCGGGTCCCCCAACATGTTACACACAGATGCTAGGAGTGGAGTGATCAGGCAACCAGCACTGTGGAACTAGCACACTGGGAAGCTGGCCCTGGCTCTCGGACAGGGCCAAGAGTAGAGATTAGAACATGTGATATGTTTACTAAATCGATGTGGGCACTCTTGATCAAATGTTTCAAATGAAAGAGCAAAGATATGACTACAATCAAGATTCACATTCCCTGCAGAATGGCACAGTCCATGATACTGTTCTGGCCTGAAAGCCAATTGATTAATGGGTTTATTGCACTAGGCTATGCCAAATAGTTTGAGGTCATTAAAATACCTTCCAATAACTCACATTTAGCACCACTTTTCTGACAGTGTGGAAAGTGTCAGGAGCAACTTCCAAGTTTAGCAGAACCTTTCTAGAGCAAGTGACATTCAAAAATGTTATCCGTTTTTAAGCGCATTAGCAGGTATTGGCGTTTAAGTAAAGGCCAATGTATTTGTACATGAACTGCAGACTGAAGGAACATTTGGCTTGTTGGAGGGATACGAGAGCGGACACGAGAGTGGACTGAAATGACCGACTCCAGACGTGGCGCTCATACAAAAACGTTTATTTGACAGTGTGTAGGTCCAGACCCCATAAAAAGACAAACGCAAAGAAAAAAAAAGAAAAACATAAAAAAAATAAAAACAACTGCTACAAATATTCTGAAGAACAAAGAGCTCAGTCTACACAAAGTTTATTCATCAAAAATACATTACCATAAACACAAAAAGAGTAGCCAAAAAAGTATTACATATGGAAGGGGGTTCCTGGCTTTTCCTTCCAGGACAAATATTCAACAGCCTGGAAAGTTCAGTTAGGGGGTACGTTAAAATTGTGTCATCGAAAAATGTGTGCACAGGTGTCGTATGTTTATGCGTGTGTATGTGTGTGCGCGGGTGAAAGCGTTTCTCCTTCCTGACGGAGAACGGCGCCGGTGGCCAACGTGCTAGCGTTCCGTTGGGTCTGGAAGCGCACAGCATTGTGGGAGGAGGCAGGAAAGCTAGGCCGTCGCGCGGCCACGTCAGAGAGGTAGCGCTTAGCGAGAGGAAGAGCTCTAACGAGAGGTAGCTAGGCCAGGAGCGAAGAGGAGGTAGCAGAGAGTTGCTAACAGTACTAGCGAGAAAACAGCAGAGGGGACGGGGGGACAGGGGGGGGGGGGGGGGGGTTGGAGGTGGAGCTAAAGGCATAAGCCCACCACGTACCACTACCTTAAGTACTGCAAATAATCAAAAAGTTTGCATTTGGCATTTGCTTTTCAATCCCGTACTCTGATTACAACATCTCAGTCCAGCTATGAAACATGTAAAATGTAATAGTTGATATAATTAGCCATTTGACAAGTACATATATTGGCAGAACTTTGATGGACATATGTACATATTAAGCACATGTAGTAACACACGTACTTAAACTATGAGTATATATGAACATGTTAGCTTGGGTTGACCCATTTTCCCCGTCAAGCTCGTGAGTGGAATAAGACTGTTGTAATCAAGTCCTGTGTGTGTGGGGAGTGCGTGTGTGAGAGAGGTAGGCGGTGTTGGGGGGGGGGGGGGGGGGTGCAGAGCGAAGTAAGCTTGTATGAGTAGTAGGCTCATTATCATCAGCACGTGGATGACCACCGTGCACGTGTACAGACACAGCAGTGCACTGGCGAGAGGAGAGCGCATGTTACAGATCCAGTAGTGCCCGGTGCGCCAGGAGAGTACACGTGACAGATACAGTAGTGATTCAGTCAGAAGCCGAGATGGCACCACATGTGCTTCTGATACACACTGCGATGTGTCCAGCCAGTCTACAGGGAACAGAATCCAGAATTGGGTGTGTTTAAGTGTGTTACGGATGGGTGGTTGGCTTGTGTAATAACCACACCCTTCGATCAATAGAAAGGATCCCCCCACCAACAACACACACACACCTACAGTGTATTGTTTTTTGAAGAAGCGTAGAGGTAGATACTCAGCGTTTGGGCAGCCAGTGTTTTCGTGTGTATGCGTGTTCATTGGATTGATCCCCTATTCCACATGATTGCCACACTACTGACGTATCTGAACTCTTGGGTAACAACAGTCTCACCCTTTTCCCCCTGGTGGTTAAGTATAGGATCACAGAGGACAAGCAAGAGAGCGAGACAGTATATGTGTGTGTGATGGTGTGTGTGTATGCGTGTTCGAGCATCGGGGTCTTTACAAAGGGAGGCTGAGAGAGAAGGGATGGGGGGTGGGAGTCTACAGCATCATTAGGAGGTAAATAAGCGATGGGGGGGGGGGGGTTCATCGTGTCATCCTCCCTAGTTCATTAAATAGGGATGACTCTGCGGATGTGCGTCCATGAGGCCATAGCAGAGTACAAAACAGTGTTTACTAAACGACCCTCGCCGCTGTGCCCTGAGAGAAGCCGGGGGGGGGGGGGTATGTGCATGCATGGATGTGGGTATGTAGGACAGATGGAGCCATGGAAGCTTGGGTCAGCCTTGCCTTTGAGCCCTGTGTGTGTGTGTGTGTGTGTGTGTGTGTGTGTGTGTGTGTGTGTGTGTGTGTGTGTGTGTGTGTGTGTGTGTGTGTGTGTGTGTGTGTGTGTGTGTGTGTGTGTGTGTGTGTGTGTGTGTGTGTGTGTGTAAATGTGTGTCTAAAATAAGAAGCTATCGTCATTTTTGAGTGGGAAAGAAATATTTTTAGTCAGGAAGGAAGGCCATTATTCGCGTCAGATAGTTAGTGAGAGTGAGTGTGAGTGTATGCATGTGTTTGAGTGTCCTAGTTATCTGCCACCCGTGCAGCAGGGGGCGCTGGAGGACCTGTGGGGACTGCCACTATCCCATCACCCGACGGTCCTGGATCTGCAGAAGAAGAAAGGAGGTTCCTTTTAGAACCGAGAACAACGTCTCATGCAATCTTTAGAAACGTCAATAAACAAGCATCTTGTTCACAGAGACCCTGAGGGTCTACGCTTTGGCATGCAAATTAAAGACCGGAAATAATTATAAACATGTTTCACGGTTCATGGTTAATGCGCCTTGGAAGCATGCTGTGTAAAGCCTTTTCAAGTACTATCAACATTAGATGAAAAAAACGCACACTTATTACATTATTACAATAGATTCTGAAAGGCCAATGTGTTTAGATCAGCATCACAGCAGTCTACAAAGGGTTTACATTTAATGAATCAAATATATATATTTTCACTAGGGATGCACCGAAATGAAAATTCTTGGCCGAAACCGAAAATGAGGAAACCAAGGCCGAAAACCGAAACACCGATAGAAATTATTATGCCAATTATTAGTACCATTTAGGGTTGCCGCGGTAAACGGTATTACTGGTTTTGAGGCCAACAGTTATTTTGTATATATTTTATTCCAGTAATAAAAAATATTTGTCGTAATCTTTAGGCCTATTTGATAAAAAAAAAAGAGTTTGGCAGTTTGTCTTTGCACTGTTTTATTTTTGATGTGTTTTTTCATAAAAAAAAAATATATATGCAAACCTAATAGATAGGCTACCTAATAAAGCGTTGGAACACACAAGACCAGTAACCATAGCAACGCCGGTAAACAAACCAAGCCCAATCCCTACGTGGGCGCCCCGCGCTACGGCCATACGGAGGCGCACAGAGCTTTTGGCCGTGATATTATGTATAAAATTATATTGTACTATAATTTTATAGTTATAAGACGCTATAAGACGCTGGCACCGAGAATTGACGCACTGCCAGACGCCGAGTCACCGAGTGTGAGAGGAGAGTTGACGGAGAAGATGGCGGTTGACCTAGTTTATACCGGTGTTGACAGGAGTGTATTACTCGATGTGAAAATGTCCACACCGCGGCAACCCTAGGACCATTGCATTTATGGCTATGACTGTGTACCAACTTCATTTCATTACTAACTTCAATTTTTGCAAATCGCTATACGTGGGTCTTTCTCAGAAACACTACCAAATATGTGCTTTGGGACCATTTTCGGACAAAACATTTAGGTGGCCAAAAATTCGGTGCATCCCAAATTTTTTACAAATAGAGAAAACAGAAAAGTTTTCAGTACATTTAGAAAGACACAAACAAGGCTTGGTACTCACACATGCCATTGGGTGCACCTGGGTGCCGGGGGCCCATCATGGGTGGCATGCTGCCTGGTGGGGGGCCGCCAGGTGGGGGCCCGGACATCATACGCCCTTGGACGGGCCCTGGTCCCATTGGTCCTGCGGGACACAAAGAAGTGATGCAAGCAGTGAATGACGTGCTCCATCTCCCTTGATGTATTGCCTCCTTGCTTCCCTCTCGTCGACCACAATCAACATCCCTCTCTATGATCTGTCTTGATACGTCTCTCACCTGTGTGTTTTAATCTCTCCCCCTCTCACCTGCGAGTTTACCTCTCTCTCTCGCTCTCTCACACTGTCTCTCACCTGCAGGGTGGTGGGGGCCGATGGCGTGATGGCCCATGGGGGGGTATCCGGAGTGCATGGCGGGCGGGGGTCCCCCGTGGTGCCCGGGGCCCTGGCCCTGAGCGGCGGCGGCTGCAGCCTGCTGCTCCATCTGCTGGCGGGCCTTCATCTCAGCGTACTTGAGCTGCTCCATGTGGAAGGACTGCCGCTCCGTCAGCAGCTGCTGCCTCTGCAGCTCCAACTACAGGGACGGAGGGAGAGGGACGGCCGGCTGTTAGGGCTGGTTATCCTGGCCCATAAAGAAAGGGCTGTTTTGAATTGTAATGCAATGGAGATGGTAGGAGAGAGTGTTAAAGGGTCTGAGGCCGAGAAAGAAAGAATGCAAGAGAGACAGAAGGAAAGTGAGGACTAGACCGGAGAGGCGGTCTCGGGTCAGATCCGCAGGCTCAGGGTAGAGATCCTCGTGTCTCCTTTGGTCTTGCGCGTTTGCTGGCCGGTGCAGAGAAGACAGCCCGTTGGTAAGGAGGATAAACTGTGTGGGTGTTTGTGATGCGTGTGACGCCCTGTGCCACTGGCCATCAGCAAAACAGCTCTTCTGTTCATGCTCTATTTACGGAGCAGATGATTTGGGCCGGGCTCCCAGTAACTTCTACACTCAACAAAGTTCAACATTTTGCCTGGCAGCACCAGGGAACAAACTCGCACGCCGAATCAACCCCCCAGTACCACACGCACATACACCAAGTGTTTCACTTTACAAATGGGTTTATTGGCACTCTCGGGGTGTCCAAGAAGCTTTATGTCCGTGCGACCAGGAGGGTTGTGGGTGGTCTGCTAGGCTTGGAGACAGTGTGTTCCCTACTGAATACAGCTTTCAAACCTGTGGAGCGTGGCTAGTTGCTACCTAGTAAGTCTGCTGCATGTCAACTGCTGCTGCTTCTGTGTCTGTGTGTCTGTGTGTCAAACGTGAGCCAATAAGAAACAGCTATTGCATTGACAAGGGTTTCCCCAAAGGTGGCGCTGTCCCAGTGATTATATTTGTGATCCTGTTCCGTTCAGGCCGCTATGTGGTGGAATTAAAAGGCCCAAGTCTCAACAGAAACTCAAAAATGTTAAATGTACTTACGGCCTCCTTCTCGCGGTCCATAATGGTCTCCAGCTCCTCAAAGTGCCTCAGCTTGATCTCCAGCTTCTTCATCTGAGTCTCCACCAGCAGCGCCACCAGGGACTTGATCTTCCTCTCCTCAACCGCGGCCAGGTGCTGGAGGGACGGGAGGGGGGGGATGTTACGGCTCTGTACACACAATGCTCCAAGTACAGGTCTTAATGATGCCCAGGATTTAGGGGGAGGGGCTAGGGTTGGTGGTCTCGGGGGTACGGGACGAAGGGGTGGGGCAAAGAGGTTGAGGCTAGGGGCTGCGGGACTAGTGGGGTTACAAGACCAGGGGTTGGGGTTAGGGTAGACGGGCCTCACCTTGGCTTTGGTGGCGGCAGAGGCCAGCGCGGCAGCCGCGGCGGTGGCGATGTTCCCCTCTCCGACATCCAGCTCCAGCTTCTTCTTCTCATCCTCCTCCTCCTCCTCATCTCCCTCGCCCTTCTCCTCCTCCTCCTCATCGTCCTCCTCCTCCTCTCGACTCTTCTCCTCCTTCTCCTTCCCCTTCCCCTTCTCGGACGACGTCTCCATGGCCTCCTCGCTGTCTTTGTCTGTTGGGGGGAGCGTGGAGGCAAACGAGGTGAGTCGGTGGCCACGGCAACAGTGATGGGAGTCAAAAGCGTTGTGTCTTAGCGTGGCCCCGTTACCTGCGGCGCCGGCGGCCTTGACCTCCGGCCCCTCGGCCTCTGGCTCCGGGCGCTCCGTGGCCTCGCCCGCCTCCTTCTTCACCTTCTCCCCGCCCTCCGCCTTGTCGTCCCTCTTCTCGGCGGACTCGCTGGGCTTCTCCGCCTCGTCCTTGGACTCCGCCTGCGCGCCACAGAGACAAACCAGAGTACCGCCACGGTGTTCAGTAGGCTTGGGGGCTGCACTGATCCAGGTTGTAGGACGGCTGTTTGGCCGGTGGCTGACAGGAGGATGCGGCAGGAACACGTTTTCCAGCCTTGAGCTCATCATCTCCAAATAAGTCGACTCATTATTCCCACAATAGCCTTTGATCTTCCCCCGGTCTTACCTTATCCCCCTGCTGCGAGTCGGAGTCGGTATCCATCTTCTCTGCTTCCTGGCTCTCTGAAACCACAGGGCAACAAGCGGTGAGCTTTAACACACACACACACACACACACACACACACACACACACTATGCAAAGCCCTTTGGGAAATTTGAAAAGCGCTACATATGCAATGAATCATCATTATAAGAAGAACATATGTACTCACGATACGATACAACAATATTGTAATGTGTCTACCCTCAATGGAGTGATGACAGCGTTATAAGTAAGGCAATTAGTGTGAGCAGAGGGACTCATAAAACAGTAAAAATGTGTTAACATACCGGTATAAACCAACCATCTGGTATTGTTTTTAGGTGATTAGACCCGCAGGATTAATGTTTGCTTTATGCGTGTCGGCCTTTGTGCATCCATGTGAATGTGCATGTGTGTCTGTGATGCACATGAAAGATGTCACGGGTGCGCGTGAATTGGTTTGAATATTGATTATGTGACGAGTGCCCGGGGAGCACTTCTGTCGCATTAAAAGCCATCGATCGGCCCCGTGCTTCTCAAACGCATTAACTCGTGTTCAGAAGTGGTCGGGAGCGCTGGGAGGGGAAGAGAGAGCAACGGAGACAGAGAGAGGTGGAGCAAGGGAGGGGGAGATAATGAAAGATCTGAGAGACTGTGGCAGTGTGGTGACCCAGTTTATGTCAACTCTCCCTCCACCCCCCTCTCGCCCTCGCCCCATCTGCCATCATTGTGTGAATCCAGTGGGAACTATAGCAGCGACCCGCGCATGTACGTAATGCACGCATGCATGCCTTTATTCACCCTTTCAGAAAAAACGCCATAAAAAAAATGTAACGCCCTGCCTGCTGGCTATGACATATCAGAAGCGTCTGCTGCCCCCCAGTGGACGGGAATTAAATACTGCATGTTAAAAACAGCCAAGAACCCTCTAACTGAACTGCCTCATGAAGAAACGGCTAAAATCGTTGGTACAATGGTTTGATTTACAAATCAATAGAGAATCGTTGATCACGTATTATAAATCATCCAGTTCTACACTCTTTATCTTCAGTTGTTGAAGTTGTACAGCTAATCGTTTTCTCCACCCGATACATCGAGCTCGGTGCCAAAATGGCCATCACATGTTGGCCGAAGTCCCAACTGAAACAGCCTCGCAGTGGGCAGCCAGTGTGGGGTACGTGAATCAGATCCACGTCACCAACGTGGGTGTCCGGTGTGTGTGCGCCTGTTGCTGGGAGTGCGCGTACGCACCTGTTTTCTCCGGTTCCTCGGGGGCAGTGCCGGCGATTCCGCTGCTCTCCAGGCCGAAGGCGGGGTCCACCTTGCCGGTGCTCCTGGCCGCCTCCTGCACCTTCTTCACGTGCGCCTCCACCAGCTCGGCCGGCACCTCCTCACGCACACGCGAAAACTCCTCTGGAGACGGTGGGGGGGGGACGACGACACACGAGGAGGGGTTATCATGGGAAGAGTGAGAATCCCATAATAAAGTAAGGAGAGGCCCCTTCAGAGATCAATGGACTGATCATCGCTAGTTTAAAGTCATGTTATGTGACCACGGGCACCGACAGCCACCCCCCGTAGGACTCACCGAGCGCTGCCTTTGCGGCGGCCGAGGCCACGCGGGGGTCCACCACGGAGGCCAGGAAGGCCACGGTGCTCATGACGGGGTTCCCCGACTGGCTGAAGGGCACCGGCTGATAGGCCAGGGGGCCCAGGGTGGCCTCCGTGCTCTCCAGGTAGGGGTCCTCGATGGGCAGCCGCAGGAAGTGCAGGATGCACTCGTCCTGGGTCCTGGAGCCCACGTGCTCCGACACCTTGTTCCAGTCGTCCTTGTACATCTCCAGCGCCTTCGGGGGGGGGGGGGGGGGGTCATTGTTATTGCGGGTAAAACAAAAAGACAGACCCCATCTAGCTGCATAGTTACTCTTCCCCCCCACACACACTACTGGTCGGGGTTTGTGTGTGCTGAGAGTGTCTACGTACCTCCAGGAGGAGCAGGGTCTCCTGTTCGCTCCACTCCCGGCCGGAGGTGGGTCCCTTGCCCTGCACACAGACACAGAGTGAACAGAAGCACCACAGACCGCTGCAGCCATTAGAGCTGCTACTGCTCTCATTCAGAAGGATGACAAGGCTTCACGTCTCAGTAAACCATTCACAGGTGATCATCGCTGTGTGGTACAAACCCTCGTGTGTGAAATGGAACAACCAATGGATTCATGATCACTATCAAGGTTAGAGATCATTTCAGAAGTAAAGCTGTGCGAGAACTACAAGGAACTACACGCTTGGATAAGATATGATTTAGATATCGTACAATATATGAAATACATGGCATATAGCAAATCATATATGGTAGACTAAGAGATAAAAGGGAGTGTGTGTGTGTGTGCTGCTGACCTTGAGGTTTTTCTTGGCGTACAGGTCGGGGCGCAGGCCAAAGTTCTGCATATTGGTGGGTTTGTCTTTGTTCTTCTCCGAGAAGTTCATGATGGGCTGAGCTGGAGGAATCTGGAGAAGCAAGAGACAACTTGAGTTACCGTATACAAAAGGGAACCTCGCTAGTTAAGCATACTTTTTATTACAAGTACACATTAAGAGTCATCTTATCAATGGTGGCAATCCGATTGTTCCCAGTTTGTTTAGTATGCATGTGTGCGCGTGTCCGTGTGTGTGTGTGTCCGGACCTGCGGGGGTCTGTGGTGGAGGGGGATAAGTCCCGAGGGGGTGTCGGCCAGGACGTTGAAGTGGGGGGTTGGGGGCGGTCCCATGGGGAGCGGGCGGCTCTCTGAGTCCACCTGGTAGTTCACCAGACCCCACTGCTCCAGGAACGCATGCACCCTAGGGTGGGGGGGAGACACAGGACAGAAAGAGATGAATACAACGAACAGCAGAGAAAGTATTCTCGCCCCAACGTTACAAGTACATCAGCTTTGCATGTACTCTAATATCATACATTATTCTGCATAAAGCTGTAAATCAAAATAACATCATTGGTATTTTACTCAATGTATTAATTACATTGTTACATTAATAATTATTGATATTATCTGCTACTGTTTCGACCACCTTTCCCCCGGGTATAAAGTACGCCCCCCAATAGCCAGACAAGCATCTGTGCCCCACTAGCGTCCAGACACACCCACCTCATGACGGCGCAGACGTCCCCCGTCAGGTTACGGCGGCAGGAGGTCGATGTGAGGTACTCCTGGGGGTTGAGGCGGTACGTGTCGATCATGAAGTTGCGGTAGGCCAGGTATCTGACGAGAGACGGGGAACACACATTAGCGGCCAGCACCGAAACGGTCATTCCTTTCTCTTGTAGCTCGTTTTTACCAGTCCCAGTTAAAATATACAGCGCGGATAAAAAGAGGAGCGCAAAGCACTGGACTAAAACCGATCAGATCAGCCGTTTTATAGATTAGTTGATATTTTGGAGGAGTAACGTCATTTAATAAAACTAAAGAATTGAACAGGATTTAAATGCAAACGGTATCCTCATTAGACAGAACATTGTGGTGTTGAATGTGCGTGTGTTTTTCTGAAGGAGAAGGTGTGGATAGCCTGGGCCCAGACACTCACATCTCTGGGGATTTCGACTTGTTCTTCCCGTTGAAAAACTCTGGCAGGGCTCGTCTCTCAATTTCATGGATACTAAGAGAAAGGGAAATGAATACAAGCAATTATGAAAGATTTGATAACAGCAATTTATACCCTACCCCCATTATTGAAGCTCTATTTAAAATAGAATATCTCTGGGGACAGGATAATTAGCATGCCAGTCCTGAGGTTCTGGGGTTTGAGCCCAACCTTTTTGGGAACTAATCAATCCCTGAGTAAGATGCCTTTACCCTACTTTCTCCATAATGACCTGTATCTGAACTCAGTGTCAGTTGCAAAATAACTAAACAGTAGATAATTAAAGCACTGGGATCCCAGAACTACTGTGCATGAGGCCGCACTTACAGGCAGATCATTAATAAATAACGATCTGCCAATAACTTCATGTGTCAGCAGACTGGCTGAAAAGTGGGCATTTATTGGATTTCCACTTATTCTTCAGCTACAATGCCCCGACCCAGAAGATGATGATAATCAGGTCTCATGGAGTAGAGAGCCCAGTGCCCTTCAACCTAACAAAATAGCAAGGCAACGCTGGCACACCCCTTCCTCACCAGTTGTAGTCAAACCAGGCAGCGTAACTGGGGATGATGATGTGGTGAGTCTGCTCTGTGACGTTGTCCTCGGAGTCCATCAGTCGGTTGACCTCCGCCTTGCTCTGCTCCTCGTCCTCCTGCAGGGGGGGGGGACAGAGAGAACAGCTCCGGTCAACGGGAGCACTCGCCTGGACACAACTTATTCTACACCTAGTGGGCTGATTAGTTTCCCATAGCTCTAAGAGGTCCCTCTGGACAGCAGCACGTTGGTGTATCAACCCGTTTATGTCAAGACAAGGTTGCTACATATACATGGAGAATTCCACCAATAGAACATCAGATTACTACAAACACCTCTTTCTAGGTTGTCTTTCTCTGTGGGTCATTATCATTGGTTGGACGGAAGGATGCAAGTGAATTACAGAGGTTAATGAAAACCTCACGTTACACTTTAATTTCGATTTCTTAATTTTAATTTCCAGCAATCCAGAGTGATTCGCTAGGCTGGGATGGGACTGCAGGTGTTTAACATGGTGAGCACTGGTGTTCATCCTGAGGATGCTGGCGGGCTGGACCAAAGGCCCGACCTTTGACCTTACCTTTCCACCTGACAGAACTGAGTCGTCCTCCATGTCATCTGTGGGAGAACAAAATGACATGAATGGGAAATATGCAAACAAGTTTTGTACTCCCAGTTTTACCAGTGCAGCCGGCACTGTTTTCCATTACACTGGCTGTTGATGAAAGAACGAGACAAGAGGTGGGGAGATAGAAGTGGGTGGGATGAGAGGAGAGGCGAGGAAAAAAAACTCTTTCCTGGCCATAGCCGCAGAGGCATCATCTGGCACAGAAAGCATACGAGAATAGAACATGGGGTGTGTAAGTCCCGAGAGGTGTGGTTGTGTTGGTGTACATAAAACTTATATTTTAGACGACTGCGCAAGACCTAAATACAACTGCATTCAGTGGGGGGTGTGTGGGCCTAAGAATAGCATGATTCTTACACATTTTAGGTTGCATCTTCATGGATGAATGCAGTTATTGTAGGTCGCTTTGGACCAAGCTCATCAATTGTGTGCCACCTAGTTCAGTCACATGTTTGTGTGTTAGCACATGCCGTTGCTCTATATAGATATCTATCTACCCTACTATCTATCTAGATATTTATATGATGGGCGGCCGCCATCGTCATATCCAGCTCCTCAGGTGGTGTTCATGCCGATGAGGGAGCGAGTGTGTCCAGGGGGGCGTACCGTTCTTGGTGCCACTGGTCTCGTCCAGGGTAGGGTTGGTGGAGGAGTCGTCCAGGTCTTTGCTCAGGTCCTCCTCCGTGTCATCCTCCTCCCCCCCGCGGTGGCTGCGCCGCTTCCAGTGAGCCCCGGGGTTCCTGGAGCAAACAACCGGGGTCAGCCAGGGAGGGCTCATGTACCCGTGAGTCTGTCCGCTTGTCACCGCCCCCCTGACGTGAGACGACCCTTAAAGCTCACTTATGCTCAACACTCGATACAGACAAGGACGGAGCCTTCTTTCCGTACTCTGCTTCCATCGTCTGTATTCGTGCACCTCTTCTGAAAGCTTAGATTTGGACGAAACAGAGAACTGAGTCCGGAGTACCACTGGAAATCGTTGGGGCCAGGGCTCTACAGTGCGCCCATTTCACTCGCATTTGCGAGTGAATATTTTGGCGTGCGAACGAGAAAAACAAAACAGGAGCACGCGTGCGAGTGACTTCTCCACAGCGCACTATACTGTGCGTTCACACCGCGAAGGGGTGAAACGATTCCATACAAAGCAGCGATTCCATTTGCAGCGCGATACTTTTGCCCGGCACGGGCGAGCGCGTTCACGTGGATTTCTGGTGGATTTGCCATGGACATAATAAAGGATTTGTAGCACGCCACTTTTGCTTGAGTTGAAATATTTAAACTTTGCCGCGACATTGGCGTGATGACGGCCAATCAGCATTCAACAGCGTGGCCACTGAGTGACGTGCGTAACGTAACAGCCAATCAGTTTTCAACCGGCCAACCGTTCCACCCTGCAGTGCAGTCCGGGGTGAACCGCAGAATGGAGGAGAAAGTGATTGTTGCCGTTTGCGACTCCCCGAGCTCTATATAGAATAGTATACAATATAATTGTATTGTATTGTATAGATAATTTCACGGCCAAAAGCTCTGTGCGCCTCCGGATAGCCGTAGCGTGGGAGGCGCTACGGGAGGGTTTAGCGGGGTTTGTTTACCTACGTTGCTATGGTTACCAGTCTTGTGCGTTCCAACGGTTTATTGGGTATCTAAATCGCTGTCTAATCAATACTTCATTCACTGCCTCTTCCGTGGTCATTACAATATTATGAATAGACTGCGTGGAGAAAGTTAATGCTGTTACTTTAGTCGATAAAGTCTACAAATTCAACCCCCGACTGGTTGAAGGATTTCGGGTAGCTAGTTTATGATGCTAAGAACATGAAAATGTTCTGTACATTTTGTAAGGGAGCCCCATCGGCAATGGCAAGCTCCTCTCTGTTTATAACGGGGAACCCTCATCTGAAACGCGAAGCTGTGGTGAAACACATCGAGTCCACTAGGCATTCTCGCTGTCCCGATTTCTATATAAATTACACCCAGCCCAATAACCCTGGTACGGTGGAAGCCGAAATTGGTGCCGTTTTGTGTAGCCTAAATGTAATCTTGTCTATTTATTTGTCTTAATTTTGCTTTAGTAAGTTGTTGCTGTTGGCGTGCGCAATTTCTGCACGCTAAAAAATGTTCTAAACAAAAACCTATTGTGCCCCCATTTTTTTCCCTGTGCTCCTAAATTTTTTAACTTAGGGGCACGAGTGCTCCTGAAAAAAAAGTTTGTGTAGAGCCCTGGTTGGGGCACTGTATCCGTAGTTCAAGCGAGACGAGAGGGATGTTATAAAAGAAACACTTAACATTGTGCTATCCTTACAGATAATACAGAAATGTAATAACTAAAAGGGCCGCCTATTAATGACATTGACAAAGCGGTAATGAATGTGTCTGAACAACCAGGAAGGACACATTGAGCATTTAGTCAATTATATTCATACACTTAAAACTGCACAACTTTATTTTCAAGCTGCCTATAGCTGTTTAGCTGACATGATTCAGATCCGAGTTGAAGTAGGGCATGTTCCCTCACAGATGCTATCGGTTGCGATGCTGGTTGCATTAGATAAAACTTAGTGGACCAAGTCTCTTCTGATCAACTTATTTTTTAATCAAGTATAAGAGGGCAGCCCTACTAGTCACATAAGTTGCCTGTATGGATTTGTTAAAATTAGAGCTGTCAGTTAAACGCGTTATTAACGGCGTTAACGCAAACCAAATTTAACGGCGTTAAATTTTTTATCGCGCGATTAACGCAATTATTTTATATAAAAAAAAGAATTTTTTTTTTTTTTTTTTTTTCTTTGGCTCAAAACAAAGAAGCAGTAGCCTGACTGCTATGTTCAAATGACATTTGTTCAAAGCAGTCGTTTAATTGCACTATAGGCTTTTTTTGTATCGTCCTGTTTTGATCAGTGTATATGCCAATGTTGTTATCAATAAAAAAATCATTTGCACAAGGCAAGCCGATGCACTTCACCATGTTGATAAGAGAATTAAAATGAGAAGAATTATGGGACAAAAAAATCAAGGGATATTTAGCATAGAAAAAGAATTTGCGATTAATCGCGATTAATTAGAGTTAACTGTGACATTAATGCGATTAATCACGATTAAATATTTTAATCGCTTGACAGCTCTAGTTAAAATATAATTTCATAATATAAACTTTTGGAAAATGACAAATGCCGTCAAGAGTTGGAAAGTAAGGCAATACAATATTCTCTGTACACGTTTTCATATTTATGTGTTTCACTAATTGGTTCTGTCATATCGGATTCTTTACTTGAGTGATGGTCCAGTCATAAATGATCTCTCGCTAGGAGTCTCTGCTTGAGTGATAGTTCAGTCATGCATGATCTCTCTAGGAGTCTCTGCTTGAGTGATGGTTCATTCATGCGCGAGTTCTCTAGGAGTCTGTACTTTAGTGATGATCCAGTCATGCATTAGCTCTGTAGGAGTCTGTACTTCAGTGATGGTTCAGTCATAATTGATCTCTCTAGGAGTCTGTACTTTGGTAATGGTGCAGTCCTGCATTAGCTCTCTAGGAAGTCTCTGCTTGGTGAGGCTGGTCACTACTTATAGGGCCCGGTCATGTGTCGCGGAGCCAGTGGTTGGGAGGTCTTACCCCTTCTTTCCTCCCTTCTTGCGGGACTCTGCAGGGGTGGTTGGCGGGGAGGGAGAGCGGCGTCTCTTCTTGCCGGCAGAGTTGGCCTTGCGCTCCTTGCGGTCGGGCGTACGGGAAGACTGATCAGACAAACCCCAGGGGGGAGGCGCAGGGCGCGAGGGATGGAGGATGAGAGAAAGAGCGGCAGAATGAGAGGATGGAAACAGTCGAACACACAGGGAGAGGAGGGGAGGGAGGGGGCAACATGGCCGTGGGTACATGCTGTTCTCTACGGCTACACAATGCTACGGTCAATGTGGATGTATCCGTGTAATCTATTACACAGATATTATTATTGTTTATTGATTTTAGTTTCCAACTAAAAACTAGAGCACTACATCAAAGCTCAATTGCATGCCATACAATGACAAAGCATTGTTAAACAAGCCAATGTTTTAGACTAAAAAAGCAAAAAGGGTTTTGGATCCAGTTCCACTATTGTCGTCGGAGAGACATGCATCTTATTTAAAACAACCATGTTGCTCATTCCCATACAGGAGGGGGAAGGGGAAGAAGGGGAGGGAGGATGCGGTGGTGTGAGGGGGCGGGGGGAGGGAATAGATACTAGGCTCCTGCAAATCACATACTTCACGCCCAGATCATAGAAGAAAATGTAATATTAATATTGGTATAAAATTGTGAGCATATGCCTTTCTGACACGAGATTCACAAATTAAGTTAATGAATTGATTAACCTTCAATTTATTAATCAGGTAAATTCATCAAGTTTCCTTTCTATCTCTAATCGATCCCAATTACAATTATTCAAAACCCTGATGGAACAGATGAGTTCTGCAGGAGCCGTGGAAGACGCAAGGAGGGAGAGAGAGAGTAAGTGGGAGAGTGGAAAGGATGGGCAACAGACAGACTGACGAAAGAACACAGGGAGACACTGGCAAAGGAAAAGCATGGGCATACAAAGCAAACACAAGCAGCAAATCCTTTCAAGAATTTCAAGGGGTGCCGGTCTCCGAACACGCACACGCGCAACCTACTTCTTCCTCCCGGGGGAAGATCCTCTGGCGGAAGCTGACAGGCTTCTTGTTCTCGTCCACCTCATAGTCCTCCTCGTTCATCCACTCGTTGTAGGCATCTGTGTCCAGCACCCACTTGGCGTGGACCTGGGACGGACAACCACAGACGTATCGAGAGAGAGACCAAGATGTGGGGGAAGATTGAGAACTGGGGTCCCCATTGGCAGCGGTTGGTAAACCAATACAAGGCTATAAACACAGTGGCCAAGACTAAACAACAAAAACAAATGTACAACCGTTTCAAAGCTTTGCAGGTGACAATAATTAGTTATTCTCTAAACATTAAAAGGTCAAAAGGTCAGCCGAGTAGTGGTGAGGGGGCTCCACACACCTTCCAGGGTCTCTCTGCGCTCGGGGGGTCCTCCACGTCTCCGTCCACCTCGCCGACGGCCACCCAGGTGTCATAGCTAGAGGAGCACAGTACAACGGCCACACATCATATGTCGTTCTCAGACCTACCACTCCTTGTTCGGAATTGGTTGTATTGGATGGCAATAGCCAATAGTAATAGTGACCACGATGCATACCTGTCGGGGGACATGCCCCAGTGCACCAGCACTTGCTTGTCCTTGCGCATGACTGGACGAAGCCACTCCTCTGCAACAAGCACACAAAACATTACTGAAGCAGTTCACACTCAAACACACAGACAAACACCCACCCATTGGGATGCATCTTACCATCTTCTTGCTGGGTAGGAGAGGGGTAAATGTGGTGGGTTGCCTTCGACTTATCCTCAGTGATGGAGCCCTGAAGAACCATGGTCACAGTTAGCGTCAAAGAAGTTACTTTTTGACCGCCAGCGTAAACAACTACGACCAGTGTGATTGGCTAGCATTAGTTTGTAGGGCCGGACTTACCTGGTGCCTCTTGATGATGTCTTTGAGCTTATTGGCTTGCTTCTGTTCCATGTCGGTGGACAGGAAGACCGTTGGTCGAGTCAGACAGTTATTCTGAAAGCCAAGAGCAGTCAAGAGTTAGACCACTGTCAGTCTCAAGTTGGGCCGTTTGCCGTGATTCGTGCCATATTGAAAAGTAGAAGAAAAAGTCAACATGAAATTACATTCATATGTAAAAGGCTATAGCACTGGCTGGTGGAGCAACATTTACAGAATGTATCAAAGCCACCATAAATCCTTGGTAGGCGTGTCTTTCCATTTACCTGAACCAGGGACTTCTCCACGTTAAGAAACATCTCCACGTTACGGTCCATCCTGGAGGGGTTCTGGAGATCAAACCTACGCCTGGAGTTAAATTATTGGGAAAAAGGCAAAGGACGAAATAACATCATTAGAGTTAAACATGGATATCTTCCTGTTAGCGGTGTAGACACGTTTTTTATTCTACAGTTGGGGCATAATCTGATTCTTTAACTCCCCTGCCCTCCTTTTTTAACTAGGTCATGTAAGCCTTTTAACTTTAATGCTAGCTACTCCAATTTTGACGTATGCTTTGAATCTTCTCAGCCTGATTTGCAAGTCGTTTTGGATAAAATGTTGTATGTAACCATGCAATTCAATTTATTTATCTTTGTTTTGTGAAAGTCACTTTAATTAACAATAAATTTGGCCATGGGTTAAGAATGCCATACAGTGGACAGGCAATGCGTTCAGAGGGTAGGTGAACTGGTACCACTTACCAGCCCTGCTCACTCTTGAACTTGTAAACCGAGCCCAAAATGTGACAAAGAGCACCACCGGCCTTAAGATCCAGGAAACTCTTGGTCTGAGGGCAGAGAGGAGCAAGATGAGGACGTTGCAGTTATGCATACTAGTATACTTTCCTCAAAAAGCGACAATGTAAATGTCAATAGAATAACATGGAAAGTAAACAGGTCATCGTGATAATAAGGAATATTCCGAGACATATAAAACAAAACAAGGGCAAAGCAATACAAGGAATGTGATCAGACTTTTTGGCCGAAGCATATATTGATCAGATCGAGTGACTTCAAGGTATAGTATCATACTATGAGGCAGAAGCATTTATTGATCTTCAACGAGTACACATACATTTTGTTGTAGCTTTGGGTGTATAGTGATAAAACCTTTCAAGATCAATGCACAAGTATGAGTATAAGTGCTTGTCTTGCTACTTTTTAGCCCCAAGAGCTGATAATTAAGGTCACCGATAGCTGTGTCCGTCAAGGGTTTTGGAATCATTTACTTACCGGTAACTTGGTGAGGGCGGGGTTGTTGACCCTTCGACCAAAGGCATCCTCCTGGAACTGCAGCAACTGGACGACCAGGCCGGCCAGCGACTTGCTTGAGGGAGAGTCGTTCTGGACATGCTGGGGGAGAACACACAGAACACCTTCATTGAGTCACATGCTTCTCAAATGGCGGGCCGGGACCCACAAGTGGGTCGCAGAAGGGGTCCTCTCTCCCTATATCTCTGTACAAAAAGCAGCTCACTTTTTGACAAGTTATTTGACACATCTTGTTTATTTAATTTACAATATTATTTTGTTTCATAGATATTTTGTGGGCAGGGAGCTCAACCCAATAGTACGCTAACCCTTTTGGCAACACGCAGTGTAGCACAGGTCCCATTTCCACTTGTTGTGCTAAACATCCATCGCTCTCTTCTCCAGCCTGCTCTCCCGTCTCCGAACAATTGTTATTGAAACAATTTCCTGACTTATTCAGTAAATCTGACAGGTAGACCTTTACCAAGTCTCACGTTAGACCCCCGAAACAACTTAATGAATCCGACAACTCGTAGGGATGGACTGATTTACCACCTAAAAACCTTAATACCATTACACATATGTCTATTACTAATATCCTATAGGGCTTCTACGTAATAACCTTTGCGCGAATTGTCGCAGAATGAAGAAACTAATTAATTTACAATTTAATTTTGATCTTAAACAAAGAAAAAAAACACTTTTTTTCATTTCTGAGGCTATAAGCAGGAAAAGTTTGGTATTTTCATTTCTCCCATTTGTAATCAATTAGATATTATCATCAGTGGCAGGTGCTACATTTTTATCATTTGGAGAAGGAACTGATCAGACACCAGCGCAATGCTCGTGGACATTAAATATATTTTTCTACTATGCTTGCCGCCTCGTTGTTTACGGGCCAGCTTTTCCCATCCAATGAGATAAGTGACAAGTTGTAGCCATGAAGACGGATGACAAGTAGATGTACACAAGCACAATATTTGCTGCCCATTGTGACCCACATCTAGCATTGGAAATAGACAAGCACACACAGCAGAGTGAAACTAGCGTTAACATTGTAAACAGAAAATGAAGGCGGTCCAAGTACTTAACACATGGGGGTATGAAAACTCCCTCACGCTCTTTGTTTGTCTAGTGTACCGTGCTAGGCACGCCGAGATATACAGCTACAAGGTGGTTGACAGTACGGTACATTTCACACAACCATCGAACAAAACCCGACGCTTTTTGGTTGTCCAGGGTTGGCTAAAGACATCTTTAGCATACACTGAACCCAAATTATCCAATTCACCGAACCAACCAACTAACTACATACGTCTCGTGACTGGGCTGCGTATGCATACGTTTAATGTGTTCAGAATATGCATATCGCGCAGAATTTTCCCAAATATCGCCAGGTTGATCAATGTGTACCCTTAGTTTGAACGCCGAGGTTTGTAAACATTACCCCAGAAATGCATTGTTTTTCGGGCCCATGCAGGCAATGCATGAATAGCTAGCAAACTGTTAGCCAAAAGCTAACCAGTCACATACACACAAGTTGAATTATATGGGCCCTTTCATTACGATGGACTAACTTGTTAGAAACATCGTCATAGCGGATTAACATTAAAACAGGCTTCCAATAGTTATCAGAAATAGACGATATTGAGAAGTATTGCTCAACAAACGAGTGGAGCTAAAAAGCGCTCCATTGTGCCTTGGACGCGGGCCTACTTCAGACTCAATGGAGGACCAGCGTACCTTTTTGTAGTGCTTGGCAATCCACAACCGAACTGTCTCCAGCTGAGATACCGTTTCAGAACTCTCCCAGAATTTCGAAGACGGGCCCCCGTCCTTCTTTCGACCCACGGCAGCGCCGCCGCCCACTGGACCGGTCGCCGGTCCACTCGAACCCGTTCCGCCAGCTCCAGTTGCCGCTGTCGCCATTGTGTTTTGTCCACTACGTTTTTCTTTCTCCTCCACGGCGTCCCTCACCGTGCAAGTTTTCGAATGAAATTGCGCAGCCGCAGACGTTGACATATTTTGAAGTCTCGCGGTATAAAAATAGAGAATCTCGTGGGAAACGTAGTCCATGATCAATTTAATTGATGAAATTATAATTTATTGATCATTTGATTATATTACTGAATTTAGGCGGAATAATCCATGTAATACACTCATTTTTGTACATTGTATCATTGCATTATGTATTCACTGTATCAATGCAATTATTGGGTAGGTGTTCTTCTGTAAATTACACTAAAATATACTACTATACTACTGCCCTCTGGTGAACAATCCAGGAAAATACAATCGAAAATCGACGTCCACAACATTCAAATTACCTCAACTCTGCACAATGGGTAAACATAAGACTGAGGGTGGTAATCACCGCAATATAGTGCAGTAGACCTACAGAGTACAGTTTCTACAGTTTCTGTTCCATTTCTATAGTGCACTAGACCTACAGTGTCTCCCTGGTCCTCCCTATACTGCAGTAGACCTACAGTGTCTCCCTGGTCCGTCCCTATAGTGCAGTAGACCTACAGTGTCTCCCTGGTCCGTCCCTATACTGCAGTAGACCTACAGTGTCTCCCTGGTCCGTCCCTATAGTGCAGTAGACCTACAGTGTCTCCCTGGTCCGTCCCTATAGTGCAGTAGACCTACAGTGTCTCCCTGGTCCGTCCCGGTGGCAGTAGGGCCACAGAGAACTGGTCTAGTCATCATATGTGGGAGCAGCAAGGGTGCGTCTCTATTTGCATGTTAGATGTGGTCAGGTAGTAACAACTATGTTGTACGTCCTTAAGTTTATTGATAATAAAATAAATTCCTTACTTACCCTCTCCTATACATGTAATAGTAACTCATTTTTGTGGATCAAATGCTTTTCTTGTTCAATCACTTATGTTCGGTCAACTCCTTCGATTTGTGAGAATGTATAATATTACACTACAAGAAGATGTTTCTTGAATAGGCTGACAATTCAAGAAATACATCTTTCAGAGGATCATACATAACTATGCACACAACATTAGGAATAGAAGAAAAGCAAAAATATAATTTCACACGTACTATTACGTAAAGATACTCTCTCATTTGTGGCAATGCTTACACACATAGCCCACATAACACATTGCACTCTCTTGAAACTGCAAGCTAACATCTTCAGTAATTGTTGAGTTGACAGTGGGACAAGAAGACTACATTCTTATTAGATGTATCCAAATAAAATACAGGATACACTGACCTACGATCTTTTAATATTTAAAAAAGCAGGAGCTGGAAGAATTTCTACCCGAATTGCTTCTATTTGTACTGCCTTTTAAACCACCTAGACTATTGAAAATACTGATTAGTAAGATAGAACCGTGGGTATTGAGTAATTAGGCTTCCGCTAAATGTTTGCATGTTAGGCCTACTCAAAGTGGGTTGTTTTATTTTTTGACCTACCTCTCCCTATTGGAAAAAACATAAATTAAATGGTTTTAAACTTTGAACTATAAACTATGAATCAATGAACTATAAACTTTTTTAAACTCTGAAAGATATACTAGGCAGAAATTAGAGAAACCTTGAACCTGTGTATGGACACATACATTGTACTTGATTTTTGAAGTTGTACCTCAATTATACTACAATTACATAAACCAACATTACTAGATTGATAGATTAATGTTAGCCATATCGTACATTTAAGATATTAAAACTCTAACATCTATTGCATGAATCCCTAATGTAATATTAATAGAGACCAATAGATGGAGACAATGTACAGAAACGTCTCTTGTTTATCAGAAGAAAAAAAATACAGATAGCGTACTGATATCTTTCTTTTTAAATCATGGGTGCTGGTGATGAGGTATTTCAAAAAAATCGATCCATTATCTTAATTAAAAGAAATTCTTGACAATTTAAATTTCCTAATAAAAACAGTTTATTCATTTAAAATGCAGACAAAAATAGTCACATTATAAAAAGACATTGGGAACAAAGCCTGCAAATAAACTGTATAAAATACAGTCAACAACTTCACAGTCTCACTCATCAAAGGGCAAAGTAACTGATGACAGAACATGAACCAGAACATTAAAACCAATTGAAATGAATGAACAAAGATAACTTGGTTGAGACGCCACCTCAGGTCTTACATACTAATACTATTTGGTTCTTTTCATATAATGTAGTTATGAATTAACTGTGAAAATGTGTACCACGAAAGAGTAGCAGGTGTTTTTTCCTCAAGCTCACTTAAACTCTGCCTTTAAACCATGGGGCACGCAATCGAACATACAAACAAAGAAATGTAAAATAAAATAAAATCTTGGTCCCGAGAAAGTACAGTTAAATACTGTTGCCAAGAAAAGAGATCACAGTATTCATAGCATTAAGGCCTGTGACTATGAGGGGCTCCCAGTGGTTATGATGCTGGCCTCCTTCCCCCTCCTAGGACAAATTAATCGAGATGCTAGCGAAGGTTGTGGCTTTGAAAGAAAACAAGAAGATTGGCAATTTGCTGTTGTGGGATGCAGCCATCCTGAACCCCTATCCAAATACATCACAGGTGTCTTTTAGCCGATACAGTCCTGGCTTGTGTTGTTTGTAATGAACGTCTGCAGGCAAACCAAGCCAATGGACTGCTCATATTCTAACATATGGCGACGGGGCTGTGGACTACAGCTTAAGTGTTGCAGTGCATTTCTAATACTGAGTAACTAACTTTATAACCAATACTAAATTAAAGCAGAACATGAATGCCACCAAAACCCACCTATTTAACTCAACTGAAAGGCTACGTTTGACAGACCAAAGCTACACGTTTGGCAAAGGGTGCTCCGTATAAAAAAATAATAATATTACTATGCTGGGCTTCAAGTGGAAACAAAGATTGCTTCAATTTGAGGAATCAAATGCTACTGACCAACATAACAAAAACCTAGGGAGACAATGAACGACTTTCTATTGTTAGATGAATATCAATATGCCTACAATTTATACGAATTGACCAGTACAGGCAATACATAACAAAATGTGTTCCATTGGGGACCTATACAGCCTCTAGACATACTAACTATAAAGATTGGCAAGAATTCTGCTAAAAGAAGATCTACATTAGTGTATCTGGCCTAGAGGGAGCTTAATAGAATACTATGTGATCTCCCTCATGTGTAGCTGGCCTGATTGATATGCGGTCCATAAAATACTTTAAAAACACTTGGCAACAACAACATCTGCTTACGCAACTGTTGTAAAGGCTTTTAAAACAAACATACTTGGAAACGTTATTATATATTGACTGAAGTGAACCTCTTCAAAAGCTCATTTACACACTTAGACATGGTTCATTCACATCCAAACGCTAAGTTACAGAGTAAAACACTGCAATTCAACTGTACCGCAAATCAATGAAAACATGTTCTCCAAATAAGCCTTCAGAGAACGTGATTGCATCAAAAAAGGAACCATGGGTGAACTTAGAGGTTCTTCATGGTTCTGAGGAGCATCCACTGGTAGTGGAGGATCCATCGTGGACCAACCGACCTAGTCCTCCTCATTGGATATAAACATCAACACTGGTTTGGGCTTGGGGTAGTAGGGCACCCCCAGACAGAGAGGTTACCCACAGGGGGAGACATATCTATATATATATACATACCAATACAAAGAAAATAAACACACAGACAGGGAGAGAGCTGTTATCTGGGCACTTTGAGGACCTTGTAGACGTTGTTGTGGAAGACGGTGGAGAAATGAGGCCGGGCGTCTTTGTTCACCAGACTGCAGAAGGGGACCTTGCCGGCATTCTGGGGGTCCTCCACGTCCCAGATCTCTGGCATGCTACAGCCGGGCCTAGCATGCACACACACACACACACACACACACACACACACACACACACACACACACACACACACACACACACACACACACACACACACACACACACACACACACACACACACACACACACACACACACACACGGGAGAGGAGGGAGGACAGAAGGAGGAATATTTAGAGAGAGAGATGAAGGGATGGTCGAGGTCTGTGGTGGTGTGTATGCAGGCGGTTGTTCATTCTGTGAATGTGGAGCTCAGCCACGGTGGTTTGCTCATGGCTCAACTCCAAGGCTTTGGGGATTATCAACCTCTCTCGCAATCTTTTGTGTTTGTCTGTGTGCGTGTCATACCTGGTCCTCCTTGTGCACCAGGAGTCCTCCAGCACAAAGTAGTGGACCCCGAGTTGCATGAGGTTGCTTTTGACCGTCTCCCCGGACATGCGGCTATACATCGAGTACACCAGCTTGGTCCTCTCTCTGCAACACACACACACACACACTAACCTTATGGGGACGGCTGGCATTAAGCATAGCAGTCGTTTCCTCTCTTGTTGTTGCAATAACATTTAAATACCTTCTAATAATAATAACTTACTCTTTTAACTGTTATTAAGTATTTTACATAAATATTGGAGTTAACTCTGTCTTTTGTCATTTCTGAAAAACAGCCAAACGCAGAACTAAGTAAGACAAAGCTTCACGTGGAGCTTTGGAATCAAATATTTGGACAGAGGTTGGTTTGTAGATAATCTACCTCAAATAACAAAGGCTGCAGTGCTAGCTGAACTTAGCCCGGCAATGATCCGGCGGTAGTCGATCTTAGCCCTGGCTATACTACAGTGCTAGCTGACGTGAGCCCTAGTAATAACACTACAGTGCACTTCTAGCTGACCAAAGCCCTAGTTATGCTACAGTGCTAGCTGACCTTAGCCCGGCATCCTCATAGTGTGGATGGTTAACGATGGCCCTGCCGGTCGATAGCTTTACACTGGCCATCGTTGGCATGGCTCCAGCAAACACTGCATCTGTAGACGGATGGAGAGGTTCAAGGACAGTGTTAGTGGTGGTAAGGGAGGTGGCACAGATCTCCACAATCAAAATGTTAATGCTCCCTTATGAAATGCTTCGCTATTTACTGCAAGTTACTTTGTATGAAAGCATCTGCTAAATAGTAGATTCAATTATTGTGAATATGATAGGGGTACACAGATAGGGGTATTGTAAGAGATGTAGAGAAGGGCAGAGTGAGAGACATAAAGGGAGGGAGACTGGGAGAGAGAGCTAAAATACCTACAATGTAACTACTTTTTTGCAGTTTAGCTTATGTCTAATTTTCCAAAGCCCCAATACAAAGCAAAGTATTGCTTTGTATTGGGGAAAACACTGCTGCAACAGTGTTGGCACCAGCAGCCCCATCAGCAGCAGTACCCACCGGGCTTGGTGTTGCCCTGGATCCAGTCGAGCAGCTCCTCCTGGGGCATGTTGCTAAACTCCCCCATGATCCCCCACTGGGCCTGCAGGTTGGTTACGCCCTGTACGGCCATGACAGACAGAAAGGCAAACACCACCATCTGGAGCCTGGACCTCTCCCCCACCCAGCTGAACAACTGGCGGGAGAGAGGGAGGGGAAGAAGGAGAGAGTAAGGGTGAGAACGGGAGAGCGAGATAGAAAGCAAAAGAGACAGAGACACAGATATGGAGAAAGAGGTAGACAGATAGGTAGTACGGGAGAGTGCGGGAGAGAGAGGAAGAGAGTGAAAGGGGTGTGGAGAGGAAGAGCGGTGAAGGGGAAGTGAAAAAGAGGAAGAGGGTGAAATGGGAGTTGGGAGGGAAAGAGAGGCGGGGGAGTGACAAAGAGGAAGAGAGAGAAAGGAGAGTAGAGTGGGAGAGAGGAGGGGAGTGACAAAGAGAAAAAGGGATGTGGAGAGGGAGAGAGGTGGATGGGGAGTGACGAAGAGCAAGAGAGTGAGAAAGTGACAGAGAGGCAGAGGAAGCGAGAGGGGAGAAACAATATAACACTCAATAATTACATTTGACTACAAATACAGTCATACTGATAATAACAATACATAACGATATTTATACATTCAGAAATCAAAATGAAACCAAAACAGAGTAAACCAGTTACCTGCTTGGAGCAGATGAGGGCGGCCATGATGCACATGTGAGGGGTGAGGAAGAGCTTGAGACGCATGATTAGGACGGCTAGCAGGAAGAATGCCACCAGCTGAAGACCGTGGTACACCAGCTGGAGGAGCAAACAACAAATGCAGGCAGCACACAGTGATTCATAACAATAATAATCTTTATTATCGCATTTGTGCAATGCGCTTTACAAGCAACACAATAAACTCTGCATATAGGTTGTGTGTGTGTGTGTGTGTGTGTGTGTGTGTGTGTGTGTGTGTGTGTGTGTGTGTGTGTGTGTGTGTGTGTGTGTGTGTGTGTGTGTTCAATATCGTGCGTTGGAGCAAACATTGCGTGTGTGTGTATGCACTTGTTTGTGTGTGCGTGTGCAAGACAACTCAACAGCGCAATAGAAAGGGGGGCGGGGGGAGAGATGAAAAGATAAAAAGCAATAAATAGAGAGTGATAAATGGAGAGATCTAGCGATATAAAGAGCGAGAGAGAGACCAACACAGAGACAGAGAGACATATGGGAGCCATATGACTCACGAGAGATAGTATTGAAAAAATAAGAGATAAAGAGAAAGAAAGAAAAGACTAAATAAAAGGCGCTGGGGTTTGGGATTGGATTCCACGGCAAGAGAAACATTGGCTTTCATTTCCCAGCGGAGAACCAAGTGAAGAGAGCCGGAGGACGAGCCAGCAGCCACAGAGGCATTCACTCACAGGAAGGCACAAAGGCGACAACACTGCTGCTCCTGCTGCTTCCGCTCAGTAATACCTTGCAGAGATAGAGAGAGATAGGGCAGTTTGCGCTCGCTCACCTCTCCTTTGGCTATCAGTTCCGGCCTGTAAGAAGCAAATAGAACAGAATGAGTTTGGGTCGCTGAGGCAGAAAACAGCATTGCTATCTCTGGGCACATTGCAGAGAGACGAATACATTATGGGGGAAAAATGTAATATGTTTATGTTTAATGTAATACAGTAGCCCACCGCGTAGAAATGCTAAAGATAAGACTGGGAGACAGAGATTTGCATGGTTTCCAGACTGCATGGAAATATTCAGACTGTGTATTCAAACTGTTAAAGGACACCGAGCTTCCCTTCAAGACACAATACTCTGGCATCTACCTTTTCTGCTAAGTTACTGTCAGGGTCCAAAAATTTGCTTTTTTAGCTAAAAGTGAAAGAACCTTCTGCCCACACAATTCTTTTGATATGTAACCAAGGATTTGTACCTGGCAAATACTCAAATCTATCTGCTATTCGCTGGTGGAAGGTGTTTACTTTGGAACCTGGTTGCATCACTCAAATGTAGCCGTGAACAACAGAGCACAAGCAGTGGAACAGACACTCACTCCTCTTCCTCAAGCTCACTCTCAGACTCTGAGGTTTTGGCCACATCTCCATGGACCAGGGAGTGATACACATCCCGTAACGTCTAAAGAGGGACAGAAACAAATGTGTCTAGATTGGCATTGTATTTTGAGTTTTGCTAATTTGACACGCTCTGGCAATGAAAATGTAGTTTTCCCATGCTTATAAATAAAGACAGACAGAGAGAGAAAGACATCACGTTAAATGAAGAAATGGTATGCATCAGGAATCTCCCCTTTGGCTCTACATTCGTTTTTTCTACCACCAACCCTACCACCATGCTGTTTTTAAATTCATTGCAGATAATCAGCAACGCGTGTTACACTGACTTCAGCTTCGGTGCAGTTGTCAAGCTGTCGTTTTGTGACAATTGACAAGGCAGGGTAGGTGACACGTGTATATTTTTAGCACCATGTTTTATTCATGAATTCATGGAACAGCCAAGGTTTTTTTTTGGTTTATGAATGACTGCGCTTTACAAAAAGAGGCACTAATTGAGCGTTGGTGTGTGTGTGTGTGTGTGTGTGTGTGTGTGTGTGTGTGTGTGTGTGTGTGTGTGTGTGTGTGTGTGTGTGTGTGTGTGTGTGTGTGTGTGTGTGTGTGGTGCAAAAGTTACCCGTGCAGCGATGAGCACGAGCACTAACACGTTGATGGGGAGCAGCAGGGTCTTGATGTAGCGCAGCGGGGTCTGAGACGGACGGGGACAGGTGTAAGTAGTGGCCCATCATATATATGGAGGCAGAACAGAACAAGAAGCTAAGATTTGTCTGGATGAATTATCTATTCAGGCGGAATCTAAAGTCACAGAGAACAACAGTATATAGCCCATAACCTTTACAAAATGTGATGCACGCACACACACAGCGGTCGAGGGCCTGTTAGAGCCCTGCTACTGAACAGCAGGTCGCTGCTCCCAGAATGGCTGACATTTCACCAGGACACAGAGTGACATTTAAGCTGACACCCTATTTTCAACCTGCATTAAACACATAGTTTGAGCAAACAGATTCAATCTTTTAAGATAATTCATCACAGATTAACTTTCCTTTTTTCGATTGCCTTTAACTTAACTAAATAAACTGTACAAAACATCAAATGTATTAAACACTACCTCCATCTCCATGAAGTCAAACTCTGCAGCGCAGGTGTACATGAGCGTGTGGAAGTCCTGGTAGCTGGTGAACTTGGACTTGATCAGGCCGCTGATGTGAGCCTACAGGAACACGGGGAACCCGTCAGAGCTCGACCCCACGCCTCACCCAGGCTCAACACTGGGGGTGAGGTTGTCTCACTTAGTGGACGCCTCACCCAGGCTCAACACTGGGGGTGAGGTTGACTCACTTAGTGGACGCCTCACCCAGGCTCAACACTGGGGGTGAGGTTGTCTCACTTAGTGGACGCCTCACCCAGGCTCAACACTGAGGGGGAGGTTGTCTCACTTAGTGGACGCCTCCATCAGAAGCAATATACAAATGACAAATATAAATATAGAAACATATGAATCAGATATTCTGAGCGGGATGCCTCCCTGATGACCATACCTTAATATATCATGGAGAGCAAAACATGAATATTGAAGTAGTATGCGCGCCACCGCTTTACATTCGCAACATTATTCACTTCCTCAGCGTAATGCAACTAACTTCATCATAGCAACAATGGCTTACGTCATCGGAGGATCCCAGCACGGTGGACAGTAGGAACTTGAGCACCAATGTGGAGCCCACCCAAGCCAGGCCCTGCATGGACTGAGGATGGGGGGGGCAGATGCATGAGGGGACAAGGTGGAGGGTTCTAAGGAGACAAACCCTAACTGGCATTATGCTAGGTGCTGTAGAGGTGGTGTGCATGGTTTTCTGCCTTACACTTGAGGGTTAGGGTTAGGGTTAGCTGTAAGCTTGAAAAAAGCTTATTCAAATTGCCGGTCACTGCTAATGCCATTTCTGTGTCTGCTTATATCAATTAATGGTTTAAAGATGATCAGGCAGATAGGTAGAGGTGGTCCTATATGTTTGATCAGACTTAATTTCCTTTGGATGACAGTGCTGATCTGCTTGTGGCTGGCCTACCAATAATTGGTAGACTATATCCATATCAAAAAACGCATCACTCTTTGTCCACTAACAGATCTTAAAAGCATACAGGAGCTGTCATGCCTACAAATCATCTCTCCTGCTACAGAGTAGACATTTCAACATTGTGTATTTATACGTTTATCGAGTCAACGGATGTGATGAAGCTTTTAGTACTTCCACTGCTGATGACAGTTTTAGCACCTACTCTATCTTTACAAGTGCTTGCCATTTATGAAAAATTGCAGGTACAGATATCGCTGCCGAGGTGATGAATCGGTTGACGCAGCAGAAGCCTTTTTGCTCTGCATTACTGTGAGCACCTTTCATAAACAAAAGTGTTTGCCAAGCCATCGTTCCCCGATTCAGAAATAATTTTTCAGTTTTTGGATTAATAAGCCATGGAAAAAGAGGACCATCCCTTTGTTTTTAAAAAAAAACGTTTTTTAAAAAAAGCACTTATTTTGAGAGCCTCTACCCCAATTTCGTCGCACTTTGTGCAATGACAAAAAGAGATTCTGATTCTGATAATATAGAGTCTGTCGTAGCACCCAGCCGCCGCAAGTCTCTAACATCATGGGAATGAAAATAATAATATCAATAAAATTAATCATTGACACCGACTCAGGATTTATATTGAAATGTTCGCAATGACTAAAGGTGTATGTTGCCAGAGTTTGGCTGATTGATATCATATTATGGGTTTGGTCAGCTTGAAATCCTCTATAGACCTGCAGAGATAGAATAAAACAACCTTTCCAGTGATTCGCAAAATGCACCAACTCCCTAAAATGAAGCATACAACTATCAAGCATAAGGTCCTCATTGGACACAAAGTTTTCCATGACCTGCATTTTAAGTTGAAGAAGCATTCAATACAGCATATTTTCAGCAGTTACATGACGAGCAGGGCGTACCCAAGTGATGATCCCGGGTCTGCAGACTGCTGTGAAACTTTCCTTAAATGCGATGATGGCCTGCCAAGACAAACACATAACATCCAAACATTGAAATCCTCTGAATCACAACAAAATACCAAACACAAGGAATATCAAATATACCCAATATGTAACTGTGTATCTTTATATATAAACTGCATTAAATGGCTATGGAGATATAGTGGCGACCTAAGCCATGAACTTGAGCATCTATTATTATTTAAAACTAGAAGCTAAAATCAGAGAAAACAATCCTGAGTTGTCAATGGTTTTACTGCAGTTATTCTTTTCTTGTATTCCATATACTGTCAAATTAATTAATTAATAATTAATTATTATTAATTATTACACTTGCATCAAGCAAAGATCAGACTATGAGCTTTAGTTGTCTTTGCAGGGGAGTGAGGCTTCAGGCCTGTCAGTCGTTCTTTGGGTTCAAAGGACAATGCTAAGTTAATGAACATCCATTGAGACGGGCGTGTAGGTTGGTGGCTAATGGCCTCAGAGGTCTTTGAATCTGTCTGCAAATTGTCTGTTGTAGATGTCAAAACACACACACACAAGGGACACTAGGGCTGGGCGATTAATCGAATTCCGATCTCGATTTCAATTTCAAACGATCACAAAATTAACATAATCGAGTTTTCAGAACAGCTGGATACATATTTGTACATTCTTTTAGATTTGAACATTTTCTTTTGGACCATTTTGTGCATTTTTTTAAGGCGAAATTTCAGAGTTCTCAGTTACAAAGTGTTTTGGAGAGAGACATGCTGAATAAATACATCAAGTTTTGAAACTCAAAAATAGTCATTTGAATAATCATGATTTCAATATTGACCAAAGTAATCTTGATTATGATTTTTCCGTAATCGAGCAGCCCTACTGGGGACACACACACACACACACACACACACACACACACACACACACACACACACACACACACACACACACCCCCACACCCCCCCCCCCCCCCCCCCCCCCCCCCCCCGCCCCCGCCCCGGGGGAGCAGAGCACTGACTCACCCAGATGGAGACCAGAGAGGAGGCGTAGAAGGAGGTGAGTAGCATGGAGTTGCCAAACATCAGGAGGAAACACATGGCAAGAGCTATCTGCAGGAAGCAACCAGGGGAGACAGAGAGAGAGAGCGATGTGTCAGTCAACCGCAGTCTGCTTTGCCTCCCAGTGGTGTGGAAACTGTGTGTTCTGGACCACCAGCTTCACACTGGGATGCTGAATCCAGTCGTTAGGCAGCTCATCTGTGTAATGACAATGACACCACGGGGAGGAAACAAACAAACCACATCCACTTTGTCATGACAAAAGCGAGTCCGTATTGTTGCTGCAAGAGAGGCATATTTCTCTCTCTCACACACACACACACACACACACGAGATCAGACAAAACAAGCCCTGCATAATTTGTCAGAAATATTAATCTCTCACGGGACTTCAACTGTCGCATAGCAACGATCCCTCGTAGATTCGTCCTTCAGAGTTGAAACAGAAGAAGCTTGTTGTTAGATTGTAAGTTAGTCAATCATTACGGGAGAGTGGGGGGATGCATGATACATTGTCATATATAATTAGAAGAGACTAAATGCCAAGTGATGAACGTAGCCTTCATCAAGACGAAGGGTGGCTATGTTAAAAAGGAGCAAAGGCTGTGCCTTCGCACGCTGGGCCAACTTCCAATCGCAACTCAACTGAAGATTTGGCAGCCACGTAGGTCACAGGGGAAACAAATGCTTCTGCCTGGCTGCATTTGTTATTCATGGGAACACAGACACACACGCGTGCACAGAAATCATCACTGCCAAGCCGTTTGAATTATGCACTGCCTCCATGCCCTCCCTTGGACTAAGATCTCAACCATCTCTGGATGACTTCCTTATCGCTGGAGCTCCCAGCCTCTGGCTTCCAGACCCTGGCTCATAGCCCAGCATGCAGAGGAGGATTAGGGGCAAAGGAATGTGGAGGAGATGCTTGGATCATCCCTCGTTCACAAACACATACAGCCCTCATTTAGACGAGAGACAAAATGGGACACAAAAAGGCTTCCATGAGACTGGAAAGAAAATCTCATACGCTTGGTGTCTTGTTGCTTCCAATTTAGAAATGTTTAAAAAAAAAAAAAAAACTGTCGTCATGAAAATGTGAAGTGAAATTGCGACCCTTTGATGAGCGCTATTGATATCGAGGAACAGGTGTGGAGAAACCATGGAAATAGTGCTAGAGGGAGGAGCAGAGTGAACCAAACTGTTTGTTTTAGAGTCTGCAGTTTGCTTTAAAATCAATTCATCTTTGGGTCATTCATACTGTATTTTGGACATGGTGGTTTTTCTTTAAATGAGGTGCAGGTGTTGAATAAGGTTGCCCTGTGCAGGCGGAAATTCTCCTACCATGTGAGTCACCAGGATGGACTGCAGCTTGGTGGGGCTGAGGTAGCCAAGGATGTAGGACGCAAACAGAGAGGCCACCTGGACAGAACAAAGCAGCACAACCGAACATCAGCTCAAACATTGGCTGAAAGTAAAAATCTATGACTAGTAGCAACGATATCCTGCCAACATTGAGCCTTGTGTCTCATTGTATGTGGTTAGGCAGTGTGGATACTGTCAAAACGGGGCAGATATTAACTGCAAGCCATCATCACACTGGGCTGAGCACTTGTCGACTCTAGGAAAAGTTAAATGTATTGCTATGATTTCCATTAAGCTCTACAGTTTTGCTTCAATAGTAATAGTATTAAAAAAAAAGCAGTCCAGTACAATATGTGCGTATTATGAGAATAATAAATGGAAAAAAGCTTACATTTATTCAAACCCTAATGGATGGTTTAATGTACCAGCCAGATACTTCAGAGGGCACACGCTATTGAATTTATTTCCAAGCGATTTCAGCGCCAAATTTCGATTGGCCAATTGCACACTCTGCAGGCCTCGACAGGCGCCCACGAGTGCTGCCATACATTCTCGGTGCGAACACTTGGCTTAAACCTGGATTATACTATACTACTATACCGCACGGCCGGCACGGGTCGCAAGGACATGAGCTGATGCGAAAAACTGATGGGCAAATCGTTTGGATCTTTGATACATTCATGATTTCTCTCCATGCAGCGAATGGTCTACAGGAAATGTAACGCTACCATACGGGCATTAAATAGGCAAGATGAGGGGGGTGGGGGTTACATTCGGGAGAGACCGGTGTGAGAGATGGATGAAGCGGCAGCTCCTAGGAATTCTCCATGGCGGCGCCTGCATGGAGCAGCCGTCGGAGCGAAAAGGCCAAAAGATGCGGAGCGTGTTGTTCTGTGTCACTTTGACTCGCATCAAAATAAAACATCTGTACCTGGGTGAGCAGCACGAACTGAGCAAACTGCCAGGGCAGCATGAAGCACAGTGTGGAGACCCCCAGGGCCACCATGGACGTTCTGCTAGGGCTCTTTGTCCTGGACCCATGGGACAGCACACACACACACACACACACACACACACACACACACACACACACACACACACACACACACACACACACACACACACACACACACACACACACACACACACACACACACACTATAAATATGTTCATATGCTCATGACTATTGCGCGCACACACACACACACACACACACTCAACGTATTGTAAATACATAATGTACATGCGCACACAGCATGTACAGAGTTCATTCTTTCGATGCAATCCAAGCAAGGCATCTATGCTACGCAGTCTTAAGAAGCCAAAGCGGGCACTGAAAAATATCCAGGACCAAATCCCTTAAGATAACATAAAGACCTTCTGGGGACTATTTCTGATATTTCTTTTTTTTTTTATTAGTAAGAATATACCCACGTACAAACCCAAAAAGACCCACGCTTACCGTAGGATGTAGGTGAGCAGCAGCATCTGCATGACCAGGAAGGGGTACGCAAAGCTCTCCCTCAGAGGTGGGGTCCACATCACACGAGTGCTCTGGGAGCACGCACGCGCACACACACACACACACACACACACACACACACACACACACACACACACACACACACACACACACACACACACACACACACACACACACACACACACACACACACACACACACAGTGGAATAGTCCTTTAGCAAGAGACAGAAGCTGATGATCCCTTATTTGGATCACTCTGAATGGAGATGGAAGCTTAAAGTGAGGACGTTTAAATACACAAAATGCAAAGCCCAGAGAAGATCAAATACTTTCTCTGAAGATCCGCACAGAAAGAGGAAGTAGACAGATTAAGCAGCTTGTTGCGTGTAATGTCTGATCATGTTACAGTATATTATTACACTATCCATTCAAGAAACATGATGGTAAAATCTGTTGCATCTTGGTTTTCAAGTATTGAGAGAACTACAAGCTACTTCTACCAAACTACTTAGTACCATATTACACCCACACCCACAGCTAGCGGTACGTGAGGCAGAGATTTCCTTTTGTGTCCCTACCCCACAGTAAACCAACAGTGGGGTACGGACAACCTCACAATACGCACCAGGGAGGTTAGTATATGCTTGAACTGGACCACTAAGGATATAGCTGTCAAAAATAAATGGATGTGTGGGTTGGCAAGGCGAAACGCAATAGATTTCACACACATACAGACACATACAGAAATACACACATCTAAATGTGTGGAAAGCCAGTGTTTATTTCTCACTAAGCGAAAGGCAGAATTTCCGTCTGGTTTGCAGGAGGTGTGCGTGTTTGTGCTGCTGCACTGATATATCTTTCTTTGCGTGTGCTTGTACGTGTGTGCGGCTCACTTCTCCGTGGTTGAAGAAGAAACACATGGTGGTGACCAGGCCTCCCAAGCGACTTCCACTGGGGAGGGAGAAGAAAGACAGTGAACACAAGCACGTGAGAGATAATAAGTACAGAGAAAGCAGAACATCAGCGTTTATCTTTTCCCTTTGCATACATATTTGAATCCCTCGAACAGCTCTATCCACTAAATTCCAAGGACTTGGATGTAATATTTTGTAGGTAGGTGAAAGTTCAAGGGAAGTTACCTGAGGTAGGCGCCGTATATGAAGAACAAGCTCATCATGAAGCCGTTCAGGAGGAACACAAAGGTCACATAAAAGTATGCTGGGTCGCCCAGGCCTAGAGGATGGGACACACAGACACAGACACACACAGACACACACACACACACACACAATTCTTGAAAACAAAGGAGCTTATGCCATTTTGACAGAATTTAATTATACGGTTTGCACCCTGTCAAATCTTTTACATTGCAGCGGATTTGTTAAATGTGCGCACATCACCGTCGCACTGTCCCAACAGATTGATTCTGTCCCTTACTGGTAACCTTGGATATTTTAACATTATATATTTGGATTGGCCCCTTGCCATTTATTTCAAATGTATGGCCCTTAATGTAATGTTACTTGTGGCATTGTTTATTTTGGAATTAAATTGTGTTAACATTTATATATAGACACATTTCTAGCTGTACAGCTATTGCACCTTACTGCTCTTGTAATATTGATTGTTTATTTGTTTATTTTGCACTCGACGCTCTGTTCCTTCCGTGTACTGCAGTTGCTGACCAGTCATTTCCCTCTGGATAAATATTTAATCTTAAACAACAGGCCACGTGGAAGCCAGGTTTAACCACAAAACCCCCACCCCCGCAGTGTGTGATTCTTGAACGTTATGGTGTTTGAACAAAGCAATGATCTCCTAATATCACACCCTGCTGTGTCTCATGCAGCGTGACTTGCATGCTGATGCAGATAAACAACAGCAAGGAGACTTGTGTCAGGTTTTTAAACACTAAAATGTGAGACTCTGCTGTGGAATCGCTACTGCCATGGATTGGACAAAGCTCAACAATCGAAAGAAAACATTTCTTTCTTTCTTACCACTTATGCAAAATAAAGGCATTTCATTTTCATTGTGAAAAGTTTATTCTGTCCACACCTTCCATCCTTCATATATCCTTCATCCATCAACAAAGAATGAGTCGATGAAGATGGAAATAAATAACATGCATAAGTATATAGTTATAAGAATTAGAGTATAAAGATAAAGACTTATTATTCTCAGTCATCTCTCCATTGTTCTTCAATAGTGATCCGCTTTTATTTAATTGAAGCTTATTCAAGGTTTGTCTTTCCCCATGGCTATGACCCAGACCGACTTTATGATACCGTTTTAGTACCGCCGCTGTGTATCACCACTATTAGGAGCGTGTTGTATATGAAATGTCCGGGATGCCTAACCCTCACTCGGGCGTGGACACTGTGGTCGCTGCTCAGATGGAGTCTCACAATCCACACACACCGTGACCCTACACTACAAGCGTTTCCGAAAACTCCATCTCTCGGACTCCGCAGTCAACTGCTGCCCTCGCGTCCACCGGCAACTCTTTTTCATGACATCCGAGAGCCTTGGAAAAGGCACTCCGACGTCACGAAAGGAACGCCATCTGCATTCGCAGCAGAGTGGAACATTCACATAGTGTTTAGGGCAGAATGGCAAAAGATGACTTACTATGTTAACGATCATTTTAGACAAATGATCACATTTAAAATGTGGTCTTGGGTTCACTGGCTCTTTAAAGGAGGAGCGTTCCACTCTGCTATTTTCTGATAAACAAAGTGTTGCTTCATACACTGCAAAAAAACAGTATGCAAAATCAACTAAAAAAAAGGGTGGACCACCAATTTTCTCAGGTCAGACAAATGAGGAAGGCAAATCCCGGACCAATGATGTCACTGTTCAAACCGTGTGTGTATACATCCGTGTGTGTGACATGTGTGCAAGATATACATATGAACATGCTGTGTTTGCTGATAAAACAAAAGTGACGACCGCCAATACCTTCGCAGCTGTCAACAGGAGCAAGGCCTTCTCCCCTGTTGATGGACCAGCACATCTTAGTGGGGACACTGAAGAAGTCCATGAGGCCTGTGTATGTTCTGTACCAGCTGGCCAGGACCACCTTGTGGGCAAAGTGGGAGGGATAGAGAGACATAAGGGTAGGTTGTTATTCTTGAGTATCAGTTGAATAACAATCTAATATTGGCTTTTTGTTGTGTTCTCTCAGTGGTAATTGCCTTCTGGTCGGTGGCTTCATTGGGAGTGGGTGTTGTTCATTTTGTATTGGGTTACTCAGTTTATTACGAAATAACTTATCTATAAACTATATATATATATATATATATATATATATATATATATATATATATATATATATATATATATATATATATATATACATATACACATATGCACACACACACACACACACACACACACACACACAACTTTATAACATAATAGCATACTAATAACAATGAATATTAAACAGTAATGTAGACAACATTATTGGCTGAATTACCTCTGGGTATAGGTTGAAGCGCTTTAGGGTGTTGATGACCAGCGGGTACTCCGTCAGCCGGTCGTTCATGACCAGGTGTAGGCCGCTCAGGAAGGAGGGCGCCTCGATGATGGTCTTGTAATAAGAGTAGTAGAGGCCCTGGAACACAACGAGAAACAAAGCGGTAGCCAACACACATGGTTACAGGGGATGAGCCGGTGGACAGGGACGCATAGAAATGGCTAGAAAAAGTAAGAGATAACGAAAGGAAACTGTGGCAGGAAATCTCATGCAAGGAACATTAGATAGATTCAGCAGATGGGGCCGAAGCACTCAGTGCATTTGGTTTTCTATCTATGCAAGATAAATTCTCACTTTCAAAACATATATAAACTTCTTTCTTTTTTTTTAACGGTCTTTTACCTCACCCCGCACAGGATAATAATGTGGATTATGGTGGGAGAGAAAGAGCAATGCATAGTAATAAAATTACTTTATGATGCACTTTGATTAATTGTGGGTGCTGGCTAAAATAATATGTATTGCTAGTCATTAAAATGGATGAAAAGCCAGAATCCATAATGATAGTTTGATATATTCTATCCTATTTACCATTTCCGTCCGAAAAGCCATTTCCTTTTCCAGATTAGATAAGTGTGAAAAATGTCGGTCATTTTCAAACAGGAGCGTGAGGTGATACCTAATCACAAAGAGAAGAAAAACATTTTTATTCACGTTCACTTTGTGTTGGCCAATACGTTGACAATGTTTATGCAATGAAAACATGAAACGCATTTTCATAGACTAAAGCGTCCAGTTGATTACATACAAAATAACGTCAAATAAACTACATACAATTATACATGTAGTTACATGCATGTCACATAACATGAAAATGTAAAAGTGGAATTTTCACACATAAATATAATAATAGGTTATAACTTCTAATATGGTACCTGTCAAAAATGTAGCTTCATGGTAGAACAAATATCGTTTCGGAAAAGCAACAGCATTTAAAACACAACACACACACACACACACACACACACACACACACACACACACACACACACACACACACACACACACACACACACACTAAACAAAATCTCTTACCAGTGGATAAATCCAGCAAGCGCGGCTGCAAAAGAAGAACAGCCTTAAATATTGTATTTGAATGACAGACCGCAATGACACATAACCAGTGTTTTTCGGAATATCTGCGGTCGAACAAACTAAAACATTCTTGCAAGTGGTGTGATGCTGGGTGGCATTTTATAGAAATAACTGCGGATTTGATGGGGTTCGTTAAATTCCCGGTAACATTTCAACAACTTTGCAAGAAGGGACGACACACATTGGAAAGCCATGTATGTTACTGACGTCAATGTTGGACAAGTAACGGTAGGCGGCTAACCGTAACTTTAGCAACGGTAAAGCTAACTGGCGGTTACGAGTGAGAGCTATAAAACGGGTTACGAGCCGAGTTATACCGCTCACTCGCGCAGGATTCAGCACTATATTTGGCACTGTATCCGCGATGTAAGGAACCCGTTAGCAGCTGAGCACCGAGGCTAACTAGCTAGCTAACGATAACTTACCGAGCAGTAGAGTGCCTCCTAGTTTCATGAAAGCACCAGGAGTGAGCCCAAGCTTGGCTCTGCTGGCTGAAATCACATTGGGCAGAAAGCTCCCGAAACCCTTTCCCTCTCTGCCTGCTCGTTTCATGTTACTTTTAATAACAAGCGGACTCTTGTCCCGTTCGACCAAGGTCGCTTGGGTTTTCCCGCTGCTCTGTTTTCTTGTTTTAATCACCATTTTAAAAATCAGTGTTCAGACAGAGGAGAGGCTCGAGACAGCACCGCTATGCAAGACACCCCCCTCGGTCTCCAGTGTCGACTGATGAACAGCTTGTGGACACAGTCACTACCTGGGTGATGGCGGTATCTCTCGTCTACACAAATCTGAGGAAACTTTGCCCTCTTTTGGCTTTACGGCGCTACTGCAGGCCGCTTGCATTTGGTAACCTTGGCAACACTAGGACGTAGGATGGGCATCTCTTGTTTACTGATCTTTTGTTGTCTGATGTCAACACACTGCCACATCCGTTTACCCACGGCCGAAGTATGTACCCCATCATTTTGACCAAAACAGATTTGCTTTCTGGTTATATGCTACTATTATCATTTAACATAATTGTATAAGCATAAACTCATGATTACTACGCAATATTTTTTCGATCTACCACTATATTGTATTGGAAAAAAAGCGTGGTAAATAGTAAACACATTCAACAACTATAAATATTTTACCTTGTCATTTTAGTTTTGTAGGGAAACTGGTCTAGCACGACCATGCTCCATTCGTCTCATATAGCAGCCTATTGTCAATGGGTAAGTTACGAAATAGAAACACTTTCATTCGTATAGTGTGCTCTTCTATATATAAATGTTTCATTATCTTGTAAGCGCATGATAGGCCTACATAGTCGTATTGTTTTTATATGTGTCTCTGTATATTTTTTTTAATCTGTAAATCTGATGTAAAATGTTTTTCATTTGAATTAATTTCACTGCCCTGTGGTCAATCTGGGAACTTTAAATTAGTTTCATTACTAGCCAGAAGATGTCATTGTAGGACCATTGTTGCACATCCTAGAGCGGCTAAGGCACGCCCACCTATTGCTTCACGGCTGGACCAAATACACTGACATTTTTTAATGGGAATCAATGGATTGAAATTAAATCTTCTAAATCAAGAAATATGTATAAAAAAAGATGTAATCTGCACAAACCCAAGTCAAAGTAATGCCAATGTGTACATGTAAGGGTATTGGGTACTTAAGTCTGTTTCAGTCTTTTTAATTGTTTGAAATTGTTTTGAAATTGTTTGAAATTGTTGAAATTGTTGCTTTTTATTATGAACCCTGACAGGTACATTTCATACATATTCAGATTGAAACCAACACTTTTTAAACGTAGCTCCGTGAACCCCCATATAACCTTTCAATTTCTAAGGTCAAAGCTTGACGCAGGAGGTGGGCGTGACGTAGCTGCTCAATATGCGATATTGTTTACACCTCTGGTTTACCCTATAGCCAACAGACTTTTCACACTAACACTCCATATTATTTTGGAAAGAATGACAAAAGTGGTTTACTTTTTTTTGTTCCATATCATTTATTTATAATATCACCTCCCCTATTAGGGAAACCTTACTTTTATAGGCCTATTGTATATAGCATGGTGCATCTGGTGTAGGCTATGCCATCACGCAAGAGCTTCTGCCATAGTCATTAGGCATTTCTTTAGAAGTGAATAATTATATTAGGATATGGTGCATCATAATATTAACTAAAGAGACAAAGTTCAGCAATGCACCAAACAACAAACAATAATTACAGCCAAAATAAGGCAAATATCCTACAAAGCCAAAACAAAAACTTGTCAAATTATTAATTCGATTTTTATCAGATAATGCAATACAAGCAAACGTGTTGTGCATTTGGCTGCGATAGATAATTTCCATGTAGGCCTACTAGTGGCTAACTTTTAGCTGGCTTGTCTGCCCATGCAGGCTATAGGGTAGACTATTTTACAAACTAACTAATACAAACTGATTTTTAGTGTATACTATTATAATTTTACACCATGCATTATGTCACTTTGAAGATCTGCCATAGGCCTTTAGCCAAATTCCTAAGAAGTTAAATGTAGTTGTATTCCAGTCTCTATAGGCTGGCCGTTCTCACAAATTCACGGATGAAAGAATACACCTATTTTTTCAGTGGTGACAATACATTTTCCCTCTGTAGCATACTCCCAAAAGCCTATGTTCCATGATACACACATCTGACAGGAGGCTTGATTAAACTGGTCTGGAGCGGCCTTGTTCGTGCATCAGGACGCTCTGGCGCCCGAGGCCTACCCGTCCCATCACCCGCCTGGAATCATGCCTTGACTGAAGTGTTGCCTTAAATACGACCAGTATTTCGGAGCCTGTGGTTCCTCTGCTCCGTCCACTGACGGCATGGCTGTGAAGGATACGCATCTGACACGCGCTGCGCTGTTGGCACAGCTTGCGGCCACACCGACGGAGTTTTGTTTGGACACATAACACAGCAGGGCACGGTGGAGACCGACGGCAGGCGTAGTGAGACAAAGAAGAGATTTAAAAGAAAAAGCACAAAGACTTACAAATATTCGAGCTGCTGACAGTAGCTTAGGATGTTTGGTGTGTACCAGCATATTTTTGCGTTCGTTTTCAGCGTTAAGCTTTAGGAATTTGAGCCACGAGAATATTACTTTATTCAAACTATATGAACTTTAAACGTATCAATGTGGGGTTATTTTTCCATATATTTTGTCGGCGGAATATTGTGCTGATCATTTCCCATATATTTTTTTAAACCAATAGTCCTTAAATTGTATATAGCCTACTTTTAAAGGCATAACTTGGTTGGCTGCGC